>NC_134483.1:162439144-162755394 GCF_040206685.1 Ascaphus truei | reverse complement strand
GTAAGTACATATCGCCCAATAGGCAAATGGCAGCTTACGCATGCACCTGTCATCACGTCCTGAACAGCAATACCGGCTCCCTACCTGTACCGAAGCTGTGCGCAAGCGGGGAGACTATAGAGCCTGTTACACATGCGTTATTTACATCAGTTATGCACGTACACGACGATTGCAGTACAGTACATGCATCGATAAGTGGGGAAAAGGTAGTGCTTCACTTTAAGTACATTTTCGCTTTACATACATGCTCCGGTCCCATTGCGTACGTTAATGCGGGGTATGCCTGTATTTACAGATCTTACAGCGGCCGCAAGAGAAACATCCAGTCAATTTGGGAAAAAATTCCTTTTTAGTAGTATGTTTATCATTTTTAATCATACTAGGAGAAATTATGCTTCCCAAAGTTTGTGATTTTCTAAATAAAAATTCAGGATTGACAGATGTAATTCCTTGTAATAAAGGATGAATTGAAAGGATGCTCCAATGATTATTTATGATTCGTTTAATTGCATGGGCCAGATTACTAAACTGTGTAATAAAATATGGAGGGTCTTGATCCGATATATATTGTGTCTGACCAACTCTCCTATGTCACTTACAAATACGATTGTTAAATTGAGTATGTTTGGAATCTATTCATTAATCTCTTTTTTTTAAATTTAAGGCATTAAGATAAGCATCTTCAAGTACTGTTTTATTGTATCCTCTTTATGTAAATCGATTGGTCAGCTCTACCGCTCTGAGATTGAAATCTTCCAAATTGGAATAGTTGCGATGTAGTTGAATGTATTGACCATAGGGTATACCCTTAAATAAACTTTGATTATGACAACTTATTGCATGAAGTAATGTGTTTCTGCAGTGTTCTTTATGAAAAATGTCTGTATGTACCATTTGGTCCAGACCGACAAAAAGATTTAGATCAAGAAAGTGAATGTGATGGGAGTAATACTGTGACGTGAAAAAAAGATGAATTGAATGATCATTTATGTATTGAATAAACAACAACAGGTCCTCAGTGGAAGTATAAGTAAAAGATCATCTATATAGCAACGATAAAAATGAATGTGAAGACTACTGTATAAGGGTTTCTGTCTCCAAACACGTAGGACACCTCCCACCAACCCATGAATAGGTTGGCATAGGAGAGTGCAAAGCATGTGCCCATGGCTGTCCAACGTGTTTGGAGATAGAAACCCCCTGAGAAAAGAAAATAATTATGTGTGAGAAGAAATTGAATACTGTCCAAACGAAAAGTGACATGTGCTGGTTAAAGAGAAGGATCATGTTCAAGAAAGTGTCTAGTGGCTTGTAGACCATGTGAATGTGAAATAATAGTGGAAAGAGAGGATACATCTAAAATAACTCAAAGAAAATTGGGTGACCAATGAAATTCGTGAAACAAAGATAATACATGTGAAGTGTCTAAAAGATGTGAAGGATGAGTTGAAACAATAGGCTGTAAGTAATGATCTATATCAGGCCTGCCCAACTCGTAAAGTGAGAAGGGCCGAACTGCTCCAAGGAAAAAAAATCATCATCATCATCATCATCTCTCCTCCAGCACCTCTCATCATCATCATCATCATCCTCATATCTCCCCCAGAACCCCTCACTATCAACCTTTACGATACTCCCCATCTATCTCTCATACCCCCATCTCTCCCCCTCACCCACACAATACCCCCCTCCACATCAAACACACAATACCCCCTCCACATCCCCCCAGCCCATTCCATGTCAGCAGCCCCCCCCAAGTCAGCATCCCATGTCAGCATCCCCCCCCACAAGTCAGCATCCCCCCCATGTCTCTCGTCCCTCAATATAACACTCTATCCCCTCCCCTAAATCACACCCTCTCCCCCTCCCCTCAATAGTACTCTCTCCCCCTCCCCTCAATATGACACTCTCCCCCTCCCCTCAATATGACACACTCTCCCCCTCCCCTCAATATGACACACTCTCCCCCTCCCCTCAATATGACACTCTCCCCCTCCCCTCAATATGACACACTCTCCTCCTCCCCTCAATATGACACACTCTCCCCCTCCCCTCAATATGACACACTCTCCCCCTCCCCTCTATATGACACACTATCCCCCTCCCCTCAATATGACACACTCCCCCTCCCCTCAATATGACACTCTCTCCCCCTCTCCTCAATATGACACTCTCCCCCTCCCCTCAATATGACACAATCTCCCCCTCCCCTCAATATGACACTCTCCCCCTCCCCTCAATATGACACACTCTCCCCCTCCCCTCAATATGACACACACTCCCCCTCCCCTCAATATGACACTCTCCCCCTCCACTCAATATGACACACTCTCCCCCTCCCCTCAATATGACACACTCCCCCCCTCAATATGACACACTCTCCCCCTCCCCTCAATATGACACACTCTCCCCCTCCCCTCATTATGACACTCTCCCCCTCCCCTCAATATGACACTCTCTCCACCCCTGCAACTCACATCATACCCTCCCCCTGCAACTCACATCACTCCCTCCCCCCCCTGCACCTCACATCACTCCCCCCCCTGCACCTCACATGTCAGCAGCCCCCCCCTCACATGCCAGCAGCCCACCCCCCATCACATGCGAGCAGCCCCCCCCTCACATGCCAGCAGCCCACCCCCCCTCACATGCCAGCAGCCCACCCCCCCTCACATGCCAGCAGCCCACCCCCCTCACATGCCAGCAGCCCACCCCCCCTCACATGTCAGCAGCCCACCCCCCACCTCACATGTCAGCAGCCCACCCCCCACCTCACATGTCAGCAGCCCACCTCCCACCTCACATGTCAGCAGCCCACCCCCCCCTCACATGTCAGCAGCCCACCCCCCCCTCACATGTCAGCAGCCCACCCCCCCCTCACATGTCAGCAGCCCACCCCCTCTCACATGTCAGCAGCCCACCCCCCCTCACATGTCAGCAGCCCACCCCCCCCTCACATGTCAGCAGCCCACCCCCCCTCACATGTCAGCAGCCCACCTCCCCCTCACATGTCAGCAGCCCACCCCCCCTCACATGTCAGCAGCCCACCCCCCTCACATGTCAGCAGCCCACCGACCCTCACATGTCAGCAGCCCACCCCACCTCACATGTCAGCAGCCCACCCCCCCTCACATGTCAGCAGCCCACCCCCCCTCACATGTCAGCAGCCCACCCCCCCCTCACATGTCATCAGCCCACCCCCCCCTCACATGTCAGCAGCCCACCCCCCCTCACATGTCAGCAGCCAACCTCCCTCACATGTCAGCAGCCCACCCCCCCTCACATGTCAGCAGCCCACCCCCCCTCACATGTCAGCAGCCCACCCCCCCTCACATGTCAGCAGCCCACCCCCGCTCACATGTCAGCAGCCCACCCCCCCTCACATGTCAGCAGCCCATCCCCCCCTCACATGTCAGCAGCCCACCCCCCCTCACATGTCAGCAGCCCACCCCCCCTCACATGTCAGCAGCCCACCCCCCCTCACATGTCAGAAGCCCACCCCCCCTCACATGTCAGCAGCCCACCCAACCTCACATGTCAGCAGCCTACCCCCCCCCCCCACCTCTGCACCAGCCCGTTTTTCACCCCCACCCCCCACCAGCCCGTTTTTCACCCCCACCCCCCACCAGCCCGTTTTTCACCCCCACCCCCCACCAGCCCGTTTTTCATCCCCACCCCCCACCAGCCCGTTTTTCACCCCCACCAGCCCGTTTTTCACCCCCACCCCCACCAGCCCGTTTTTCACCCCCACCAGCCCGTTTTTCACCCCCACCAGCCCGTTTTTCACCCCCACCCCCCACCAGCCCGTTTTTCACCCAACACACACCTTTTAGATCAGCACATCCTCTCTCCCTGGTACTAAGCCCCGCCCCCCCCCCGGCATCCTGCTATTGAAAAAAAAAATACTCACTGCCGCATCCTCCTCATGCTGCTGCTGCTGCCCCCGCGCACCGCAAAACCCGGGGGCGGGGAGGGGTGGTGGAGGGGAGTGGGGGGTGGTTATTGGTGGGGGGGGAGGGTATTGGTGGAGGAGGGGGGGAATGAATCGCCGCCATTTTTTTAAACTTTTTTTTTTTATTATTATTTATTTAATTAATTAACTGGCGCCCGGCCGGAGTCATTGCGGGCCGCACAGAGAGGCCAGGCGGGCCACATGCGGCCCGCGGGCCATATGTTGTGCAGGCCTGATCTCTATAAATAGACAAGTGCACACCCAGTGACCCTATGCTGGAGACAATGGGACGTCCGGGTGGTGAGTGAAGGGACGTGTATTTTAGGGAGGTGGTGAAAAATAGGAATGATAGTGTGAAAAGCGAGAATAAATAAGAGTCATCAATCTGAGGATCATTTTGCAGAATGACAAATAAGTTTATTGCAGTGTATGTGAACACGCAGGAGGCAGTTTCAAAATAAAACTCCCCCAACGAGATACTGGCATACAGGCCCTATTTATACCCCAAATACTAAGCCCACGCCCCCTATATGAGGTTGCGTGTGTGTCACTACGTAAGCATATAAGATAAACAAAATATGAACATGAACACATCGAGTTAATCACATTATTATGGGATTCATATTAGAAATGAAATGACTCAGCTAATATTCCTTATACGCCGGTGACTTTTCCTCTACATACGGGACTTCATGTGCACCTCCCTCGGAATGCAAGACAGTGTGTTATCTGTCTCTTATTTTCATAACATTGGCACTTTTCTCTTCAAGGTTTTTTTGTAGTTAGCTGTGCAGCTTATTATCACTTTAAAAATTGGAAGCAAAAATCTCTTTCAAAACGTCCATTCTCATTCCCTTTCATTCAGACAAAACCTAAAATGGATACTGACTTAAAATGGCGGCTTAGATCCCAGTGCTGTTTATGTCAGACCTCCCCCCCCTCCTTACATCCTCTTCTCACTTGGTCAATAGGATGTGAACAGTGTAAATATTCAAATTCCTTAGCAGAAAGAACTTGAAGATCTTTGCCTTCATCAAGTAGCTCATAGAGCTCTTTTAGAAAATGACTAGTAGAATCTGAATCAAGCAGGGTATAGGAGAGTTGGTCATTGAGTTGTCTGTATGACTCAGCATAATAGTATCTACGATCCAAAACGACAACTGCACTGACTTTATCAGCATTTTCTACTATGATCTTGTCATTGTCTCTTAGAGCAGTAATGGCATTGCGTAACTCAGGTGTACATCAAGTAACAACTTGATGTTTAATATTTGTCGTAAATTGAATGTCCTTTGATAATAGTAATAGATTTCTCTCTACAGCATGTTGAAAAATAGATTTAAGTTTATGATGTTAGTCCAGGGACAGATAGACAGACTCGTATTGCATACTGGGGTGCTCCATCATCTGATACTGTTAGTATGTATACACTGGAGTGAAAGGGAGAGGGTGGTCCCCTCCTGCTGTCATAGTCTTGTATGGCACGGTGTCCCCCAACATGTCTTTTGGAGTTGAATAACTGTGATCGGCATCTTCTTTCTTCAAGGGACTGCTGTTTCCGGCATCTGCAAAGAGTGGCATCAGATTGGAGGGGGGGTGGCAAATTTGTGGATCATACCTCTGCAACACATGACACACACATATATGACAACAAGTAACACCCCCAAACACACCAAAGCATTCATAAGTTTTTGCTCCAAATGATTTAAGCCATCCACCTAACCCCAAGGGTGATATTCTGTCCCTTGCCTTTGTAAGCCTCTTTTGAATCTCTTCTATTTCATTGAATTCATGCTGTACATTGCTACACTGATCTTGAATGAAAACACAACATTGTTCTTTCATCAAAGCACGTACCCCTCCTTTTGAAGCTAAAACATAGTCTAAAGCCATTCTGTTTTGTAAGGCCATAAGCCTAACCTGAACCTGTTCTTGGTTTAATGATGAAATTAAAAACTGCAAAATTAAGGCCACATCCTTCCTGTAAATTGTTATCTAAATTAAAATACATTTTTACACAGGTTTCATTGGTTGGTGGATACACTTGACCCATAAATTTATTCTTGTTCCTAGTGTGTGATACACCCTTTAAAGAGGTTCCCTTAAAAAAATGGGAAAATACAGAAATTATACACATAATACTGAAAACCTTATTTTATGCAAGCAACCTTTCTTTGGGTATGCAGTTGCTAGATAAAGGAAATGGCATCTATCTCTATCATCATATATTTTCAGAATCATCACAACATTCTATTACTGAGAATTGAAGGGGGTTGGTATCGGTGAAAGCGAATGCATGGTCCTCACCCCTGCACGCATTGCATACATCATTCACTCAGAATATCAGAACAGACGATGTCTGCGATGGTCATAATGGCTGACTTATGATCCTTTCCTTGTGGCTGACACACGCCCCTGGGTGACCCCCTCCTTTCAGTGGAGGTGCAACACACTTCTGGATCAAAGTTTTGCTGCACATGACACATACATAGAGAGTGATGAGTACTGCCAAAACACATACAAGAGCTTTCACAAGCCACGCTTCCTGGAAACCAATCCTCCCATCAAGGCTCAATTGTACATACACCTTAAATTTCTAACTTAAACACACTCTAAAAATAAAACTATTGAGTCTTTGAACAAATTAAATGTTCTGGTAAAACCGGGCCTTAGCCTGGTGTCTTATTTTCCTCGTTGGTTAACAGTTAGAGTTTTGACTCGGCAAGACGTTAACTTGATGCGGCTGTGCTTTAGGTGACTTTGGTCTTTGGTGGAGCTGGAACGAGCTTTACTGTACTTTGGGTCCAGGGAAAGAACTCTGCCACTTTAATTGCTGTAGTGGTGGTTAGTATAGGCCTTTTCATCCAGGATGAAGAGCATGCTTGCGTAGGAAATATGTGACTATTAACCCCATCTCGAGTAGGTGCACTTTCAACTTTGCCTAGAGAGACTCAAAAAATGTATTAGTTGCATCCGACTTATTGTTTTATTACCAATAACATGGTCTTTAATTCGTTCCTTTGGACTGCTGATAGTCATAAGTCCTCCCATAAGTGTCTCATAGGGAGATAATTTATACCTAGGAATAAATTCTTGTATTAATGTGTTTACTCCTGTCTTAGCATCCGCATATAGACAGAGGTATTCCCTATTAATGTTCCTCAAATTAAAAACTAAGTAGCCAATGTGAACCTGACTTTGCTACAATTTAAGTTCCTAAGACTTGATGCCCCAGCCATTGCCAAACTAATTGCTTCCATAGTTAATTCTATCCTGCCTGCAGACCATATCCCTAAGACCTGGAAAACTGCCAGAGTTTGTCCCAATCTTCAAAAGTGGGGACAAAAAACACTGTCTCAAACTACAGGCCAATCTCTCTTCTCCCAATACTATCCACTGTCATGGAAAAAATATTCACCCCCAATTAAGCAATTATTTTACCCATACAAATTTCCCTAGCCAATCCCCATCTGGCTTTTACCCAAACACTCCACTGTAACTATTCTGCTAAAAATTTGAAATGCCTTGTATATAATGTATATCCTGTTCACTTATGTAACTGCTTTTGCAACTATGTATCCCCTGTATTTAACCCTATGCACAAGACACACCCACAAAGGAGAGGTGACTCCCAATTCACCACTTCCTGGCAAACCCATTCTAGATTACACAGCAATTTTGACAATAACCACTGCTTATGGACACCTTTGGAAAAAAATAAATGGTTAAAAGTTATAACATACATCACATATTCAGTTAATAGACAAATGATTTTGTATAAGACTTCACACTAATATCTTGCTTTATATAATCTCTTTGCACAGTGCTGAGCACATGGTCAGCTTTATATTATTAAATACACTCTGCATATTCATCTGACTAAAGAAAAAATATTTTCAAAGCTTGTTCCCAGGCAAAAAGCCATCTTGTTTCTGGGCGTTTTGCCAATTGACCCTGAACAGATAAGATAACGGCACACCACGGCTTCTTCCTGAAAAATAATAATTATTGGATTGGAACTTTTGCTTAAAGTTTAAATACATGGAGCTTTATCAGAGCCCTAAGAACTACATTTTTTATGGCCTCTCAAAAATTAACCAACGGGCTTTTATATAGCTGAGGTTATATAACTTCTTAACACACAAATAGCTCCCACACGCTCATGCTATCTCCCCCCACTCAGTTCTTTTTAATGCCTTCTGTTTGAACTTTCATAGTTTCACAGACTTCCTTCACTACAAATGTATGCTATGCTGTTGCAATTCTGCCCTTTCTCAAGCTAAACAAACCTACTTCTCTCCATTAATCAACACTCACAAGTCTAACCCACACTAACTCTTCCTTCACCTCATCTCAGGACTTTGCTGACTATTTTGAGAAAGAGGTTGAATCCTTACACCAGAATATTCCCTCTGTTCCTCCTATCCTACACCGCTTCCTGCTCTCTTCCTGCTTTCCTTGACTCTTTTTCTACTGTATCAGAAGAGAGTGTATCTCCTCTTCTCCCTCTACTCTGATACATTTCCATTCTCCTTCAAACATGCAACAGTTATACCATGAGTCAAAAATAGCAAGCTTGACCCTACCTGTCTTTCTAACTACTGAACTTGTCTTGTATTCTCTTGCTTGCTCCATTTTCTCAACACCCTTTCTCTCCTTAACCTCTATAATCTGACTTCTGCACTGCTCCCTCCACAGAGACAATTCTCACTAAAATAACTGATGACCTATATGCTGCCAAAGACAGAGGTCATTACACTCTGCTCATATCTCCTCTCTGAAGCATTTGCCTCTGTGGACCACACTTCTCTCTTTTCTCTGTACACACTTTCTCTAGGTGACCTAATAACATCTCTTGGAATGAAATATCACCTCTATGCTGACGATACACACATTTACTTTTCAACCCCTGACCTTACACCTGCTGTACAAACCTAAGTTTCTGAATGTCTTTCTGTTATCTCATCCTGGAAGGCCCTCCTTTGCCTTAAACTTAACATGGCAAAAACAGACTTCCTCCCAAACCTGACCATATTATCTCATTCCACATTACTCTTGAATCTTCCATCCAGTAGCCCAAGCACGCTGCTTAGGGGTCACTCTCAACTCCTCTCTCATATTCTCCTCTCTCATTCAAAACATTTTTTTAACCTGTCGCTTTTTTCCTCTATAATATCACAAATATACACCTGTTCCTCTGTTGCTAAACTATTAAAAACTCTGATTTAGGCCCTCATTCTCTCCCATCTTGATTACTGTAATCCCCTGCTATCCCGCCTTCCTGCCTTTCACCTGTCTTCCCTACAATCTATCCTAAACGCTGCTGCCAGAATCACTCTACTCTTTAAACTCTGATTCTGCGTTTCCCCTGAAATTCCTCTCCTGGCTTCTAATCAAATCCTACTGTCTCTGTACGCTCTCCCTACCTACCAATTAGATTGTAAGCTCCTCAGTGCAGGGACTTCTCTTCCTTAATGTCACTTTTATGTTTGGATCACTTATTCCATGACCTCTTACCTTTACCATTTGATATCTATATGATTACGACGTGCACCACTCCTGTGAAGCGCTATGCATATTAATGGCATTAAATACATAAAAACATACAATACAATATATAATTCAAACAATGTGAGAAAAATGGGGGTGAACCCCTGGTGGTGCTACAAATATGCCAGGCAGTTAGTGACAAATAAGCACATAATAAAGAACCAGAACTGAGTAGATAAACGGTGAGGGTGTCTCCATTAATGTGCCGATGGTATGTGCGTGCCTGAATACCCCCACCTCACCTGTTTGGAGCCGTTGGAAACGATTTCCCCACGCCGATGGTACACACCCCCCCCTGGGAGGAGGAGATAGCTGGTATTGACCTCCTCAGCTGAACGTGCGGCAAACCCGGTGAAGGAGACTGACAGGTGTAATGGAGCCCTGCAAGCAGAGTCTCTGGCCGTCTGACCGGGTGCCTGCTGGAAAACTCCTGATGAACCGGTCCGTTGCTGCAGGGGGGTAAGTGGCGGCTGTTGGTGGGGAGGACGACACACTCAGAACCTCCAAATTGGGTCCGTCAATGCTGGAATGTCCCGGAGCAGGTGAGGGAAGGGGTTATCGGCTGCACACTGGCAATGACTGAGACACATGCAGCTAGTGAAGGAAATCCTCTCGGATGGATCAGCTGCTCCGTGTAGGAAGTGCCGGTGCGTGCTACAATGCAGGGAAGTCAAAAAATAGTAGTGAGAGAGCAGAGCACTGCCAAAATGATAAAGAGGGCTTTGATGCAAAAAAAATAAGTTTATTTATAGGCATAATAGCCAAAAAAGGGCAGACACACTAAATTAAAAAACTCTGACGCGTTTCCCGCCGTGGAGGCGCTTTATCAAAGAGATAAAGCGCCTCCACGGCGGGAAACGCGTCAGAGTTTTTTAATTTAGTGTGTCTGCCCTTTTTTGGCTATTATGCCTAATAAATAAACTTATTTTTTTTGCATCAAAGCCCTCTTTATCATTTTGGCAGTGCTCTGCTCTCTCACTACTATAATTCAAACAATGCTTGTGAGCTTTTACCCGCATATTTAAACACAAAATATTCCCAAACATATCTTAATCCTATAGAAATAAAAATTGAAATGTGTTTTTACTGGTTACACACAATACAGAACACACAATACAAAAACTCCTCTCACACACAGTCAAACAACATCACAAAAATAACGAACAAATAAAAGATTTTTTTTTTCACCTACACTGGCGACACACTTTATTCGAGCTCGGCTAGTCCCACGAATTCGGGTATACCCGGGTGTATTGAGGTTTGTGACTGTTTTCTGCCCGAGTGCATTGGGTTATTTTCCAGGCAGGGATTGAAGCATTTTATTCCCGCTGGCTGCAATACTGCACAGTATATATATATACTGCATTACAATTCATGAATTTATGCCATCTGGTAGACACGCGAAGCATTGCAGCCTATTAAATCCTAATCATTATCATTTAACAGATCAGCCGCCCGTCAGCCAGGCATGAACCCAGGCTGGGAAGGCAAACGCAACGGGGCTTGTCAGAGGTGAGGAGCGGCGCATTCCAGGTATCTGCCAGGTACATACTGGGTATTTGCTCGAATAAAGTGTGTCGGTGCAGTATTCCTAAACAATTTCATCCTGCCACTAGTAATAAAAGTTCCCTTCTCTTTCTTTATTCTCATAAATAACCTGATTTTAAAGCTACTCTGATGCTCCGGAGCTTTTGAGTTAACTTTTGTATATTGGCACATTCCTTGCGCTGGAGAAAAAGGTGGGGGCACGATCTGTGCTGCTGCTGTTTTGATTCTCTTTCTTGCAGACATTTGAGCAGAAGGAAAAAAGAATACTGTATCTCCTGGTTTTAAAACACTTATCCGTCTGGCCAAAACGAACAAACCCTTTAAACTTTCACCAGTGACAGAGCTGAATATATGCCCTCTCTTTTGCGCATTCTTTAATCCTTCTATACTTTATATACACCTTTTAACACCTTTTAAAAATTTAGACTTCATTGTGAGCCAATAATATTCATGTTTTTGTAAGTACTTGCAAGTTTTTGGATGGTAATTTGTGTACACGTGATACTTAGCATGGTTTATCTTTCACACAGGTAATCATTCAGGAAAAATTCATTAGGGTATCAAATCCATCTAGCAACTCTCCATTAAGGGCACAACAATTTTACTTGTCGGCACCGAAACTTGAGTTTATAACAGGAAATGATTTATAACCACTTATTGCATGTGGGGAAATGGAAGGAAAAGCTGATAAGTTCACACCTGATTTCTGCTTCTTTCAGTCAGCCGGGCCTGCCATGCATGACTTTAGCCACAAAAACCTCATAAAATCCAAACATTTATACTGCCACAGACACACAGGGATTACTGAAAGTTAGAAGGTTCCACTATGAGCCCTTGCATTCGCATTCTTATGAATAAGAAAACCGGTGCGGCTGCCCGTAGGTTCACACTTCCTTCCATAGTAATTTATTGCAAACAAACTTTTTTCATTGGGGTGGCATGTTTTTCACTGTCATGTTTTCACTTGCATGTGTTTTTTCACTTGAACTTGCATGTATATTTTCATTGGACTTGCATGTGTATTTTCATTGGCCAACAAAACATATTTATATTGTCTCTTCTTGTTCTCTGTATCCATTCTTTATTATTTTTGTCTGCAGACACATAACCTCTAACAGCAAATTTTGAGAACTTTGGTTTCCCATTATTCTCCTGTTACAGTAATCACATTTAATTGACCTGTACAATACTCCTGATACAATAATCAGTGCAAGCTGATTGCGTACAACTCTTTTGGCATGTTATTGTTCTGAAATATGCAAATAAGGACCTGTCACGAGACTGTTCCCCAATCATATTTTTTCACCATAACTATACCCAAGAAAACACTTGAATTACTTCGACGGGTATAAACCTTATACTTTTATAACATGGATACAGATAAGACCTTCTAAACAGATATCCATAAATAAACTCACTTGGTATGTTAATGACAAGACAGAGCAAATGTATAATCAGGGACCCTTCCTGCTCAGTCAACAAAAATATTTATCACAACCGAGGACGGTCTGAACAATCCCTTAAGCATACAAACACTCACCTTCATCACCAAAACACCTAAACTTTTAACGGAACCTTAGTCCCAATAAAACTTAACAACTATAACACTTTAAATGGATACAGGAACAGACAAATAAACTTATTTGAAACTGCTAGGTAAACCTGTCAACCCAGATTGAGACACCCTTCAAAACACATCTCTCTACACACCACTCAAAACAACTTTTTAAACTCAGGCTTTCCTCAAAAGGTGCCTTTTACCTTGATTCTTATGAGCGCTCAGATTTGAGTGACCGAGGAGTGTTTTTTTCAGGTGCTCAGCTTCCGGTATATTTGGGTTCCTATTCGGAGCGCCATCTGTAAAAAGCGTGAATAAATAAGAGTCATCAATCTGAGGATCATTTTGCAGAATGACAAATAAGTTTATTGCAGTGTACGTGAACACGCAGGAGGCAGTTTCAAAATAAAACTCCCCCAACAAGATACTGGCATACAGGCCCTATTTATACCCCAAATACTAAGCCCACGCCCCCTATATGAGGTTTCGTGTGCGTCACTACGTAAGCATATAAGATAAACAAAATATGAACATGAACACATCGAGTTAATCGCATTATTATGGGATTCATATTAGAAATGAAATGACTCAGCTAATATTCCTTATACGGCCGGTGACTTTTCCTCTACATACGGGACTTCATGGGCACCTCCCTCGGAATGCGAGACAGTGTGTTATCTGTCTCTTATTTTCATAACATTGGCACTTTTCTCTTCTCTTCAAGATTTTTTTGTAGTTAGCTGTGCAGCTTATTATCACTTTAAAAATTGGAAGCAAAAATCTCTTTCAAAACGTCCATTCTCATTCCCTTTCATTCAGACAAAACCTAAAATGGATACTGACTTAAAATGGCGGCTTAGATCCCAGTGCTGTTTATGTCAGACCTCCCCCCCTCCTTACATCCTCTTCTCACTTGGTCAATAGGATGTGAACAGTGTAAATATTCAAATTCCTTAGCAGAAAGAACTTGAAGATCTTTGCCTTCATCAAGTAGCTCATAGAGCTCTTTTAGAAAATGACTAGTAGAATCTGAATCAAGCAGGGTATAGGAGAGTTGGTCATTGAGTTGTCTGTATGACTCAGCATAATAGTATCTACGATCCAAAACGACAACTGCACTGACTTTATCAGCATTTTCTACTATGATCTTGTCATTGTCTCTTAGAGCAGTAATGGCATTGCGTAACTCAGGTGTACATCAAGTAACAACTTGATGTTTAATATTTGTCGTAAATTGAATGTCCTTTGATAATAGTAATAGATTTCTCTCTACAGCATGTTGAAAAATATCGATAGCACTGCCTTTCAAATTACCAGGACAGAACTTTGATTTATTTTGTAGACCCGATGCATTTCTCCCTAGAAAAGAGATGATGGTCTGTTTGTTCTGTATGTTCTTCTGCAAGTTCTATAATATCCTGGAAAAAGCAGTGATCACGAAAAGTCAAATGTTGTGTTATATCAAAAATTGGTATAGTGTTTTCCATGTTATTAAACATTAGATCATTGAACTCTTGAGTAGAAACATCAATGTTAGATTGCTTTTCTTTAAAGAATATTTTCATTGTTGATTTTCGAATTAATTTGTATAAATCTACAGTGGTGGTAAATAAATTGAAATTCTTTTCAGGAGCAAATGTGAGAGCCAAATCTAGTACTTTTAATTCTGCTGGCGTAAGAATGTGTTGAGAGATATTAATGACGTTTGTATTTTCAATTGCTAATATCGCCTCTTTTTCAGTGGATTGTCCCCTGGATTGAGATTTGGATCTATTACGCAATGCCATTACTGCTCTAAGAAACAATGACAAGATCGTAGTAAAAAATGCTGATAAAGGCGGCGCAGTTGTAGTTTTGGATCATACAGATGCAGCCACGAATATCCGAACACTTGTCTTGGAAAATCTGGGGCAATCTCCCAGTAATGCTGCAACATTTTTGTGAGATTTCCGCAGACAGACTAATGGCTCATCGGATTAACACAGGGGGGGGTCCCTGGCAGTCCCATTCAAAAAGAGCTCTATGAGCTACTTGAGGAAGGCAAAGATCTTCAAGTTCTTTCTACTAAGGAATTTGAATATTTACACTGTTCACATCCTATCATCCCTATTTATCCCCACCTCCCTAAAATACACAAGTCCCTTCACTCACCACCCAGACGTCCCATTGTCTCCAGCATAGGGCCACTGGGTGAGCACTTGTCTATTTATGTAGATCATTATTTACAGCCTATTGTTTCAACTCATCCTTCACATCTTTTAGACACTTCACATGTATTATCTTTGTTTCACGAATTTCATTGGTCACCCAAATGTGTTTGGGTTACTTTAGATGTATCCCCTCTTTACACTATTATTTCACATTCACATTGTCTACAGCCAATAGACACTTTCTTGAATATGATCCTTCTCTTTAACCAGCACATGTCACTTTTCTTTTGGACAGTATTCACTTTCTTCTCACACGTAATTATTTTCTTTTCTCAGGTGGTTTCTATCTCCAAACACGTGGCACAGCCCTGGGCATGGGCTTTGCCCACCCTATGTCAACCTATTCATGGGTTGGTGGGAGGTGTCCTATGTGTTTGGAGACAGAAACCCTTATTGTCATCCCATTCATTTTTATCGTCGCTATATAGACGATCTTTTACTTATATGGAGCAGTTCCACTTTGGACCTCCTGTTGTTTATTCAATACATAAATGATAATTCACTCAATCTTTTTTTCACTTCACAGTATCACTCACATCACATTCTTGAGCTAAATCTTTTTGTCGGTCTGGATCAAATGGTACATACAGACATTTTTCGTAAAGAACACTCCAGAAACACATTACTTCACGCAACCAGTTGTCATAATAAAAGTTTATTTAAGGGTATACCCTTTGGTCAATACATTAGACTACATCGCAACTGCTCCAATTTGGAAGATTTCAATCTCAGAGCGGTAGTGCTGACCAATCGATTTACATAAAGAGGATACAATAAAACAGTACTTGAAAATGCTTATCTCAATGCCTTAGATTAAAAAAAATCTGAATTAATAGATTCCAACCATACTCAATTTAACAATCGTATTTGTAAGGGACATAACTGATATACATTTGAGGAACGCCATCCTTAACCTTCAGTGGTTTATGCTTCATGTCAATGACAGACAATATAACTCAGGCACACTGTCACATTAAGTTAAGATCAAAGCATAAAATGAAAGCCTACTCCACGGTATAGAGGCTAACTAAACAACCATGTCTAACTAACAGACTGTCTTGCTATCTCCAGTTTTAAACAGAGCACATTGTAACGTACAATAGAAATAATAAAATGTCTTAATCTGTAGTTGTGGTAATCGGTCCCAAGTGAGTCCAGGCAATCCTTCTGGATACTGCATTACTTGAAGGTGGAGTTCTACCCGAACTGGATGAAGGGGAGCAGCGATGCCCCAGCTCTAAGAGAGAGATGGATGCAGTAAACCTAACTGCCATAAATACCTTTTCAGGGCCGCCAACAGAAATCATGGGGTCCAGGACAAATGAAAGGAGCAGGGCCCTACCCATAGCGCACCTCTCGTGGAATTTTTTTATTAGCGCGCAACTTTTACTTAACTGTTTTCTTGTTAATACAGTAAAAAACATTACAATGCAATCTGTTTATTTTAATATTTTCAGCAAAAGACAAAGATACCCAATGCTACATCCAATGTGACAAAAGGCCTGGGGGGGATTCAGTATGGGCCTGGGGTGTTCCCTACCAGTCTTCTGGGTTAGGGGGGATTCCGATATCTCCTGTGTGAAGCTTGAGAGACAGATCTGGAAGAAGGCAGTATAGGTTATTTCGGTGTAGGTATAGGGCAGTTAAGATAAGACAGAGAGAGTGTGGGTAAAAGAGAGAGCAAGAGTGGGTGACAGAGAGAGTGGGTGGGGGTGGGTGGGTGACTGGGTGGGTGACTGACTCTTGGATGTATGGGTGACTGACTGACACTTGGGTTTGTGAGTGACATTATTGGGTGATTGGCACTTGGGTGGTGGATGACACTTGGGTGATTGACTGATGGGTGGGTGACTATGACTGACTGGGTTGGTGTCTGTATTCTCTCTCACACACTCTCACACCCTCTCCCAGACACACTCACACACTCTCTCTCAGACACACTCTCAGACACACTCTGACACACTCTGTCACACTCTCTGACACACACACACTCACTCACAAACACTCACTCACACACACACATGCACTCACACACTCGCACTCACACACACTCTCTCACTCACACACACTCTCACACACTCTCTCACACACACACTCTCACACACACTCTCACACACACATACACAATCTCTCAGACACTCTCTGACACTCTCTCAGATACTCTCTCTCAGACACTCTCTCTCAGACACACACACACACACACTCTCAGACACTCTCTCACATACGCTCTCACATACTCTCCCACACACTCTCTCACATACTCTCTCACACACTCTCAGACACTCACACACACTCTCTCTCACACACACACTCTCACACACACACTCTCACACACACACACTCACACACGGGGGGAGAAATCGGAGCAGGGGGGGAAATTGGAGCAGGTGGGGAAATCACACACTCGCACACACTCTCAGACATTCACATACACACACACTCACACACACTCAGACACTTTCTCAGACACTCTCAGACACTCTCTCAGACACTCTCACATACACTCTCACATACACTCTCACATACACACGGGGGGCCATCAGAGTAAGGGGGGGTATAAATCGGAGCAGGGGGGGGGAAATCACACACTCACACACACTCTCTAAGACACTCTCTCGGACATGCACTCAGACACACACACTCTCACTCAGACACACACACTCAGATACTCTCACATACACACGGGGGAAATTGAAGCAGGGAGTGAATCAGAACAGGGGGGAATAGAAACAGGGGGGGATCAGAGCAGGGGGGGGAAACAGAACGGGGGGGGTAATCGGAGCAGGAGGCAAGGGAGGCATGGAGCAGTAGTTACCTTACTTGCTCCATGCAGGAAGAGGCGGGCCTCGCTTTGCAAGCTCGTATAGAGCTTGCTGTGGGCCAAAGAAATCCTCGCAGAGTGCCAGCACGCGCCAGCCAATCAGAAGGGGGGAGTGCCAGCACGCACCAGCCAATCAGGAGAGGGGGAGTCTATTTTTTTCTTTGCAGAGAAGCTGCCCGGCAGATCGCGAGTGCGCTAAATCCTGTCACCCTGTGGTGACCGGGCGACAGGATTTATCGAGTGGCACGGCCATGCAGGGGGCCCAGGACGCCAGTTCCTTCTGTCCCCCCCCCCCCCCCTGTTGGCTGCCCTGACCTTTTTCTCAATTAGGAGAGCAAGTGAGGGGAATTAGACCCATTGTGAACTCTGGTCTGGATTTCCCATCCACCAGCCTCGGTGACTGTGAAGCTGTGGGATGGATCACATTTACACTCTGGCTGCACTTTCTGATCTGAATCGGGCAGAAAGCTGCCTAATATCCTGTGACTATGTAACAATATGTAATACTTTTATTTATATTAATGTACACATATTTATTTGGTTTTGCCATGTCATTATTATTATATTTTAGTATGTCAAATTTATTTGAGAATAATAATATGCATTTGCCTAAAGTTAAATCAAAGTAGAGAATAAATGTTTATAATGTACTGTATAGTGTGGTTTTAGACATTTTGTGTTTCATTTTGTACTAACCATTACATGTTATTATTTAAACAGAAAAGCAATACATGTGTACTTTTAATTAACACAAATTACCCCTTTGATGATGATGTCTAGTTCTGGTTTGGAAAACGTATCTTTTCTTTGTCCTAAAGTTGGTTATTCACCTGCTTGTCCAGAAGGTTCTAGAATGTGACTCGTGTTCTAAATGAGTTGGTAAGTTTTCATTCTCCGTTGGTGAATCATTTTCAAATGATATCTCTTGCCTTGGAATGTTAGACCTGTATGGTCTTCCTGTAAAGCTATAATCAGCCTTGTTATTGCACAGTTTGCTTGATGCACGATCATTTGCATACTGTATATATATATATATTTCCTGGTTGACTGGTAGTTATTAATTGCTTCTGTTTCTTCAGTGTGTTGCTAGCTAACTCTACAGAACATTGGCTACTAATATGACTTTGAGTGCAATCTTGCTTTTGAAAGACTGTTGCAGGATGTGTTTGTTAACATTATTAATCCATCATATTTTCATCATGTGTAACATTTGAGATTACACACATTATTCTGACTAGTTGGAAAAATCTGTGGCCCACTAGTGAGTTGTACTGAAATTGAGTTTCATCTTATGGATGTTGCTGATGTAGCCAGGTCCCCCTCGCGCACTCACCCCCTCCTTCCCCGTTGCGCGCGTGGTTGTATTGCGGCTGGTTGCTAGGGAAGCGGATCGGGCGGTTGCCGGGGACGCGAGCGGCGAGCAGGCCGGTTGCTGGGGACGCGATTGGGCCATCGCTAAGGCCGCGATCGCGTTGCCACCGGCCCGGCGGCTAGCGGAGCAGGGCGCCGCCATGACAGTTAGCTCGCGCATGCGCAGGAGGCCAGCTAGCGCGGGAGGCCCCAGATAGCTCGCGCATGCGCGAGAATAGACGGCCAGCCCCCAGGGTGCATAGGGGCAGAGACACCTGACGCCAGGGAGCCAATCAGAAGGCCAGATTCCCCTGCTCCCAAAGAGATACATTTCGCGGGGTTTTGGGGAGCGGGAGTCAGTCAGGATCCGGACCAGCTAGAGGTAAGAGGTGGATGCAGGGGTCAGTGACCCTCTGCATTAGGCCAGCAGCCCCCAGGCCCCCAGTTAGGTCCTGAGCCACTTAATAGCTTGTGGAGATAGGGACAGGCCCTAGATAGGGATACTGACCCATTTATTGGTAGCTTAGTCAGGGACACAGTGCTAAAGCCGTGCGGCCCTGCGAGGTGGGTTCTGGGCTCAGAACACCATCAAAGACCCTGGGACTAAGGTGATATTATCCGCGCTGGAATTCACCCAACGCGGTGTGGAGGACAACGTCGGATCGGGCGGATCTCCGGTGATATCGCGGTACCCGTGGCTGGAGCCCGGGAAGGTAACCTGCAACTCACGTGCACCAACCAGGCCTATCACCAGACATAGTGGCTGCGCAGTCACACATACACATGCACAGTGGTATTTGACTTTGGGGGTGCAAGACATTTGGGTGGGGGTTACTGGACACAGGGTGGGATCACTCTATGGGAGGTTAGCGTCCGCCGTGACGCCAGAGGTGGTAGCGTCCGCCGTGATGCCCAGTGTGGTTAGCGTCCGCCATGACGCCAGAGGTGGTAGCGCCCGCCGTGACGCCAGAGGTGGTAGCGTCCGCCGTGACGCCCAGGTGGTAGCGTCCGCCGTGACGCCCAGAGTGGTTAGCGTCCGCAGTGGCGCATGATTGTTGTGTTGATGTATGTAGATGTAGTTGGTTATGCAGTAAAGCCAGTCCTGTTTTACCTTAGTTCGCTTTGTGTGGTTGTTTCCTGTGAGGGCCTCCTCCCACTCCGTTGGGATCCCTCCCAGGTGGAGGCGTTGCACCTAGAGATTTATGAGATGTATGTACCCCAGATTCCCCGTGGCGGAAGCTCAGCCCTCCTGTGAGCCAACAGGTAATGCACCACACCTGAGTAACTTTGCATGTTCCTACACTTCCACAGTATTATCTGCGAGTGGGTGGGGGAATACCCGTTACATTTGGAGGCGCTGCTGAGAGCAAGTCCTGGGGTGCCCTGTTCCAATTTTTTTTCTAAATTGCCCGATTCATATTTTTATCATGTCCGTGCCGTCACCGCAGGATGTCCATGCCTGGGCCTTAGCGCACCAAGTATCCCCAAGACGCGCGGTTGCAGTGACCGGGGTAGCAATGGATACAGACTTATCTACAGTGCGCACGCAAGTAAGAAGTTGCCCGGGGTTGGCCACCGCCCGGGTGATAGACTATAAACTGGATATTGCTGGCCGGGGGATCACCTGTCTCCTGTACACCATGAGTGACATATGCTTAGAAACGGCCACCCAGGTATTAAACCTACCCGAGCCCTCCGCAGAGGACAGCCGCATGATCTACGCTGACTCTCAACCTCCTGAAGAAGCGTCCACTAGTACTGGATTACACCCGAGCCAACGAGTGACCAGTACGCCTCACCGAGTGGACCCCCTAGGGTCTCTTTCACCCCAAGCGGATTAGGAGCTACCGCCAGCTGGGCACGGAGCCCGCTCATCCCACCCAACCCTGATCAACGGTCTGGCAGGACCCCAACCATGCCTAGCATAGGAACGGGGAGCCGTAGTCAGGCCCTTAGTGGGAATCTTGACGTGAACACGATAGTCTCCCAACTAGCAGAAGCTGTAACCATTTCGACGCAAGCACAGAACTACCGGAAACTCAAGGCCTTCTCTGGGATTCTGCCGACGCCCACGGGAGAAGAGGGGATCGAGGCATGGAGGGACCATACGCTTCCAATCATAGAGGAGTGGTCGTGTTCTGACGCCAGCAAGAGACAAAGACTGGTCGAGTGCCTCCGAGGCCCCGCCGCTCGGTTAGTGCGAGCGCACCGGAGCGTGGAAGGAGAAGTTACTGCCCAGGAACTAGTGGAAATGCTAATTAAATCCTTTGCCAGGAAAGACGACGAAGATGAGCTACTGGCTCAATTCAAAGCCCTCCGACAACGTGAAGGACAAGATTTATCTGCCTTCGTTTGTGACCTACAGCTGTCCCTGGGCACCCTCCTGGACAAGCATATCATTTCCGCGGCCGAAGCAGACCGATACCGGTTCAGACAGCTACTCAAGGGGTCGTTGCCTGACCACAACATAGCTATAATGATGCGAGCCGCCCCGATCGCGGCAGTATCCCCTAAATACGGGGAACTAATGGATTACATAAGAGACCATGAAGTGCAGCGCCATTTCCATGAATCAAAGAAATCCAAAACTACCCCCAAGAATGACCCTGTGGCCCCCTCGGCCCCAAAGAGTAAGAAACCTTCCACACCAGAGGAGGAAACGACCCCCAAGTCGTCTGTTCGGGAAAGTCGTAGTTCTGAGCGGTCCTCATCCACGAATAAGAGTCGTCCGGACCGCCGTGAGGTGTCTTGCTACAACTGCGGGAAGAAGGGCCACATCTCGTACTATTGTCCGGAGAAGGAGGACCAACCGGAAGAAAAACCTCCCGACCGAAGAAGCACCGCCCGATCGATGGTATGCCGAGCCCAGACCGTCGGGCCTGAGGTGAACACCCCTCCGGGAACCACGGATTCTCCTGCTGACGCTGGCCCCAGTGAGGACGCCTCCCCCGGTGAAGCGTGCAGTCAAGTGGGCCCCGTGGCCATCGTGCCCGTGGTAATAGAAGGGATATACGCCTCGGCCCTATTGGACACCGGGTCACAAGTGACCATAATATATCGCAAGTTCTACGACCAGCACCTTCAACACTGCCCTCTGAGGCCGGCCGAACATATGAAGGTTAGGGGATTGAGTAATGAAGACTACCCCATCGATGGGATTGCAAGGGTCCAGCTGGACATACTCCAACTGAACACCGGCAAGAAGCACCCTATGCAGGTAGCGGCCATGGTATGCCCGGAGCCCCACGACCATTGTAAATACCCCATCATCTTGGGAACCAATGCGGACATAGTGCAAGCTATAATTCGAGCTTACTTGAAAGAGACCAACGAGCTGCCGCTGGCCGATTCGCTCCTAGACCCCGTCTTACGAGAGGAGTGCCATCGGGTATATGCCTTGGAGCGTCATGGAGACCTCTACAATCGTCAACGAGGACTGACGACCATATTACCAGGGGGAGTGCAAAAGATGGCCGTCTGGTGTTGTTATCCTGACCGAGACCAGAACGACCAACTGTTCTCGCTGGAGAGTGAGCCTGAAGAAGAAGAGGTTCAGCGAGGGTATAGAGTGCTACCCGAAGTAAGGGAATGGACGACCAAGATCCCTATTCGAACCCACGTGTATGTGCAGAATCTCTCCCCCTTTCCGATGGAGTTTGATGTCGACCAGAAGTTGGGATGCATATACCCGGTCAGCCCGGTGGGAGCCACGCCTCAGGTGAAGGCGGCGGCCGCGCATGAGCGGATAGTCGATCTGGACTTCAATTTCGGCGAGTCGACGCTGTCCACAGAGTGGAAAGAGCGGTTGACCACCCAGTTGCTGCAACGACGACATGTGTTCTCCACGAGCAAGATGGATGTGGGGTGCAGCCGCAGTGCCCAGCATACCATTCAGATGAGTGATGCCACTCCATTCCGGGAACGTTCTCGTCGTCTTGCCCCTCGGGATGTGGACGATGTGAGGAACGCCATACAAGACATGGAAACCGCTGGGATTGTGACGGAATCGCGAGGACCCTACGCGTCGCCCATAGTGGTGGTGCGGAAAAAGAACGGGTCCATACGACTGTGTATCGACTACCGAACACTGAACAATCGCACGATCCCGGATCAATACAACCTTCCGCGCATTGAAGAGATCCTGAATGCGCTGAATGGGAGTCACTGGTTTAGCGTTCTTGATCTCCGATCAGGATACTATCAGGTGCCCATGACGCCGGAAGACCAGGAAAAAACAGCTTTCGTCTGCCCCCTGGGATTCTATCAATTCACCCGTATGCCCCAAGGTATATGTGGGGTGCCTGCTACGTTCCAAAGGCTGATGGAAAAGACTATCGGAGACATGATTCCCCGGGAGTGTCTGGTTTACCTGGACGACATTATTGTCTTCGGGAAGACCTTAGAAGAACACGAGGAGAGGCTGCTAAAGGTGATAGATCGTCTTGGTCAAGAAGGGTTGAAGCTATCACTCGACAAGTGTAGGTTTTGTCACACCTCGGTGACCTACGTGGGACACATCGTGTCTGCCCAGGGGATTGCTACTGATCCAGCCAAGGTAGAAGCTGTGGTGAACTGGCCACGTCCCGATAATGTCACGGAACTGCGGTCCTTCCTCGGTTTCTGTGGGTATTACCGTCAGTTCGTGGAAGGGTACTCTAGTCGAGCTAAACCCCTGAACAATTTGCTGAAGATATACCCTGAAGATACGGGGAGAAAGGCCACGTCGGCCCGTCAACCGTTTGGCAATAAGTGGACGCCTGAGTGTGAACGGGCCTTCCTGAACTTGAAGAAGAGTCTGACTGAAGCACCAGTGCTGGCCTATGCTGATCCAGAACAACCGTATGTCCTGCATGTGGATGCCAGCCTCAATGGGCTGGGTGCTGTCCTGCATCAGAAGCACCCCGAAGGTCTTCGGCCTGTAGCCTACGTCAGCCGCAGTCTGACCCCCAGTGAGCAGAGATACCCCGTCCACAAGTTGGAGTTTCTGGCTCTCAAGTGGGCGATCACCGAGAAGCTTCACGATTACTTGTACGGTGTCACCTTCGAAGTAAGGACGGATAACAATCCCCTCACGTACATCAATACGTCGGCCAAATTAGATGCAGCCGGCCACAGATGGCAGGCCGCCCTCAGTAACTACCGCTTCTCCTTGAAGTATAAGCCGGGGCCATTGAATATTGGGGCGGACGCCCTCTCCCGAAGGCCGGGACTACTCGCTACCCCCGATGATGAGGAATGGGAAGAACTTCCCGGCCCCGGAGTGCGGGCTATGTGTAAAACTGCAGCCATAGTTAATGACCAAGTGGCCTTCTCCGAGTTACGAGTGGCCGACTCCTTGGGATGCCAGTCGCAGGCTGTCCCCGCCGCCTACTGCGACCCAAAAGGGATGCACCTCACGCATGACAAGGTGTTCCGGTGGAAAGATCTGGTAGACTACCAAATTCGAGATCCGGTCGCTAGTATCATCAGGCACGCCGTTGAAAAGAGGAACCCAGCCCTTCTGAAACGTGCGCCCAATGACTTGGTGGCATTGCTCATACGAGAATGGGACAAATTTGAAATAGACAATGGCTTGCTCTATCGGGTGGTGCAATACCACAACCACCCGGATAGGAGACAACTAGTCCTACCTAAGAACTTACAATACCTGGTGTTGAAGTCCCTACACGATGAACATGGGCATCTCGGTGTAGAGAAGACTTTTGGGCTAGTCCGAGACCGGTTCTTCTGGCCCAAGATGCGGGAAGCGGTGGAACAACACTGCCGCCGTTGTGTCCGGTGCGTTCAACGCAAGACGTTGCCTACCAGAGCAGCTCCCATGGCCCATCTGAAGAGTTCTGGTCCAATGGACTTGGTGTGTATGGACTTTTTATGTATCGAACCTGATAGCCGAGGTATCGGTAACGTGCTGGTCATCACGGACCATTATACCCGATATGCCCAGGCCTTCCCCACAAAAGACCAGAAGGCTATCACGGTCGCGAAAGTGCTATGGGAAAAGTTCTTCGTTCATTACGGTCTTCCAAACCGACTCCACTCTGACCAAGGGCGAGATTTTGAGAGTACTCTGATCCGAGAATTACTTAAAATGCTGAACGTTGCCAAATCCCGGACGACTCCGTACCACCCCGAAGGAGATGCTTTGCCTGAACGATTCAACAGGACCCTGTTGGACATGCTTGGAACTCTGAAGGGACCGCAGAAAACAGAATGGAGTCGTCACGTAGAAACGTTGGTACACGCGTATAACTGTACTCGCCATGAGTCCACTGGGTTCTCCCCGTACTTCCTCATGTTTGGGCGGGAGGCAAGACTCCCCGTGGATGTGCGTCTTCGAGTCTCAACGGATGGGATACACAATGCGACCCATTTCCAGTATGTGCAAAGGCTAAAGGACAGTTTGCAGCAAGCTTACCAACAGGCTGAGAAGTCTACAGCTAAACTGAATGCTGGCAATAAGAGACGATACGACAACAAAGTCAAGTATCGAGAGTTACGTCCTGGGGACGCTGTGTTACTTCGTAATTTGGGAGTCCCCGGAAAACATAAACTGGCAGACCGATGGAGAGATGGCGTATATGAGGTAGAGTCACAGATGCCCGGCCTCCCGGTCTATCGCATTAAAGACACAGACGGCCGGGTAAAGGTTTGGCATCGTAATCACCTTCTCCCTATCCCCCAAGTGGGAGACGAAGAAGAAGAAATACAGGCCACACCGCTCAACGGTGAGTTCGATCTATCAGAGGTGGGTCAAGAGACTGTAAATAACGAGACCCACTCTGAAACTCCTGAAGACCCTATGGAGGGACCCTCTCAAAGGGACTATTCCACAGAAGGGGCATCTCCCGGAGGAGCTACGGGTAAGGGGCCCCGTAGGCCAATGCCTACTAAGGTGGCACCAACAGGCCAGCCTTTGGATCCACAGAGCCCGTGCTTTGTGCCTAACAGAGACTGTTCAGAGACATTTCTCCCCCCAAGGGAAGAGGCTGAGCCTCAGGACTGTACTTATTATTCCCCAGAGGGAGTTGCTGAAGAACAACTCCGTAGGAGCCAAAGGGCCAGGTACCCTCCAACTCGGGTAACCTATGATCAAATGGGGGCACCCCATTATGTGGCTCAGCAGTGGTCTCGGAGCAAAATCCAATCCGTGATTGTGATGCTCACAGAATTGTGTAACCTTGTTTAAAGTTGATGCAATGTGCTAAGTTGTATTCGTACCAGATGCATTTTTATTATATAACGTTTGTGTATAGTAGTAAGTTATGTGGTCCAAGCGGGGACGTTGGAGTTTTCACCAGGGGGAGGATGTAGCCAGGTCCCCCTCGCGCACTCACCCCCTCCTTCCCCGTTGCGCGCGTGGTTGTATTGCGGCCGGTTGCTAGGGAAGCGGATCGGGCGGTTGCCGGGGACGCGAGCGGCGAGCAGGCCGGTTGCCGGGGACGCGATCGGGCCATCGCTAAGGCCGCGATCGCGTTGCCACCGGCCCGGCGGCTAGCGGAGCAGGGCGCCGCCATGACAGTTAGCTCGCGCATGCGCAGGAGGCCAGCTAGCGCGGGAGGCCCCAGATAGCTCGCGCATGCGCGAGAATAGACGGCCAGCCCCCAGGGTGCATAGGGGCAGAGACACCTGACGCCAGGGAGCCAATCAGAAGGCCAGATTCCCCTGCTCCCAAAGAGATACATTTCGCGGGGTTTTGGGGAGCGGGAGTCAGTCAGGATCCGGACCAGCTAGGGGTAAGAGGTGGATGCAGGGGTCAGTGACCCTCTGCATTAGGCCAGCAGCCCCCAGGCCCCCAGTTAGGTCCTGAGCCACTTAATAGCTTGTGGAGATAGGGACAGGCCCTAGATAGGGATACTGACCCATTTATTGGTAGCTTAGTCAGGGACACAGTGCTAAAGCCGTGCGGCCCTGCGAGGTGGGTTCTGGGCTCAGAACACCATCAAAGACCCTGGGACTAAGGTGATATTATCCGCGCTGGAATTCACCCAACGCGGTGTGGAGGACAACGTCGGATCGGGCGGATCTCCGGTGATATCGCGGTACCCGTGGCTGGAGCCCGGGAAGGTAACCTGCAACTCACGTGCACCAACCAGGCCTATCACCAGACATAGTGGCTGCGCAGTCACACATACACATGCACAGTGGTATTTGACTTTGGGGGTGCAAGACATTTGGGTGGGGGTTACTGGACACAGGGTGGGATCACTCTATGGGAGGTTAGCGTCCGCCGTGACGCCAGAGGTGGTAGCGTCCGCCGTGACGCCCAGTGTGGTTAGCGTCCGCCGTGACGCCAGAGGTGGTAGCGCCCGCCGTGATGCCAGAAGTGGTAGCGTCCGCCGTGACGCCCAGGTGGTAGCGTCCGCCGTGACGCCCAGAGTGGTTAGCGTCCGCAGTGGCGCATGATTGTTGTGTTGATGTATGTAGATGTAGTTGGTTATGCAGTAAAGCCAGTCCTGTTTTACCTTAGTTCGCTTTGTGTGGTTGTTTCCTGTGAGGGCCTCCTCCCACTCCGTTGGGATCCCTCCCAGGTGGAGGCGTTGCACCTAGAGATTTATGAGATGTATGTACCCCAGGTTCCCCGTGGCGGAAGCTCAGCCCTCCTGTGAGCCAACAGGTAATGCACCACACCTGAGTAACTTTGCATGTTCCTACACCTCCACAGTATTATCTGCGAGTGGGTAGGGGAATACCCGTTACACTTAGTATAGGAGGAATTACTTTGTACAATGCTGGAGATGGAGTTCTGAGCAGTGGGTTCATGATGCACTGGTAAATGTGTGCCATTCCAAGACTGATACTGTTGATGAAACCTAGAAGGGTTGAGTATCTGCTGATTAGAATTTTGGGTAGGCTGATGAGAGACATTGTTGGCCATTGCATATGTCTTGTGAGGTTGTACATGAAGCCAGGTACCCCTTGGCTACTAATCTGCCCTGTATAACACATAAACCCTGGTACCAGCACAGGCAGGGTAAAGGGTTAATCTCGTCTATCATCAGTATTAACTCCCTAAAAGTGACAGGGGGGGTGGTCCAAGGCCGAGGTACTGCCCATAACAAGTGTGGAGACCTAGGACCCTCCCCTGGGCACAAAAAAGGGGCTGCAGCCACATTGTTCTGTGAGAGTTGGAAGTGTGAAGCCAAGGCTCTGGTTCACCCTCAGGGGAGTGGGGGCAGCTACCCCACACTTCACCAGGGTGTGGGAGTCAGGGATAGCCTTTGGGGCCTCAAGCCCTGGGAGTTGAGTCCAGGGACCAAGAGAGAGAAGAGTGTACATGTTGGTATGCTGTATGAAAAATAAAGAACCCTTACTGTTTTATACTCCTGCCTGAGGCTGCAGTTCTTCAGGGACAGGCTGGGATTGTTTTCCACAGGGGACTGCAACTATCTGCTATAGGCCCTGTGGGGATGGAGGCACTGTAACACTAAGAGAAGAACTATCTAAGCACTGAAGCCTGTCTTGTCTATCCCCAACAACATCGGCAGATGCTAAGGGCCTTCTGTGAGCCTGTAGAGGTTTCTTCCATCGGGGGGAAGCATGCCGTGCACTATATACAATGTTATGCCAAGGAGAGACTGATGTCGCTCGGTCACTAAAAAATCATCTTTATTGAGGTCTTCAGACCATGTTACATCGCCACAAGTAGCTCGAGGAGGACGCTCTGATGCGTTTCGTGTGCGGAGGCACTTTGTCACCAGTTATGATCCAGCTCTAGGGTAGTGTTACTGCAAGCTATTTTTTTTTTTTTTGGTTGATCCTGTTGGTGTTCTCCCTAAGACATCCCCATTTTAATGCTTAGTCTACCCATGTATATTTGAGCTTAATAGGATCAAGATTATTGTGGATGAATTTAAACTGGATTGACTACACTTTTGTAGATGTGTATTAACCTATCAATGCCTGCTCACATACTTTACTGAGCTCTACTATTGAGAGTTGTTCTCCACCTGTTTCTCTTAGGGTGGGGGAACCTGTTACATACAAAAAAAATGCTTTTTGTCATTTAAAAATAGTTGAGAAACATTGAAAGTGCTCACGCCTGATTTGGATAGTGTTTGTGGGTTATGCTGAAAAACAGGAACATGATAGGCATTTAAGAGGAGCTGTTTGCTGTTCTGAAATGCATTTGGCTTCTGGCATTGCTTTAAATATCATTCTTCCAAGCAAGTAATGTAAGGTCACAGCGTTTTATATGCACAGGAACAGCAAATACAAACGCCGTCATACTAATTAACCACTCACAATGCACAGAGCGATTCGCAGGTTTATTCTGTTTCATTGAAATTGATTCACTCCACAGCCTAATAATTAGGATTGCTTGTGTTGTTCACACTACATTCGTGCAAACAATGAAAGGTAAGGTTGCAGTTATAATGTCCTAGATAATTTAGGGACAAGCGCACTCATTAGGCTATTTAACTGAAAAAACCTGCATCAGCATGTAGGTGTGAATGACAACAAAATCACGTTAAGTAAATAGATGCCTTAGTCAGGTTTTTTTCATAAAACTTCAGGCCCTCCAGCTTTCATCTCCTCATATGGGAATGGTGATCTGAAGTGGCAGCCTTCTGTTTAGCGCCTCTCTAACTCATCTATATGGTCAAAGTTCTGTCATGATTACTTTTAATGGACCTACATGAGAGTTCATCATAAATGAAATGTACAGAGCTATCCAAACTTCACAGCTCTGTTCTTTAATGTACAGTATAAGTTCATTAAAAGGTGACTCAATTTACAGTTTCTCTGATGTTAAGTGTTAAATGCTTGTCGGTTGGAGGGGAAACAAAACCTCTTGTTAAGATATAAAGTCTGAGAGGTGTCCCTCTAAAAATAAAAAGAAGGATGCCCAGGGAATTCTACTCACCCACCCATGATAAATACTTAAAGAAAGGTGTGTATAATGGGCGATCGCTTGTCATGACTGGTAATCATTATATCTGCCCAAGCTACAAGAACCCATGATGAAAAGTGAAATGAAAAAATGTAAGGTGACATGAATGAATTGTAGTTCTGGCAAATATAATGATACGTGAGCATTGGTAGGTTCATTACATTTTTGGAAAAGCATGAAGGCCGAGTCTGTCAAATATTACTGGTATTCCTTATACCTTCTAATATTCTAGTCTTCTGGATGCAAAGCAAAAAATGGCTTTCTGAGTTGCCTCCTGGTTAGCATTAATTATTCCGTTTAAGTTGTTATTGTTTCACACTCGTCAAAATTGCACTTTTCCTGCTTGTATCTACATTCAATGGGAGGGATTATTTTGATTGACTTGTGTGTGCTCCAAACCAATGATAAAGTACCAGATATATTTACTCACGTTTAATGGTTACACTGCCAGCTATGAGAAAGGAAGGGTATTTAACAGGAACTAAGACAAAAAGGCTAGTTAAATTGCATACAGCCTTCAATCTGTAGACTCCTGATATGTGATGTCATCACAGGAACCAACATGTAATTCCAGTCTTATTATAATCAGAAGCGAGTGTTCCATGTCGTTTAGAACTATATATAACTTTTATGTTAATATAACACCCAACAGCTATTTTGAAAATACGCGTAGGAGGGTTTACACCTTCGTATTTGTCATGTTTAATAGTCAATAAATATTATTTTATTTAAAAAAAAAAAAAAAAAAATTTGCATTGTTTACAAATATTTTTCAAGGCAGGTTTTAAAAAATGAACTTATCTTATGTAATTGTACATTGTTTAACAGGTCTCAATTAACCAGTTTAACCCTTTAAACATACTGCCATTAATTAATTTTACTTATGCGTGGTACTACATCTTTAAGCAGATACGTTTATGCCACACCAAATCTTGTCGTCTTTAATGCTTTTATTGTGCGTATTACTGTATATATATTTTTTTTTTATTGTTCCTTACCCTGTCATTTAATTACAGTTCTTTTGTATTTTCATTTTTTCCCCCTTGAAATAGGTTCTACTATCCATGTCAGTCTACAGCAGAAAACAATGAGTAAATGCATCCACAAGACAGATTAACAAAGGTAATATCCTTCCTCACTTTTCCTTCTAATATGAATTGCCTTACTCTGAAGGGACCATTTATTAGCACTCTTTAATTACCTTTAATCTGTATTAGAAATTCTATATTTCTAATCCCCTTTATTGCTTGACTAGAAGAGTTTAAATTAAATGCAAATGCAGCTTTCATTTTATCGCCTGTGCCATGGACTCACTCATAATAATTAAGTGCAATTTGTCATGCATTAAAAAAGACTGGTGATGGAAACCCCATACATTTATTTCTTGAGGGTAATTATTTTATCCTGCTTCCCATGTACAAATATATGCAGAATCCTCAATATTTTCCTATGCTCTAGCAGTTTAACTCAAGTTTGAATTCATAGGCAAAATAAACATTTCTGTGCAGAGTGCAACTAAAGATATTAATTACGAGAACTGCATAGTTGTTTACTGATTGAATGACTAGTACATTTACCAGAGATACATGGAGTAAGTGAAGTGAGACGTGGTTCTGATACCAGGAGTACGTTCTGATGCAATATCAAACCAATGGACTGACTGTCCTAAGGGTGGTGGAGGGAGACACGAGGAGGAGGAGGTGTGGAGGGGGATGAGAGGACGAGGGGGTATAGAGAAAAAAGTGAGAGATGGGTGGGGGGTAGGGGAAGAGGATGAAGGAGAGAGACAGAAAGGTGGTGAAGGTGGAGAGGGTGTGGGAGTGAGAGGGTATGTGGTAAGAGAGAGAGATGGTGTGGTAGGGAGAGAGAGAGGGTACGGGGGTAAGAGAGAGAGAGGGGGTATGAAGGTGAGAGAGAGAGGGTATGGGGGTAAGAGAAGGAGAGAGAGGGCATGTTTGTAAGAGAGAGAGAGGGTATGGTGGTAAGACAGAGAGAGAGTGGGTATGGGGGTGAGAGAGAGATTTTGTATTTTGACTCGAAGACTATTTTTATCAGTTGTTGATGTTTTTGTACACAACATATATTTATGCCCACATACGTATACTATTTGATTATGCTGCAATTAATAGAAATCTCTCAGTTAAAATACAGATGCAAAACTGCAGTAGCACCAGATACAAAGAAAAAATACTATTGTTTTTAAGGTATTTATTATTGAAAAAATCTTGTGCAGTTTATTTTCCTGTTTTTTACATTTGGATGATAATTAGCTAAGGAGAATGAATATAAAAGACCTTTTGGCTAAGGGGGTGTGTCTGTATGAAAGTGGCATCCGTTTTGTCTCTAGCCTCCATTTTGAGAATGTATGTGTGATGTGAGCTGTATGCAAGAAGAGACCGTTTAGTTATCGCTTCCAGTAAAGACCAACCCACAATAATTCTCAGAAATAGCTGACCCTCAGATTATGTGACATATTGTGTTGTAGGCCATTTCCCTTATCTGCAGTTGTGCACCAAGGCTGCAGAATGTTTTCTGTTCAGACGTAGGCAGGAATATGTAGTGTAAAGGTCGCTTGCATAAGATAAGTTTTTTTTTTTGCATTATGTGTATAAATTCTGTATTTTTCCATTTACTAAGCAGGCCCCCCTAAGGGGTGTATTACGTATTGGAACTGTATAAAATGTACTGTCATTTATCTTTTTGCCAGGGAGCTTTTTTTAAAAGCTGCCTCCTTGTGCACTTGCATGTACAATAAAACTCACTTTGATTATTCTGCAAACCCTATTGTTTATTGAACTTTTTATTTTACCCACTTTCACATAGCATTCTCTGTTCTTATTATTGCAGAAGATGAAGGAGAGTGACAGAAAGGTGGTGGTGGTGTGGGGGGAGGGTGGTAGTGATAGAGTGTATGGGGTAAGAGAGAGGGAGAGTGTATGGAGTGAGAGAGAGGGAGAGTGTATGGGGTGAGAGAGAGGGGGAGTGTATGGAGAGAGAGAGAGAGAAAGAGAGAGAATGAATATGAATTGTGTTTTTACATTTGGATGATAAATAGCATTGCACTGACATAATAATGAATAAAACTGACACATATGTGCTGCAATCCTATGACCTGTCTGTAGCAGCATGTGAAATAGTACATCAGAACAGAAGCTGGCATTCCTGAATCAAGATATAACAATATAGACAATTCTTGGCCAGTATTACATGTAAAGGTTACCCCAACAATGCCCACCATTTTCAATTTGTCCCAGTATCTGAAGAGGAGATTAGCGCTCCTCAAATTAAATCTAAGCAGCCAATGTGGACCTGACCTATTGCAATCGAAGTTCCTACGAATTGGTGCCCCAGCCATTGCCAAACTGTTTGCTCCCTAATCAACTCTATCTTGTCTTTAGGCCATATCCCTAAGACCTGGAAAACTTCCAGAGTTGTCCCAATCTTCAAAAGTGGAGACAAAAACACTGTCTCAAACTACAGGCCAATCTCTCTTCTCCCAATACTATCGAAAGTCATGGAAAAATGTGTTCACTCCCAATTAAGCGATTACTATACCAAGACAAATTTCCCTAGCCAATTCCAATATGGCTTTCGCCCCAAACACTCTACAGTAACTACCCTCCTAAAAGTTTGCAATGAGATCCAGTGTGGAATGGAACTGGGACAACTTACTGGTGCAATATTCCTAAATTTTGCAAAGGCTTTTGATACTGTTGATCATGTTATCTTGCTAAACAAACTCCAGTGCTCTGGAATAGGGGAGAATGCTTTAAACTGGTTTCATTCCTACCTATCAGGTAGATCCCAACATGTGTCTATCTCAGGCACTAACTCCAACCCCTTGGATATCACCTGTGGTGTCCCAAAAGGCTCTGTTCTGGGGCCCCTACTCTTCTCAGTGTTCATTAATGATCTTCCTACAGCTTGTTAGGGAGCTTCAATACATATGCATGCAGATGACACAATGTTATATGCACACAGTCCTAATCTCTCTGACCTTGGACATGTACTTCAATCTGACTTTTTGAGACTTGAAAACTGGATTTCCCAAAACAAACTGTTTCTAAACACTGACAAGACTTTAACAATGGTATTTGGGACCAAGGCTAAATTTCAAAAGCTTCCAATGAAAGAGCTACAGATCAGAACCAACTCTAATACTATCCTAGCCCCTGTTACTAGTTTCAAATATTTGGGCATATGGTTTGACTCCCATTTAAAATTTGGGTTGCACATTGATACCCTAACATCCAAAACCTATGCCAAACAAGGTGTACTATATAGGAACAAATCCTCCCTGAGTCTGCTGGTCAGAAAGCGTATCGCACAGCAGATGCTGATCCAATTATAGACTATGGGGACGTAGCAATGGCACGGCACCCCAAACTCACCTTGGCAAACTTGATAACCTCTACAATTTCAATATGCTGCTTTGTCCTCCAAGGCAATTACAACACACATCACTGCGAAATGCTCAAAGAACTAGATTGGTCATCACTTTAGTCTAGGCACAAAGTTCATCTTTCCTGTCTTGCCTTAAAATACTTTCTGGTCAAGCTACCCATCTATCTGAACAAGCTCCTCACCCCTACCACATGCAGCACTTATCTGAGATCTGACTCCAAAAGACTGTTCATGGTTCCAAGGTTCAACAAAGTATCTGGTCGTTCCTCCTTCTCTTACCGTGCACCCCAAAACTGGAACAATCTACCGGAGACTGTCACAGCCACCACCAGTCTAAGTTCTTTCAAAACTAAAGCTGTCTCACATTTTAATCTGGTCTGTAACTGTTACATACGCCTATAATATATATTATCTTTAACTGTGCATACAATATCTTGTATATAATGTATACCCTTTTCTCTTATGTAACTATGTATTTGTAACCATGTATTATTTGTCATTATAACTCTAGGCCCTGGACATACTTGAAAACGAGCGGTAACGCTCAATGTTCGTAGTAAAACATTTGATAAATAAGTGATCCTAGATCTATTTATGAGAAATTCACCTAAATCCCATTGTTACTAAACAAAAAATGTTTACGTTCGGTGCTTCAAGTGCCATATAGAAACTTTGGCTCTATATTTGCCCTTTACTCAAACTCTGCTGCGTTGCTCGAACTAAACTGCTTCCATTGAAAATACCAGCTTTTCATTTTGGTGCTCATGTTGCAGATCCCGCCATCCACCAGCCAACCAACAAAATCACGTTGGACTCACAAAAACAGAAAATGTGATTTAAAAATCTGTTTTCATGTATTTTTTTTAGCTTTGTCAAAAACACACTTAAGGGGTTAGGAAACCTTTTTGAAGTGAAACATCTTTAGCGGCACCTACTGTACCATATCAGCAAAATTCCCTGGCAGTGAATGCAGTTGATTTAGGCGGAAGTCAGTGGTGACGGAAGTGACGTCACTGCTTGCAGTGTTGCCAGCTGGCAGCAGGAGTCACCAGAGTGGAGGAAGGCAGCGACACACACACACACACACACACACACACACACACACACACACACAGTAAGCCGCCAAACACCCTCCGCAGAGTGAGCCGTCAAACATGCCCCCCCCGTGAGCCGCGAGCACCCCGCGAGCACCCCGCCCCCATGATCCGCCGAGCACGCCCTCCACCCCCCCAGCAAGTCCTGGAGCACACAATGAGCCGCCGAGCACCCATCCCCCACGTGAGCTGCCAAGCACACCTTCTCCCCTCCCAGTGAGCCGCCAAGCAACCCCCCCCCACCTCCAGTGAGCTGTTGCCGAATGCCCCCGTTTCCCTGTACCTCACACAGGACACAGCTGGGGGAGAGAGTGGGGGCTCAGACAGACTCCCCCCTCCCCATGTCTCCTTATCTCCGCCGCGGGGCTTCTCTGGTGAGGGGGCGAAATCAGGAGAGAGGGGTGGCTTGACCCTGAAAATAACACAGAGAGAGAGAGAGAGAGACACACACAGACACACTCACACACACTGACTGACACACACACACACACACACACACACTGACTGACACACAGACACACACACTGACTGACACACACACACACACACACACACACACACACACACACACACACACACACACACAAGGAATTCAGTTAGTATAAATATAGAAGTGCAAATAGATAAAACACGCATTAAAAGTCAAACTTCTTTGTGTTTTGTCACTGAAATTGTATTTTGATTATTAATTAAAAACATCACCATTACAAATACAATTTCTGTGACAAAACAGTGACAAAAGACAAAGAAGTTTCACTTAAAATGCACGTGATCAGCACACACAACTTTTTTTAACCCACACATGTAAATACATTTTTTAACAGAGCTGATGATGTTTTTCTTGGATTTAATATTGTAAGGATTACAGGAAAGTAGGGAACAAAAGAATAAAAAGAAGGTACTGTATGTATTATACATGTGTTTGTTTATTATACAATATGTTGCTTTTTGCATCTTTAAAAAAAATGGATCACTTTTTTGGGGGAAGGTATAACAGTCTTAACATTATTGTAAGTGATTTCCTATATTTAAAAAAAAAACTGCTAGAGTGATAAATGACGTTGGGATGGGTAAACATTGCCTGTATTGAATGTCAAATAGTGAGATGTCTTTTTAACGCTATTATAAGATCATGTTACATATAACGTGACACTATATGAAGGGCTTGCATGTGAGTAACGCCAAGTTTAGTCATGACTTAACTAACGTAAAGTTAAATGCCTGCGTTAAGTACAACTGAGAGCTCTGCGGATATGCGTTATTAGAGGAAACACCTCGTTTGCGTATCATTAACACTAACACCTGTTATAGTAACGCAAGGGCTTGTTACGGCTGAAAACAGCAGTCAAAGCATTGTTAGTGAGCTTTGAAGATTCCCGTTAGCACGTAACAAGACGCTAACTTCAGTCACTAATAGAGCCTTGTGGATCTGCCCCACAGTATTACATCACTAGAGGATAAACAAAACATGGAATGGTATATAATAATTAGATATTGTTCAATAACTAATATCAAATTATAATAACTCACTAAGAGTCAAACTAACTTGTGTGTTACAAAAACAAGAATGAAAAAATAAATACTTAGACAACAAAATTAACTACTAATCAAAAATGAGGAAAATCTTTAATAATAATTGTATTATTATTATTAGTATCGTTTGTTTGTAAAATGCAAACATATTCTTCAGCGCTTTACAATGGCATTACAGAAAGATGTAAATTACATCAACAGAATTACATTACAAATAAGGACAAACAAGCACAAATATATATGAAAGGTATTGAGGGCCCTTCTAGTGAGAATTTACAATCTAGGGCATTGGTTCCCAAACTGGTGCGCCGCGGCTTGGCTAGAGGGGCGCCGCGATCAGGGCCGCCAGCAGCGGGAAACAAGGGCTGCTAGTTAATTAAAAAAAAAAAACTCTGAACCCGGCGCCGGGTCACCCTGCTAGCAGTGCCGGAAGTAAGCGAGAGGGAGGCCTGGCGCGCGCGCTGGAGGAGCAGCACCGGAGACATCTGTCTCTCACAGCAGCACTGCAGCCCTGCCCCCTCCGCAGCATGTTGGCACGCTGCCAGGATTTTTTTTGGGCCCGCAGCAAGCTCTATACGAGGCCCGCCTCTTCCTGCATGGAGCACGTGGTGAGTACTGCTCCATGCCTTTCTTGCTTCCCCCTTGCCCCCCTGCTCAGATTCAACCCCCCCGTTCTGATTTCCCCTGTGTGTATGTGAGTGTCTGAGTGTGTGAGAGAGAGACAGAGAGTGTGTGAGAGAGAGACAGAGAGTGTGTGAGAGAGAGACAGAAAGTGTGTGAGAGAGAGACAGAGAGTGTGTGAGAGAGAGACAGAGAGTGTGTGAGACAGAGAGTGTGGGAGACAGAGTGTGTGTGAGACAGAGAGTGTGTGAGACAGAGTGTGTGTGTGAGACAGAGTGAGTGTGTGAGACAGAGTGTGTGAGACAGAGAGTGTGTGTGTGAGGCAGAGTGTGTGTGTGAGTGTGTATGTGTGTGAGACTGTGTGTGTGTGTGTGTGTGTGTGTGTGTGTGTGTGTGTGTGTGTGTGTGTGTGTGTGTGTGTGTGTGTGTGTGTGTGTGTGTGTGTGTGTGTGTGTGTGTGTGTGACAGTGTTTGTGTGTGTGTGAGACAGTGTTTGTGTGTGTGTGTGTGTGACAGTGTGTGAATGTGTGTGTGTTTGTGTGTGTGTGTGTGTGTGTGTGTATGTGTGTGTGTGTGTGTGTGTGTGTGTCAGTGTGTGTGTGTGTGTGGAAATCTTGATCCCGTGGGGTCCGGTGGCGGAGCACAGCTACACAAAGTAAAGGGGGCTGCAACCAGTATGGAGGCTAAAAAAGTTTATTGGGTGGTCATAGGAAACAAGTGAACTCTAACGCGTTTCGGGACCTGTGTCCCTTTGTCAAAGAGTGAAACCGCGTTCAACAGGCTCCCTTGTTATACACTGCAATCCCTGCCCCCAGCGGTGACGTCACGGGGCCGAAATCTCGCGCGAGTAGAACAGGGAGACCTAGCCATTGGAGAACTGAATCCCCAATGGGTGATCTAGCTGAGTGCTCGCCCCCTATGGGAACTGTAACCACGGACGCTGTGTGTTGCGTGGGGGCCTGTGTTAGTACAAAACTCATAGTAGTGAATTAAAATGACATTTATATACAATGTAAATAATTAAAAACACGAATATTGACCTGAATGGAAGTAATGAAACTGTATCATGCAAAATAGAGGCATACTGACACGGAATAGTATAGTATGATCGGAAGGTAAGCGGACAAAGTGATAGTTTTATCATTGAATCAGGCCCATCTTAACCCTTTAACCTGGCACAACATAACTCATGTATTAATGGCTATGTGCCACTGGAGGTTATAAACATGAACAATGATCTATGAAAAGGTTGTTTGTATAATGAACAGATATGACAAGGAAAGAGAAGAGGGGAGGGGGGGAGGGGGAGGGGGAGGGGGGGGAGGGGGAGGGGGAGGGGGGGTTGTATACGGGGGGTGGGAGGGGAGGGGGGGGGGGAGGAGAGGGAAGGGGGGGGGAAACACAAAACATAAACCTCGCTCACAAGGTGATGGGTGTAGGTAAATCTACCCAAAGGGAGATATAGTAATTTCTACATGAAAATTGAATAACCTGACAATATAACATTGTAAATATATTCGATATTGTACATTAATGTAGTTGTTCAGAAACCTCTAGACCATCAATTAATTATATGTACATAGACATTAATTAAAATTGTAAAATCGCTCTATATAACATTTGAATGGCTGAATATGGTGCTTATGCGAGGAAATGCTTAAGTTCCCAATCTAGATTCATGCCCCTGGGTGCCAATGTCCCAAGGGCATAAATCCAGTACATCTCCCTTTGGTTGAGAAGAGACTCCCTGTCTCCTCCTCGTATATTGGGACGAATGTGCTCAATCGCACTGAAGGTAAAATTCTGAATGGACCCTTGCTGACATGTAGAAAAATGACGTGCTACAGGATATCTTTCATCTCTGTTTTTTATCGTTCTGACGTGTTCTGAGATTCTCTCTCTAAGTGGCCTAATTGTCCTGCCCACATATAAGCTACCGCAGTTGCATTTAAGTACATATACTACGTATTTTGTATTACACGTCATAAATGAGCACAAACTGTGGTTCTTTTTTGTATGTATGTTTTTTGTATTTTTCATGGGGGAGGCGTACTTACACATGTTGCAAGTGCCACATCTGAAGAAGCCTTTAGTCTTAGGTTTGTTCCTTTCTTTATTTGGATCAAAAAGACTCGGTGAGATCTTATTGCCAATTGTTTTGGCCCTTCTAAAGACCATTCTAGGATGATCTTGAATCACTCTATCCAAATCTTTGTCGAGTTTTAACACTCCCCAATGTTTGGTTAGAATAGTGCGGATTTGTTGTGCCTGTCTAGAGAATGTTGTAATGAATAAAGGGGAATCTTCAGTGGGTTTGTTGCCTTGATAATCATTTTTTGTTTTCTTGGACTTAGTCTGTTTGAGAAGTGTAGTCCTGTCTGTGTGTAGTGCATAATTGTACGCACTTTGTATGTCTGTCTCTCTATAACCCCTGAGCTTGAACCTGTCGGATAGTTCTTCTGCGTGTGTGTGTGTGTGTGTGTGTGTGTTTGTGTGTGTGTGTGTGTGTGTGTGAGACAGGGTGTGTGTGTGAGAGAGAGTGTGTGTGTGTGTGTGTGTGTGTGTGTGTGTGTGTGTGTGTGTGTGTGTGTGTGTGTGTGTGTGTGTGTGTGTGTGTGTGTGTGTGTGTGAGACAGGGTGTGTGTGTGAGACAGGGTGTGTGTGTGTGTGTGAGACAGAGTGTGCGTGTGCGTGTGTGTGTGTGTGTGTGTGTGTGTGTGTGTGTGTGTGTGTGTGTCAGAGTGTGTCAGAGTGTGTGTGTGTGGGGGAGAGAGAGAGTGGGTGTGTTTGTGTGTGTGGGTGTAAGAGAGAGAGAGAGTCTGTGTGAGAGACATACCAACTGCGCACTCCAACTGTTAGGTATGTATATACAACTTTGTTTTCACTCTGGGCGCCGTGGAAAAATCCTGATCGCCTTAGGGAGCCTTGAACCGAAAAAGTTTGGGAACCACTGATCTAGAGGGAATGCGGGACAATGTTAAAACAAAATGTCAAGTGTATGTTCACTGTGGAATGGAGTATTGCTCAGGATGGGGTATGGTCCAGCCGCACAGCTGACCCTATTAAGGTTTGAGGGAGTGGATGTTAGGGGATGTGAGAGAGCGTGGAGTTTGGTTCAGCCACACATCTGGTCCCAATAGTGTTGGGAGAAGTTGGATTTTACAGGTATGCCAGATATTCTTTATTAAAAAGGTCATTTTTTCAGAGAGTTTATAAAGCTGGGGTGGAGGTTGGGAGGATCTCATGGTGCTGTGCGTGGTAGAGAATTCCAGAGAGAGGGGGCAGCCAGAAGAAGCCTTGTAAACGACAGCTAGAGAAGGTAATAAGGCAGGAGGAGAGGTGGATGTCGTGGGCAGAACGTAGGGGGCGTTTAGAGATATACTTGGGGATGAGGGCTGAGATGTAAAGGAAGGCGGCATTGTTGACAGTTTCGTAAGTCAGAGCTAGCGTTTGCAATTTGATTCTAGAAGAAATGGGAAGCCAGTGAAGGGATTTGCGTAGTGCTGGTTTTCAGAGCTCTCCACTAACATTCAGGTCATCTATATATCTGTATCTGTAAACAACTATAGATAACCAACCGCTCAACCTAATTGAATTACAGAATTAATTGTTTAATAGGTACAAATACACCGGTGCATAGGGACACATAGAACCTATAATGCATAAAGTGTAAAGTCAAGAGTTTACACTAGATCCCTCTCACAACTGCATTCCTGGTGTAGAAAAATATACTCAGACTTAAGTCATAGAATCTCAATATTCTTGATGTAGCAATATTGTATAGGTAGTTATGCTAGGATAGCCTTATTATAGGAAATACCAACTGGCAAGAGTACTTGTGGTTTATTTAATTAATTGTACATGTGGCAAACAATACGTAGGAAAGACTCACAGACCCTTCCAAATCAGAATTTTGGAGCATATTAGATCTGTTCGTAATACGTTGGACACCCCCATTGCGAGACATGTTACACAAATGCATCAACGTAATATCAATGTTCTCAAATTCATTGATATTGAATATATCCCATGGGGTATACGCAATGGAGATTGGGATAGGCGAATACTCCAAAAGGAGTGCCGTTGGATCCATACATTAGGAACCCTGGCACCGGAAGGAATTAATGTTTCATTTATTCCTCATTCCTGTAAATATAGAATATGGCCCAATTCATAGAGCCCTTTGCAAGCTAGTAAATTTTATTGGATGAATGCTTTACTGCAGATACATATACTGTACATTTACACTGGTCAGATGATTATCCTGGGGATTACTTTGATACAAGGAACTACACTAGTGATTTATTCACACTTGTATTTACCATTCTTCCTAAAACTTGTATAACAACCTAACACTAAAACAATAGAACATAGATATATAGGACACACACGATTTGTATATTTTGTTGCACTTTATTGAATCTTTTTTTCTTCACATCACTTTTAGAAAGGTGTTCATGGTATATTATTTAATCCCGTCATAAGGGATTTATTTATTTATTTATAAAATGTTTTACCAGGCAGTAATACATTTAGAGTTACCTCTCGTTTTCAAGTATGTCCTGGGCATAGTTAATATGACAAATAATACATGGTTACAAATACAATTACATAAATGAACAGGGTATACATTATACACAATACATTGCATGCACAGTTAGAGAAGATGTATATTATAGGCTTATGTAACAGTTACAGACCAGATTAAAATGTGAGACAGCTTTAGTTTTGAAAGAACTTAAACTGTTGGTGGCTGTGAGAGTCTCTGGTAGGTTGTTCCAGTTTTGGGGTGCACGGTAGGAGAAGGAGGAACGTCCGGATACTTTCTTGAGCCTTGGGACCATGAACAGTCTTCTGGAGTCAGATCTCAGGTGATAAGTGCTGCATGTGGTAGGGGCGAGGAGCTTGTTCAGATTGGTGGGTAGTTTACCCAGAAAGTATTTGAAGGCAAGACAGGAAAGGTGAACTTTGCGATAGTGGACCGTTTAGTACATTTCACACAATTTATACCACCTATTATTAATTCATATTTCACTATCACAGCAATAGGCAATACTATATATCATCACATCCTAGTGGAATATTTGACCACAGGACAAGTCTTCCTAGGATAATTATCTTTGATGTCATTTCATCTAGTATACTCTATAGAATGGACCAATTACAATAATATCATGACATATTTCATATATTAGGAAAGGTCCTAACAACTCTTTCCATTATAGATATAATGAAGATCATATACAGTAGCTATATCATTATCTTGCAATGATAATTTACAATATTCATCCTTAATACTTACCAATGATACTACTCTGTTTGCTTTTTCCTCCAAGATGCCTTTTTCCTATGATCTATACTGCCCCTTTGCACATTAAAAATAGCTATATAGGTGTATTTAGTACCTCTTCATTCCTGACTCAATAAGGTAGCTCGAAAACAAGGTAGCTCTACTCTAACATAGGGTCTGTTGTCATCATTGCACAGTGTATAGTTCTTCAGAATAATAAATACTGCCAGGTTACCTGCTAATAGATGCTTTTGAATAATTATGATTCTGTATTTTAAACTGGCTGTTAATTAGCTGGTGCAGGGAAATTGCCCCCCCCCCCCAGAAAAAGAGTACTTTAATCAACAGCGCTGCTATGTACCTTAGCCCCTCCCCCCTGAAGAAGTGTGCGTTAGCACATGAAACCTTCGTTGAATCTCAAGTGACGCCACAACGGTGGTGTCAATGCAGGAGGCGACGCATACCCGGGAGCAGTATGCAGGGTGCAGCAACTGAGATGGTTGTATAGCGATGGTTTATGGCAAAAGTGAAAGATGGCTTTTTCCTATGTATTATACATCATTAACGGGTTTGTGTTTCACTCATCTAATCTAAGCCAGATTTATGGCTGTAGAGACATAAATTACCACTTGCATTAGGATACTATATTATGTTACCACCTTGAATGGGTATGCAATTTTGTTGTGGCTAGCCTAGATACTTTGTTATATTAGTATTGTGTCATTGTAGTAACGGCTACAGTCAGTTCTAATAGAAATTCACTGTATTTTACTATATTCCAACCTAAGGCAGCTTCAATAGTATCCATTTTATATATAGATGCAGCAACGAGTATCCGAACACTTGCCTGGGAAAATCTGGGGCAATACCCCAGTAATGCTGCAACATTTCTGTGACATTTCTGCAGACAGACTAATGGCCCATCGGATTAACACAGTGGGGGTCCCTGGCAGTCCCATTCAGTTTGATTGGGACTGCCAGGGACTCCCGCTGTGTTAATCCGATGGGCCATTAGTCTGTCTGCAGAAATGTCACAGAAATGTTGCAGCATTACTGGGGTATTGCCCCAGATTTTCCCAGGCAAGTGTTTGCATACTCGTGGCTGCATCAGTACATGTCCTGATCTCTGTTATTGGGTTACGTGTTTGTAGCCATCCTATTTCATCAAGTTGCCGACAGGAAAGTTTGCATTTGGTTATTTGATATATATTTCACTAACATTACATTGTGAATATACTAAATGTGTCAGTATACCCTTCCTGCTTCCGTGTAGATATATCCCTGATTATCCTATCAGAGAGAATATCTAGAAACACCTATTGGTATTATAATTTCCTTCATTTAGGGTACCCAGTAGTGTTAATCTCCGTGTTGCCTTATCCTGGGGCTTTTTATGATTCACTATATATTATTATCACATGCGTCGGAGTTCAGTGGCATCATTAATAACATTTTATTGTTTTTCATAGAAAGTAAAAGATGTTTTTAGTACTCTTGTCAGTTGGTATTTCCTATAATAATGCTATCATAGCATACTGTAACTACCATACAATATTGAACATTAACAATATTGAGATTCTATAACTAATTAAGTCTGAATATATTTTTGAAGTGAAACTTCTTTCGTGGCACCTAATCCTGATGGGACAAAACTGGATAGATGGGGGCGAAATGTGAAATGGAAGTGATGTCACGTAATGGACGCCGCTCCGCTCACACGTCCCCTGTCACATGCGGCGGCGGCAGTGATAGCCGCCGGCGCCGCTCCTAATCGCCGCCGCACCCCTCACACCCCCCACACACCCAGCTGCTGACATATGCGGCGGCGATACCCGCCGCTCCTAACGGCCTAACTGTTCCACGGCCGCTGTTGCCCGCATCCATGCCGCGCATGCACAGTTGTGATGGCGCCGCTGACGGACGCCACACATGCGCAGAAGCGGCTGGCAGCGGCATCGTTCCCCCCACACGATCCTAACGCCCATTGGCAGCGGCGCCATTCAGCCCTCCACTGACGCGGGCGTTCGCGGGCCCCCTGCACACGGCGCAAACCCGGGCGCAACCCACGCGGCACTCATGCCCCTGCCGGCAGAATTTGCGTGCAGGGGGGGGGGTGCAGAATTTGCATGCAGGAAGGGTGCAGAATTTGCGTGCGGGGGTGTGTGTGCAGAATTTGCATGGGGGGGAGGGTGTGTTGCAGAATTTGCGTAAGGTTGGGCGGGGGGGGGGGGTAGAGAGAGGTGGTGCACAATGTTACACCCTGCCCCTGGCTGCAGCAGGACACACACACACTGACTGACCCACACACACACACACTGACTGACCCACACTGATTGACCCACACACACACACTGACTGACCCCCACACACACACTGACTGACCCACACACACACTGACTGACCCACACACACTGACTGACACACTGACATACACACATACACACATTGACTGACACACATACACACACTGACTGACACACATACACACTCACACACCCACACACCCACACTGACTGACACACACACACACACACACACACACACACACACACACACACACACACACACTGACTGACACACATACACACTGACTGACACACACACTGACTGACACACATACACACTGACTGACACACATACACACACACACACACACACACACACACACACACACACACACACACTGACTGACACACACACACACACACTGACTGACACACATACACACACACACTGACTGACACATACATACACACATACACACTGACTGACACACATACACACACACACACTGACTGACACATACATACACACATACACACATACACAATGACTGACACACACATACATATACACACACACTGATTGACACACTTACACACACACTGACTGACACACATACACACACACACACACACACACACTGACACACATACTCACACACACACTGACTGACACCCATACACACACACTGACTGACACACATACACACACACACACACACACACACACACACACACACACACACTGACTGACACACATACACACACTGACTGATGCACATACAGAGACACTGACTGACACACATACACACACACACTGAATGTCATACATACACACACACACACACACACACACACACACACACACACACACACACACACACACACACACACTGACTGACTGACTGACACACATACACACACTGACTGACGCACATACAGTGACACTGACTGACACACATGCACACACACACTGAATGACATACATACACACACACACACACACACTGACTGACACACATACACACACTGACACACATACACACACTGACACACATACCCATTCACCCACTGACTGACACATATGCACAGAAGGAATTCACACTCAGTGCAAATAGCTAATACAGGGGATGTGTGCCGAGCACGCGCATTATAAGTCAAATTTATTTGCGTTTTGTCAATTAAATTGTATTTTGATTTTTAATTAAAACATCACCAATACAAATACAATTTCTGTGACAAAAGTCAAAGAAGTTTCACTTACTATGCGCGTGCACAGCACACACAGCTTTTTTCTACACCAGGAGTGCAGTTGTGAGAGTGATCTAGTGTAAGCTCTTGACTTTACACTTTATGCATCTATATATCTGTAATAAAAAAAATAATGTTTGTTCCATGTGTTTGGGGATGGAAACCCATTTCAAAGGAACATTATTTTTTATTACAGATATATAGTTGATCTGAATAACTGGTGTAGCCAGGCCCTCTGGCTCCCAACGGGTCTCTGTTTTTACCCCCCTTACCTCTACTTAGTGAGCGGGTACCCCCACTCCATGTGCCGGGAATTGCAGAGGCGAGTGCGTCGCCGGGGCTCCCGGCTGGGTCCTCTGGTGGGCGCTGCTATCTCGGCGGTACGTGCGCCTGCGCGGAGGCTTGCTCATGCACAGACACGATGCCATTACAGTGAGGGAGATAGGCTCGCACATGCGCAGAATGCTAGCAGCAGCCATTTTAGGAGCGCAGGGCCTCCTAGAGTTAGCGCAAGCACAGGTAGGACTAGCAGTGGCCATTACATGTTCGCGCATGCAAAGTGGAGATCGCGCACGCGGCCCTAATGTTAGGGAGGTCTGCCAGGGACTACAACACCAGAGTACTTAGGGGCAGACAGGCCACCTGACGCCAGGGAGCCAATAGGGCTTGCAGCTTCCCCAGAGGAGAGATACATTTTGACGCGCTCAGACAGGAAGAGTCAGTTGGAGCTTGGACACAGACAAAGGAGGGTGGGTATGTGTAGGGAGCAAGTGGCTCCTGCACTAGGCCGACATCCCCCTTAGGCCCCAGCTAGGCCCCAACTCACCTCAGCTTGTGGTTGCTGCAGGGACTCCCCTTAGGATAGGGACCAGGGTCCTGTAGAAACTAGACAAGTGAGGGTCCAGCCAGAAAGATGAATATCCTGGCCAGTGTTTGCAGAGACAGAGACTGTCTGGGTGGTGAGGTCCACCAGAGGGAGACCATCCTGTTTGGAGGAGGACGCCATCGCTGAGGCTTCGGCGCTGGACACAGGCGAGTCCTCTTCCGTTGTTCTGCGGTACCGGTTGCAGGAGCCCCGGGCAGTGTTTTATATATATCTTTGGTGTATTGGTTACTGTATGTGGGTCCTGTGTCAGGGTCATTCTACCCTTAGAATCCTACACAGGTGGAGGCGCTGTATTTGAGTATTGTTCCAGAGGATTCACCCCAGGCTCTCAACTGGCGGAGGCTCATGCCTCCTGTGAGCCTAACAGGTAAAGCATCACACCTGGTAATACATATAGATTACCCTCACATACACTCTATCTGCGATTGGGGGGGGGGGCACACCTGGGTTACACTGGTATCTAACAATTATTAGATATCTGGAGGCACTGGTTGTAGACAGTTAAAATGCTAATGTAGTGATGTTTGGAAATGATTTAGCTCTGACAAGAACCCTTCTGCATTGCTAATCATATACCATATATCAGTTTATTAGTTTGACATGTAATGGTATGTTTAAAGCTTTTCAACCTCACTGCCCTCTTCTGTATCCACTTTGGTCTCTTCTTCATGAGTGCACTTGAAGAAGAGTCTTCTAAAAAATGTCAAAAACAGTACACACACACAATTACATCTCTAAGTAGCTCTCTTGTTACACTACTCTCAACCAGGACTGCTTCTGCATGTTTATTACCTGCTGCTTTACCAGCCTCTGTTAAAGTCATTGTTATTTCTAACTACATTTCAATCGTTGTTGCCAAACGAATTATTTATCAGTTATGGAATTGCTTAAAGCTGCAGACCAAGCAATATCCTTAAAATACTTGTAACATTTTTTTTAAAAACAACTCTGAAATAAATTTTTAATGTATTATAATGTAACAAGCCTTTTTTGTTTCTATAGCAACCATTTAACAAGCACATCCCCTTCCTCTTCTGAAACATGCTCTGGCACACCTTTGTGAGCCTTGCTCTCTCTCTAATAGTGCACCAATTGTATCTAGTGACTGCCTGGTCACATGATCGTCCCCACAGAACTTTGACATATTAATGTGCATACGTGTTCCACTGACGGCAGAATATTCCTCTGCAGTCATTTAGTGAACTCCTGAGCTGAATCTTCATCGATCGATCACAGGAGAACAGATCGATCAGCAACTTAGCTAATTACCTATCATTCTGTGGATTGTATTAATGCGCCTATTAAAGGTTTTGTTTTTTTAAACACAGCTTGTAGTGCTGCTTTAAGATTTGTAACTTGCTCTCTGTAAGATGACAGCCCTACTAAAGCTTCTCATACAAGGTGAAATATTTAAAAATAAATAAATAAATAAAGATTCCTCTATAGTGTAGTTCTATATATTGGGGATCTATTCTAGAAACTTTGATAACATCCTCATCGAAGATTTTAAACAGCTATCACTAAATGTTACTAGGTAGCTATTCAGAAAGCCTCGACGATTTGGTTAAATCATGCGGGGAAGGCATTTTTTCGCGATTTCTGGTTTCTGGCTGGGAGCTGGAAAAATCCAAATACTGTAGCACCATTTTGATAAAATCACGCTCTTCTAGTAGCCTTGATAAACTTATCGAGGCTCTGGAATTGCGAGTTTATCAAAGATTTATCTCACCAGCCCAAGGCTGGCGAAATGGGATCCGCGAACAAGACTTAGACAAAATAAATGCATTTTTTTCTGCTTCGGAGTGAAGCCAGGAGTCTCCAGAGCTGATACACATTAATATCAGCTCCGGAGACTCCCGACATCAATCTAACCCCAATGGGAATGAATGGACACCCCCTCTACCCCCAACAACCATAGCATTAAAGTACAATAATGGGCAAAATTACTATTTACCCATTTAAAATAAAACATTATCCGGCCAGCATAAAGTAAATAAAACTTCTACTTACCCCGGCCAGGATGAAGGTTATCCTCATCACCATCCTCCGCATCCATGTCCTTCGTTGGCAGGAACACAACAATAAAAAATACAATCTAATGGCCCCTAACCCCTTTATCACCTTAGCGGTTAGTAACTGCTAAAATAATTAAGAGGTTAACCCCCACCCCTGCTACCCACCTGGGCAGCCTAAACCCCCACCCCGAGGCAACTATCCCCACCCTCTACCCATTTATTGGCACAGTGGTACATCATGCCCATATAATATTGACATGATAAACCACTATAGCAGTCAATGGGCAACCTAAAAAAACAAAAACAGTTTTTACATTTTAATACTAGTGTTTGTGTGAGTAGGGGGTCTCCGGAGTAGAACTACATTGATTTCAGGTCCGGGGACCCTCTGCTTCCCGAGCTACAGGCCCCATTATAGGGTGCCGGTATCCCCATGCGATTTTTTTTAATGTCCCGCGTCACGTGACCGGGACATTTAAACGCATAGGAGATACCGCACCCCATACCGGGGCCTGTATCTCGGGAACCAGGGGTCCCCGGACCTGAAATCAACGCGGTTCATCTCCGGAGACCCCCTGTTCCCGCACACTAGTATTCTAGTATAAAAAAATAAAAACACTACGATCGCATGCGAGAGCTGTGCAGGGTGAGGCAGCTCTCCCTGTGCAGCTCAGATTGCGAGAAAATCGCAGACAGGAGAACTTTGAAAAAATCTCAGATGACTTTGCTGCTACGCCGAACGGTTTTGACATTTTCCTATCGCAAGGTTTGAGAGGGGTTCAGCTTCTTTCTGAATACCGTGATAACTCAAAAGACAAACCATTTGTCGGAAATATGCCAAACCGTGCGTGATAGCATCAAACTCATCGAAGCTACTAGAATGAGGCCCATTGAGTACAAAATGTTATGCACATGTAGCCAGGTATCCTCTGGGCTACTAATTCCCTGCCTAACACGTAAGCCCTGGTACCAGCGCTGGCAGTGTTAGGGTTAAATCTATGCCCTGCTGCAGTAATCAGCTCCTTTGAGTGACAGGGGGGGTGGCTTAAGGCCTAGGTAACGCCCATACAGGGCTGAGACCTGGAGCCCCTCCCCTGGTAGCAAAAATGAGCTGAAACCAAATGTAGTGGTCTGTTCTACCCTCTCCCCTCACAGGGAGTGGAGTGTGTGTTTTATCCCCTCCCTCAAGGGAGTGGGAGCAGTTACCCCATACTTCACTAGTTAGTGTGGGAGATAAGGATGACCACTGGAGCCTCAGGCCCCTGGGGTTGATTCCAGGAACCAGGAAGTGAATGAGCTGTAATAGATTGCTATAAGAACGTGCAAGATGAGTGATCTGATGTACTTCAATAAAGTTCAAGCTCATGTTTTATACTCCTGCCTGAGGCTGCAGTCTTTCAGAGGGAGGGAAAGAGGTTTTCCACAGGGACTGCACCTATCTGCGATAGGCCCCGTGGGAATGGAGGCGCTGTACCAGAGGAGACGAGAGCTGCCTGATCCAAAAAGCCTGTCCTGTTCATCCCCAACTAACAATGGCGGAAGCTCAGGCCCCTTGTGTAAACCTGCAGGTAAGCACCACAACACCAGGTAGCAGGGAATCTGCTGTAGGGTGGGGGAACACCGGTTACATACTTAATCCAGTACACTTATATCTCATATATAAATTGAGGACATAGTAACTCTACCACTGGGTACCACAGAGCTCTGGGTCTGCAGCCGCCTCAGTTCATCTTCTCTCTCACCTTAACCGACAAGCGTTCATGCACTGCCGACGCCTTGCTAACCACTCTGGTCATCGTTCGCCTCCTCTATCGGGTCAATGGATGCTCATGGATGTATGGTCAGTGCCTCTTAGGGCTTCCTGAAGTGGTGGGCTTAGCAGTTTGTCTGAACCATGACCTTTTTAAAACATCCATATTTCTTTGTCAAATAGATATTTATAAGTGGGTGATTATTATGAATATACATTCTCTCTCACAATTTTTTTTGTCAGTTTCCATAATATTTGTGCATGAGTCCATGATTAGCCACTTTATACAAACATGCTGTATTTAAAGGGCCATGTTACCCAGTACCATCTCTGCAGTAAGCAAAATTCAAAAGAGGGCAGCAATTTTTTTCCCCTGTGACTTTCTAATGCATAATGAGTTGGCAATGCTTAGATCAGTGTTCTTAAGCACCACGGGGTTTCGTGAGAGGATCAAAAGGGTGCTGCGGGATTTCACTGTTCTGCCAGAGGAGGGAGACACAGGTCAGTTGCTAGAGGACTGGGCAATTTCCTTCATCCTAATTGGCTGCTGCTGGGTAATGCAGCCAATAAGGAGGAGGTGTCAGGTGCCTGGGGGTGTGGCCAAGCAGAAGAGGAAGCAGCATGGGCGGTAGAGAGGTGTGGCTGTTTGTGGCTGTCCTGTGTGTATTTGTCCTGTCCTGCTGTGTGTGTTTTCTGTGACTGTCTCTGTCCTGTTTCTTCTGTCAGTGATTGTCTGTCTCAGCCCTGTGTCTTCTGTCAGTGATTGTCTGTCTCTGTCCTGTGTCTTGTGTCACTGACTGTCCTGTTGTGGTGATGCCTCAACAACTGAGCACTGGGATTAGGCTGCGGTCCCAGTAATGTCTGTGACACGCGCGCCCGGTGGGCGGGGCGGCGCGTGTCACAGCGCTAACCGCGATCTGCGGTCTGTGAGGAGAGGAGAATCTTGCGACGGGAGGGGGCGTGGTCAGGGATTTGCGGGGGCATGGCCATTACGTCACGCGGCTGCTTCGCCCTCATTGGGTGAACCGCCGGTGGGGGCGTGGCCACGCCTCCGTCGCTAGGAGTAAACTCAATTTTAATGAGTTGTGAAAAACCCTGCCGCACGGCGCGGCTGCACCTTCAGCGTCACGGTGCGTACTGGGCCCAGCCCCATTGAGGGGCGGTGCTTACACGCACAGTGCACGCCGCGCCGTGCGCACAGGCTGTACTGGGACCGCAGACTTAGGGGTGACCCGAGAGACAAACGTTTGGGAACCACTGGTTTAGACGTATGTTTACGGCTTCACAAAATGTTCATGAGCTGTGAAAGTTCAAAATCCGTCAGAACATGTACGAAAGTTTCACACAAGCTCTATTTATTATGTTTTTCCTCTCATCATTCCAGGCATCCAAAGATAAAGTGAGGCCGACGGCTAACGAGATAACTCTGAAAACAGAAACATAAAAGTAGATTACAGAAAAACAATATGTTTTGGGAGTGCACCTTAAATCTGAGTTCTGTTACCTATCAGTTGTTTATTGCTTTTATTTGACAACACATGACATTTTTTTGACGTTGTTTAGTTGTCTAGTCTGTACACTTGTCTCTTGCGATTGATCAATACAGGTCCTGCCCTAAGCATTTAGGTGGAATGAAGCAGCATAGGATCTTGCAGTGTTGCCTAGTAACTACAAAATATAAAACACAAATACACTGAAATACTATTTTATGATGTTGCATTGCAAACTCCATTACCAGCATTGGGGTTAAAAAAAAGGAAGATTCCTAATACATTCTTTAGAAGTAAAAGGTATATTTGAACTTGTTATTTTAGCATTAAGAAGAAGAGATAAGCATATGTAGTTAATGCTTGCAAAAATAATGCTCCTACGGTAGTTTCCCCAAGGTGTGTCTGCCTTGTGATTGGTCTGCAATGTTACTAAGCAAATGCTTCCACATTATATTCACATTCTTAAATGTTGCTAGGCAGCTGCCAGAATACATTAGGCAGATACCCAAACCCATGCAGGACCTTGATCAGCAGTGACCCATAGTGGTGACTGGTGGGGGGTAATCAGGGAAGCAGAATATTGAGACGTTGCTGCCAACAAAGTAGAATACTGAGTTCATAGGTGGAATTACGCTCAATACCTAATGCAGCGGGTGGACGTGGACAAGTCAGTTCTGACAAACACTGGTTTAAATATCAACATTCGAAGCGTCATGCTGATTTATTCTTGCTAGATTATGTCTTAACTAAAGAATTGTGAACATTACACAAAAATTCACAAACACGGCGCAATTCGCTTTTTTGGGATGAACTTTATCCTTAGAAATTAAATGGCAAGGTCCGGAGGTAGCATTGACCATGTGACATTGGTATTTTAACACCACTTTTGAAAATATTACAGAAAATGGCGAAAGTTTGCACATCTCCACTCATCCCATTGCACAGAGAAAGGGATTAGGATGAGAGAAACCTTCATTAGGTCTAAAATTAAAACCTCTAATAAGGGACCCCAGCCACTGAGGTAACCGTGTACTATTCTATTAATATAGTGCATTGGTTAAACCTAAAATCTAGTGTGTCAGGTGGTCTGTGAAGAGAGATTTGGCAACCACTCGTGTAAAGGAAGAAATTGAACAGAACATTTTTGGATTGCTTTTCTTTCGGCTTTCAGCCATTATGCCTAGAGATTTTACATGGCAACAAATGAAACTTTTGTCATTGAGATTGAAAAAGAAAATAACGAAGGTGTATTACTCTTTCAATTACTTGCATTGAGCTAAAGGAACTTTTATCAGACATAGCTGTTTATCAGGGTGGGGTAAGAAACTCAATTTTTATTACAGGTACACATTGATTGCCAATGGGCTATGTAGGCTCCCATTGAGAGGGCCTAAATAACCACTGTGACAATCAATGGATTTATGTTTAACATTTATTTTGATGTTTTTTTTTAAATATTTGTAAGGTATGTTTTTTAAAATTAATGTTATATTTGTGTACTATTGGCCATTAGTAAAGGAGGGGTTGGGTTCTGTGAAGGTGGGTGATGAGGGAGTTGCCCAGGGAGGGTGGTTATGCCTCTAAGGGGTGGTGGTGGTAATCAACCCCTTGCTTGCCTTAGTGGTTAGTAAAGCATTGCATGGCCACTTAAATATCCAATGGGGTAGGTAGTGACTTTTTAGTTTTATATTAATTCCTATATACAGTACATGGTTACAAATACAGTTACCCTGTTCACGTATGTAACTGTATTTGTAACCATGTATTATTTGTCATTTTAACTCTATATAATCATGGAAATCCATCACAAGCTGACCACTTGGGCTACTAATGAGCTAATATGTACTGTTTTATTTCCATTACCTCTTCCATGTTAGTTTAGGATATTTTGCCTCTGTATATAATATTGACCATTACATACATAGACCAGCCCAACGTCAACTTGAAGTAGGTGATAATTTTTTTTTTATATTTCTGTGAAAATGTTGAAAGAAAATGGAAAATCTCCTTAAAGAACTGAAAAAATATTTGGAAAAAATCTGAGAAACTGCCTAAAGAAATGATAAAGTTTGAAAAACTGAGAAGCAACCTCGAGAAGTGAAGAAATAGTTAAAAGCAAGCTGCCTAAAGAATTGTGAATACGCCAAAACACCTGTGAATCTGTCTACATAGAGGCTTGAAAAATCCCCCAATGATTTACACAAAGTTGAGCCAAATGTGTGAGAGAGAACGGTGTGTGAGAGAGACCAGTTGAATGGAAGAGAAAAAGATTGAGTGAATGTGCATTTGATATTTTATGTCTAACAAGAGACCTTCCCTCCAAAGGTCCCGAAATATTAATGATTTTGTCCCAGGTTTTCACACAGTTTTTTATTACTCTTTTTTTATCACTCATTTGAATCTCTGCATATTTGTGTATGTAATTGCCTTTTTTTGGGCCGATGTCTGGGTAGATGTCTGGAAAAATGTTTCAATTCCGAACCCGTTTTATACTGTATGAGTTAATTGATTAGGGCCTTTAGTTAGCACCTACATTCCAAAATGAACTTTTACAATGTGTAGGTCCTGCTGACTAGGTTTCTTCTTCTTTTAGGATTTATCTTTATATCTGCTGCTTGTCGCTGGGGATGCGCACATTTGTGTCAGTACTCTTTGCAGTTTTATCTTTTAGTAAAGATTGTAAATTTATGCAAACAGGAAACATAATCTCAAGGTCATTTTGTCCCAGAGAACTTGCCAATAATTGCTGATTTTCTGACGAGCGGGCATCTTTTCTCCGTTTCCATGGTTAGGGTTAAGATTGCACCATGGTGTGCATCATTTTCTTGAAAATCAATTAATTTTGCTTTGATTAAAAAAATTTTAGGCAAATGAGGCCAAACTAGTGCTGTCGCCTGCTCATAGAAAGAAAAAGAGGAAACTGCCCCCCACCCTTTTTAGGAACACAGCCACCCACAGAATGTAATTAGGATTGCACATTTGTTGTTGCTTTATGTTATATGCTAATTACAACAACCACAAACTGGCAGTTCACTAGAGACTAGCCGTGCAACAAGTGCGTGTCATTGGTCTTGCCTGCATTTGGAAAAGAAGAAGCAGACACCTTTGTAAACGAGTATATTGATGGCCTAACACAAAGTGTCATAATTGATTGCATTGCATTCCACAGCAAATAATTTACCCCCTGATGAAGCGTGTGCTACACGAAACGCCTTGAGCCGGAGTCATCACGCAGTGAAGTCAGACGTTTGGCATTCCCGCGAGGCACCTGGCCTTTTCTTCCTGCTAGTTGCGCCGGGTCCAGTGTATACTGCATCTCTCCTCAGGAGAGTTTGTGGAGTTGGTGCTTCCTTTCTGGTTGACCTTGTTCCGCGGTCAGCACACAAGTGCGCCTTTGCTCCGGAATGATGACTACTTATAACATGATATACCATTTTGTACATGTAAGTTGTTAGCTTCTATTTTATATCATTTGAATATTTCTACTGGTATAGTCTTTCCTTGTGCTTTTTTCTTTGTGTGTTAATACTTCACACATCTCTACTCTTATTCCTATTGCCTCGCTGTATAAATATCGTGTAAAGCGCTAGGTTATTTTTAAGATAATAACAATGCTTTATTTTACTGTTCATGTAGATCAAAAATAGAAAAAGAGTCACTCCACTGGTCTTCCAAAGATTATAAAATGTTATAATCTTTGGAAGACCAGTGGAGTGACTCTTTTTCTATTTTTGATCTACCTGTGGCCCCGCATCCAGCAGGACCATTGTTGCTGTGCACTTGTGGCGAGTTGTTACCTGGTATAGTGAGTGCATCTATTTTGAACTATTCCTAAATGTCCTTGTAACATTTTTCTTTGTTGTACCTTCTACTGCAAGGCTGTATTATTGTCGAATTCCTAACTCGCATAATTCTTCCAGGTATAGGAAAATCAACAGGCAGACACAACTACCTGTATGTTATTTGCCTAAGTCAGTGTTTTTCAACAGGGGTTCCTACGTGTGCTCCAGGCATTCCTAAAGGGTTCCCTGCAATTTTCAACTCTTTTAAAAATTGTACCAAAGACAGAAGGATTTACAATACATTTGATATCAGGTGCGCTGTTAGAGAGGGTTGGGGTTCCTTACAATGCATGTGATATTAGATGTGCTATTGGAGAGGTTTGGGGTTCCTAACAATGCATCTGATCTCAGACACGCTATTAGAGAGGGTTGGGGTCTCCTTACAATACATCTGATCTCTCACACGATATTAGAGAGGGTTGAGATTCCACAGAATTTTACAATATAATTATAGGGTTCCGTAACCAAAACAAGGTTAATAACTAAATTAAGTCTACTATTTTTTCATTGCACTGAGCATTGCAACACGTGATGTTGTAGGAAGAAAGTTACAGCCAATGAATATCAGTATTGAAATAAATATGCAAAATTCTTATTCTTAAAATAGGTCAGGACTCCGTACCGTATTGAATCTGGGGCTTATAAACATTATATTCTGTCTGCTACATTACATCAAGGCTGTCCAAATTGGCATCAACCAGAGGCATGAAAAAAAAGCAGCAGCGAAACGGTATCACTGTAACCTTTTCAGAAGTTGGTCCTGCTTTACCATCACAACATGGAAAATAACTATTATTTTATTAAAGAGGAACTGGGAAAAACTTGGCAAAATGTATGTTTGTAGCAGAATTTGGGGAACCATTTATCAATTATCAAAAATGTAATGTTTGCAGTTAAATATATGTATACAGTGTATGTCTTTTACAGTCACCCTAGAATGAACCGGCATACCTGTAGCCTCAAGCAGCCTGTTACGAAAAAGCCTCAGTAAGAATCATTAGAATGTGTCTGTTCTACAGTTCTTTGATTTATTTTTTAATAGGTAGCTAAGGATAAAAGTGACTTGAAGTGCCAACTGATCAACATATATTGGAATTGCAATAAAATAAAAGCACTCAGCCATGTAACATGTTTTCTTCAATTACTAACTACTAACAGTTGTTTTATCATTTGTATTGAACAGACTAATAATGTGCCAGAATGCCTGACTTCGAAACACAATTACTGTCAGCACAACATATCGTACCATAATACCTACTACTTACAGTGCAGCGTTGTTATAGGCTGGGCAATGAATGCATCCGATGTGTTGCACTAGTCCTATTTTAATTACAAAGCATTTTTTTTTTTAAATATCACAATCTGAAAGGATCCAGGAAAAAGCCAATACACCCAAATATTTCTGTGATCACGACATTAATGTGACCTTGATAAGAAAGGCAACACAGAGGCAATTTGTCACAAAATAACTGAAATCAGCTTGGAGCCAATAGTGAAGTAATGTCTCTAAACAATTGCATGGCCTAAAGGCCTGATTCCGTTTGTCAAATACCAACATTCCTTTATTAATATGCAATTAGACAATCATAGTCTAATCGAGAAACACAGCAGTGGAAAAAGCCTTTAGCCCCATTTCAATACATTGCATTAAATTAGTCTAGATTAAATGTAGATTTAAAAGCAGATTTTGTCAATCCTTTACACTTGATAATATGAATTAATTTGTAACATATATTGTGTAGCCAGGACTGGTTCTTGGCTACCAGTCTGCCCTCACTGGCAATAAGCCCTGATAAGAGCAGGCCTGCCAATGCCTATCATGGGTTTTCCCCACTCACTGCAGTGCCCTTGAGTGACAGGGGAGGAGATGGAACCAGACCAGTTGCCCTCCTCCTGGCTGTACATAAGGGGATTGCCACCCAAATTTAGTCAGTTCCTCTCCCCACTTGAGAGAGGCAGGTCACACACAGGTTGCCTGAAGACTGGCCTTCCCTGTTCCTCTTCCCCTCGGGGGAGAGTGAGTGTGCACTTTTCCCCTGATTGAGGATCAGGGAAGAGCAAGGACTTCTGCGGGCGCCCTTCACCCATAGTTCAGGTCCGGGACCATCCTACAGCTGTATACTACACCATACTGCATAGGGCAGAGACCTGCTGTGACTGCATTGAGCTGGACAGAATAAACTGTTCCACTTATTATACCTCCTGCCTGGTGTGTGATCTTACTGGGAGGAGAGGTAACCATTTATATCGTAAGAGATCACCTCCATACATCTGGAGCCGGCGGCAGATGGAGGCACTGCACTGCTAGAGATCTATGTTGGCTATGTACCCCAGAAGCTTGACCTGTGTCCCCACAAGCATTGACGGACGACTCAGCCCTCCTGCTTACCAACAGGTAGCATGCACCACACATGCTGTAACGGCAGAATCTCCCATCGGGTGAGGGAAACACTGTTACAATTGTATAGTAGATATGCACAGTACATTTAAAATGAAATTCAGATACATGTCTTGGACATACACATTGTTTTGTACAAACATAACACCCATTACATGTTTTTACAGAATTAAAAATAGTACTTCAATCAAAGTTCTATTAAAATCACAAAAAAAATTATAATAAAAATGACAGAATTTTAGTAAACACAGCACTATGCGTGCATGAAATAAAAATGATTGGTATATACTAACTGTTAAACAAAATAAAATATAGAACAAGATTAAGAATTGTTCTGACGATTTTACCAGTGAATATGGAAACAATTCTGTAGCGTTAGTCTTTCCACACATTGCCCATGTAACCTTCATGCCTGGCACTAAATGAGTTTTAATGCGCCAGTATTCACATGGCAGTGCTCAGTCTCTGTTACCTTATTAGTAGGGATGGGCGGAACAGGCCAAATCCGTTTCACGGAATTACGGGAATCATTTTACCAAATCTGTGAGAGAGACCTTTCCAATTTAATATGCCGCCAGTTGTATACATACACTGTCTTGGACATTTCACCGCTAACAAATCTCAGCCAGTGTTTCACCTCAAGTCACCTCGCCGCATGGACACTCTTCGCTGCTAAAGTAAGTCCTTAAAACCCCCAAATCGTATCCCCTAATATTAACGCAACCCCCTAAAAACCTTGACCCCTTACCCTAAAACCCCTTAAGTTAACACCGTACCCTAAAACGTACCTTATTGTAGAAGTGGCCGGTGGTGGAGACTCCCTCTGTGGCTAATCGCCAGCGATTCTCGGGGCATTTCATCTGAGTTTATGATCACTGCCCATATTTATCTTTTATTCTGTAAGTGTAGACCTTTATTTAGCAGGGTTTTCTATACCAAAACAGATTACACTATGTTTTGTTTTTTGTCTTTTCTCTCCTGTGCGCTTTAGGTCCTTTTCTGACATATATTTATATGCAGTCTGTTTCCTTTTCATCACATTGCATGTACTATTTTAGAGATATTCCATAGGTGTCCTTGCTTAACAACCTAGGGAGGTACAGAAACGTGACTTAATCTGGATTTCTGGACCCGTTTTGCATAACGTCTGCTACGCACTGTCATTTCGAGCCCCGGCCGACTTAATGCTATGAAGGGATCCATGTCCTGTTTCTGTATCGTAACTGGGTCAGGAACACATGGGGCCGGACACATTAAAGTGTAGTTAATATCGCACCGCTAAAATGAAAGACATTTTTAAGCGTTATTACTGCAATTTTAAGTTGGTATATTTCAAAATTGCAGTAATCATTTAGCGGGTGCAATCTTAGGCCCAAATCACGAGAAATGAATGCATCTGTTAATAATGCGTTACTGACCCTGCATCGCGATCATATTTGTATCATAAGCTTCAGGAATAACTTATTACAGAAGCCTATGATAGAAATAACATTAACCTGTTTGATACCTGTGGTTACAAAGTTATGTGATTCCTAAAAAGGAATGTGATTCCTCCATTTTTAAAGTGACGTCACAACACCCAAAAAAGGGAAGGCATCCAATGGGACATCAACCCATCACCTATCACATGCATCATTTGATGTCATCAATGTTGGTTGAGAGGTCATTCTCCACCAAATTTATTTATTTATTTATAAAATGTTTTACCAGGAAGAAAACATTGAGAGCTGCCTCTCGTTTTCAAGTATGTCCTGGGTATGGATGGCAGATCACATGGTATATGTACCATGTGACGTCACAGGCCTTATATAAAGACTAGTCCGCCGGGAGCAGAGCGAGGAGCAGGGGTGGCAGTGCAATTACTCCTCCAGCCACCAGGTGGCTGTGACGGTGCTCGTCTCAAATCAGGAGGCGGACCTGCAGGGCTGAGGTAGGGATGCAAATAAACCGAGCACAGCCCAGGGACAGAGTCCTGTAAGATACTCTTAGGGAGAGAGAAGTGAAAGGGGAGAGCAGAGAGAATATGCAGGGGAGAAGAGAGACAGGGAAGAAGAGAGGAGGCAGGGAGAAGAGAGAAGAAGAGACATGGGAGAGAGGGAAACAAATATCTCAATAATACAGCATAAATTGGCATGCTAATAGACAAATACCATTATACTATTTATTTTTTGTTGATATCATTTGTTTTATAAATAATATTTGATGTTTTTTCTTTTAGAAATTTGTGTCACCCTATCTGTCAAGAGAGAATGCATTGCTACAGGTCAAGTTGAGGTGGGGAGAAGAGAGCAAAAGGGGAGGGGGAGAAATAAGAAAGGAAGGAGAAAGGAGAAGGGGGAGACGGGAGGGAGTAGGGGGGAGGAAGAGAGGGAGTAGGGGGGAGAAGGGAGGGAGAATTTCATTGCCCTGTTTCCAATTACAATAGATAGATCTACCAACGTCCCAGGCACACAAACATATTGCCTAGATATTACTTTTGATTTTTCCTTCTGCACGTCCATTAATGAAAAGGAAACCAATTGAAAAGCCAATGATGTTTTCCTTCACTAAATTTGGTAATTTTTTTTTAGTGCCGGTTTTACATCAGTTTTGCAGCAGGGAGACTTTGATGAATGACCTCATGAACTCAGAGCCACAGGGACTTGCAGGTAGAGATGGTAACCTTAAATGTTTCATTCACAGGAGAGATGAAGGCTAACCTGGGATGTCACGGGAATAGCATGTAATGGTGGGGCTAGAAGGGATACCTCTGTGTCCATGACAACCACATATAAATATCCAGTCTTTTCTGAAACATAGTCTGTTCTTCAACACCCGTTAAAAACTCACTAACATACAACAAAGCTTGCGGAAGACATGATTATTGTTTCACAGCGGGCTGTGCACACACTGATGTGGAAACTATGTTTAACATTTGTACCTCCACAGGAAAGAAGGCTACTGTATTCTTTTTTGATACGTTTCTTTTCTTTACAATATATAATGTATCACAGGCTGTTACAGCTTTATTTTTTTTACTGTATCAATGCATTCTCTAAATGCATGGAGTGAGTGTCTCACCAATCCAAGGAGCAAATCAAAATACATTCAACCAGACAATGTTTACTTTATCCATTGGTGTAATATGATTGGTATTAAACACAGGTGAAAATGTTGTTGTGTACTCTTTGTCAGGCTGATTTCTTTTTCAGCTACAGTACTGTACTGTATATACAATGTTCACATTATGGGGCCTAGTCACTAAACTTCTGTAAGTGATTTAACGCTTGTTAAGTGCCCTTTACAAGCGATTTTGCATTCACAAAGCTGTGATAACATGTCAAAATCACCTGTAAACAACCTTTTTACAAGCTTTATCACTCTTGTTCTGACAAGTCATGTGGTAGGTAAAAAAATGCTGAAATTGGCATTTTTTTTTTTACAGTAACTGCTTTTCACGTAGCTCTGAGATGCAAATCGCAGCTCAAAAACTCACATTTGTTTAACATCACTTAAAGGGTGGCGAGATTGGATTAGCAATTTGCATCAGACGGAGTACCATTTATTTTTACTATGTAATATTGAAGCCGGGGGTCTCTGGAGCTGACCCGCTTTAATTTCAGTTCCGGAGACCCCTTGCTTCAATCATATGTACTAAAAATAAAATAACAGTGGAGTTTAAATAATTTAGTGGCTAATCGCTAAGGCTGAGTCCATAGAAGGCACGTCCGTGCTGAGCCGTGCGGACGCTCCGCGCTGAGCCCCTGCATCCTCCATGAGGATGTCTTTAGAGCGTCCGCAGGTGTGCTGAGGCGCTGGATTTTTGAGCCGACAGCCAAACTGTTTTTCAGACGCTGTCGGCAGAAAACATCCAATCAGTGCGGAGCAGCGTCAACGTTACGGCGCCGTGATGTCGACGCCGTGACGTTGACGTTGGTGCGTCGCGGGCGATTGGCCCAGCGACGTCACTGCTCCGCCTCCCTCAGTCTCCCCCTGCCTCCCGATCGCGCCCGCTGGCTCGCTTGCATGGGCATGAAATCGCGCAGGCGAGCCTCAGCGTCAGCGCGCCTCAGCCCTGCTACCCCCTCTATGGCCCCAGCCAAAGGCAGGGATGAGCAAACTTTTTCATCTGCGCCCCCCTGCCTGCTCTTCCCCCATGCTCGTGCCCCCCTCCCCCCGTACCTCTTCTCCGGCGTTTGCTGATGTCACAACATCATTTGACATCGCATTGCCAGAAGCCGCTGGAAACAAGGTAAGTGAGATACAGAGGCCTTGCTGGTTCCCCAGGCGTTTAATTTAAATGCTTTGGGGAAGAGCACAGGGCTTCTAAGCACTACCAGCCCCTGAAAATTTCACGCACCCCATTTTGCGCACCACTGTAATAAGGTAATGAAGGGGTTAAACAAACATGTATTTATCATTAGGTATTTTTCCCAAGGGTCTCTGCTATACTATTTCTTCACTTTTATTATAACACTTTATAATACTTCACTCGGTCATACTATTATTAAATGCTTTTTTTGTCTGTTATGATTGTTTCTCGAGCTCCACAAACTATATCTAAAAGGAAAAGCTTGGATTTTCTTGTTAGAACTAGAGAGAGCCATCTTTGGTTTGTGCTATCATTTTTGACCCTGGAAGGCTGAAATACATGGTAACCCTTTGCTAATTCCTCTGGCTTCTGGCACAGTACAAACCTCTTTTTCCTAGTTAGGTAATTTCCATACCCCCCCCCCCCCCCCCCCCAGGATATTCATAAGATGAATCAAATTGAATCAAATCTGTTACAAAAACATTAACAAATTTGTTGCACGTTATTGATTTTAAACAAATCTTGTAAGGATCTAAAACCGGAAAAACCTCTGTTGGATTCAGACCATTTTTCTCTTCAACTCCAAATACATGTTCCACAATCTGTTTGTCTTCTTATCTCTTATTTCTTCTAATAGTAAAAGCCAGTCACACTATTAACCCTTTTAGTGCCAGGCAGGTCATGGTGCTTGAGTGCCACAGCCCCTCCAGCACCGTGCATTCACGTGCCGTGGTGGCCATTTTGGAGGAAACAGAGGAGGACGGGTCCCCCTCCTCCATTTCCTTATTGGTTAGATCGCATCTTGCATTCCAGTAGGACGTAGGATGTGATCTAAGCAACAACAAAAAAAAACACCCTCCCTGGGCATGATGTAGTCCCTACATCACTGGGGCCCCAGAATACCAGGCCCAATGACATAGTAACCTCGTCCTGGGGCATCCAAAGGGTAAAAGGGCACATCCCACCTGAAAACCTTTGTAAATGTGATGTAGAAACTTTGAATAAGAAATGCTCTTCGAGCTTATCACTCACTTTGGAGTTCAGGATAATCTCGCAGTGACTCATTTAATTTGAATTCTGAGTTTCATGGCAATGATTACAGACAGGAAGATGAAATGTTATTAGAACACAGCAGATTACGTGTTTAATGCTGTGGGGGTGGATTCAACTGAAAGGTCGAAACATTAAAATAAAAACTGTTATCAGTCATTAACTCCCATTTTGTAATGTTTCTGTTCTGGCGCAAACAAGCAAGCATTAAATAAGGGAGAACCGGCTTTTAACCACAGCGATATGTCAGCGTTGTTTATAATGGCAGCATATGCAAATCTACTTACATATGTATGGAAATTAATAATCAACGACTAATGACTTATTCACATTCTTTTTAGTAAGCTCTGATACCTGGAGATCTCTGGCTGCCACCAAGAAATAACACCAATTTCTATCACCTACCCCGGGCTGTCATAAAGCCTATTTTGCCTACGTATATAATGCCCACTATAGACATAGGCAAGAAAACACTAGCCAACCCATAATAGGTGATAAAAATACACAACAATAGCAATGTATAATTTATTAATATATTAACCCTTTAGAAGTTCAAGTGACCAGCTAGTCATGATTGCTTTTTATAATATCCCAACACATACATTTTTTTTACATAAAATAAATACACTTACTAAAATTATATGGAAGAAAAAAAAAAAACAGCTTAAAATAATGAAACTATATTGTTCAATGCTATATATTTCACCCAAAAATAGTGCTGAAAACACTCAGATACAACAGTATAAAATGACATGCATATTTTCAATATACAGTAGAAAGTCAAGAGATTTGTTAAAACAGAAAGAAAATAATTAGAATTTGAGATTAATTAATTTTAGGGAATACTGCATGTGGAAACTTTATAACCATAAACTAATTATATCTTCGTTCATTTTAAAGAAAACTGCATGAAGAAATGTCATAACCTTAAAATAATGATACAGTATATTCATTTCAGGCAATGCTATAGGAAGAAACTTTCTAACTATAAAATAATGATATATTTATTTCTGGGAACATTGGATGTAGAAACGTTATAACTGTACACAACACTGTACCAAACGAACGCATTCGTTATCTTTTATGCTGCGTATCTACAGTACTGTATGCAAACCTCCTAGTCCGGCTCTTAAGGATTTTACATTGGTTAGACTATTTACAGAACATAGCTGTGCACAATGTCTCAAACCTTTGCAGGGTGCTGGATCCATGCAGGCTGGCATAGATATGCAGATGTTGGAATGAAGAGCGCCAGAAACTTTATTGCTCCACATACAATTGCAGGCTTTACATGGACATTAATTGGTGTCAAACAATATAGTTATTTTGTGCTTCTTCCCTTGGTAGCACTCACTTCTACACTAGGGGTGTATTTAGGCTTGTGTCCTTTAGCAATATTTAATTGGCAATCTCTTGAATAGCTTCCTCAATGCTCATGTATCTGGAGGACCCTTGCCACACTATTCTTTGGGGAACAGTATATCTTTACTGGGGGCAACAGTATTCATACAGTCAAATTACCCCTTTGACTACTGGAGGGGTCGTTGTGCCCGAGTGCCACGACCCTTCTGGCCACTGCGGTCACCATGGTGGCCAGTTTGGAGGAAGCAGAAGAGAAGGGAACTTTTTCCTCCCTTATGTAGCAGGGTCCCCTCTGACTACTATTCTGCCCAATGGGCTGGCAGTAAACCCTGGACCTATCAGGTTGCCAGTAGTTGGTATGGGGTTTTCCCCCTCACCTTTGGTACTGCACTTGAGTGACAGCAGAGTGTGGTACATCCTGTTGTAGCTGGGACAACGGGGTGCCCGCCATCTGGCTGTACTTAAGGGCAGGACCGCCCTAAATTTGTGTTGTCCTTCCCATCTGAGGAAGGCAGGTCACACAATTGGGAGCCTGAGATTGGGGCCTTCCATGTGCTCTTCCCTCCAGGGTAGAGTGAGTGTGGAACATACCTCTGCCTCTGCTAGGGAGGTGGGGAAGAGCTAGGACGGTTGTGGGTGCCCTTGGTCCGTAGTAGCGGTCCAGGGACCATCATCCAGTGAATACTGACAGACTGTATCTGGCAGAAGACTGCTATGTAACTGTCACTGCAGAGTATAGTAATAAAACCGTTCCTGTTTTGCAATATACCTCCTGCCTGGTGCGTGACCTTACTGGGGGGAGAGGTAATAAGTTCTACCTTGGAAGATCATCTTTAGTTCCTGGTGTCCACGGCAGATGGAGGCGCTGCACTGCTAAGTAGATATGTGGGGTATGAACCCCAGAAGCTTGTTCCTGTGTCCCCACTACCATTGGCAGATGACTCAGCCCTCCTGTTGCCAGCAGGTATATTCACCATACACCCTGTAATGGCCCCTATCTGTAATTGGGTGGGGGAAACACCGTTACACTTATAACTGGTTAGATCACGTCCTGCGCTCCATAAGAACACAGGACTTGATCTAACCCAGACAAAACAAGCCCTTTAAGCATGACATACTGTAGTCACTACATCATGGAGTCCATGGAGTGTTAGTAACCATGACATAGTGACTATGTTCTGGGGCATTCAAAGGGTGAAATAAAACCCTTATATACTACACTTGCCATTTATGTACAAAAACTAGGTAAATATTTGGTGTAAGTTTTGCATTACAATTTACATTAGTACATTTTTTTTATACTGTGTGTCAGTGTCCCTGTACCAAGATATATACTGTATTGTATGTTGCACCACCTATATTGTGGACTTTCAATACAATTAATTGGGGAGAAACTAAGTGACACACACATTACATTGAAACATCAACTTCAGGGCCATTTTATTCCCTTTTTTCTTAGTCAGAAAAGTTTAAACAGGTAAGAGGTGAGATTGTTTCCACTGAATAATTAGGTGCTATTTTTAGTATGTAGCATGATATATATATATATATATATATATATATATATATATATATATATATATATATATTTATATATATATATATATATATATATATATATATGTTATATATATATATATATATATATATATATAATATATATAAACAGCACTCCAGTAAATAAACTTGATAGGTCTGGTGCTGTGGCCATAAACTAATACAGGTATACGTTACCAGCACTCAAAAGTATAATCCAAAGTAATTGTATTAAAGAAATAACAGCACAAAATACAACGTTTCAATCCGCACAGGGGAATTTTCATCTGGGGGGTGTGCAGTGAACAACAGACAAAGAGTGACTTTAAATACCCTAAACCAGTGCAACAAACCAAACTGATATAAAAATTGAACACTTTAGCGCGAAAAAGGTCTGAACGAAGACTGGAATTTGGGTGCTTTCTCTAACCGGGATTTACTTACTGCGGATGACCTTATTTTGTTTGATGTCAGCCTCCAAACCAATATTGTACCTGCTATCACACTGTTGATATCTGTTTTAATCATTATCTGATTCCACAGTTTCATGTACCCTCTTGAGTATATGCATGCATACTTTGTCTGCAGCTTGCAATTCTATATATATTTTTAAATCACCCACCACCTCCCTGTCCACTTCCCTGTCTATCACCATGTTCATCCTCACTTTTGGGTGTTGTTTCACTTTGCACCGAACCCATGCTTTGTATACATATCATAGACAGGACCTATTACAGTACCTATGCTAGATGGTAGCCCAGTTCCTCTATTGACATTTATATGACAGCATACCAGTCCCATTCACTGATCACTGAATCATTGTCAGCTGATCAGCCACAGAGACCTACCCCATGTTAATGTGGTAACCATGGGCAGCCATTTAGAATTTAATCTAATGACTCTCACAGCTGATACACTTCAACGCTGAGGACTCATCCAGCTATCAACAATTGGGACTGATATGACTCACCTGCCTTTACATGATTAGTTAATTGATGGGAGTGGTTTGTTGCACTGGTTTAGGGTATTTAAAGTCACTCTTTGTCTGTTGTTCACTGCACAGACCCCTGATGAAGATCCCCCTGTGCAGATAGAAACGTATTTTGTGCTGTTTATTTCTTTAATACAATTACTTTGAGAATATGAATATTTTGGTGCTTAATGGAGGCATTCTCATATGTTTAGATCACATATTCAGCTCCATAGTTTTTGTAAATGTAACACTTGGTCCCCCCCCCCCTTCCCTCTGTGAGATTGCATTGTTACACGGTGTGGTGCATACCTGCTGGCTCACAGTAGATCTGAGTCTCCTGCAGTGTTGTGGAAGAGGATGGGGTGGGGGAGAGAATGGGGGATGAAAGAGAATTGGAGACAGAGAGAGATTGAGGGGAGAAAGGGAGAAGGAGAGAAAGGGGTGGGAGAGAGATAAAAAGGTGTGAGAGAGAAGGGTCAAGTAAACTAAAAGAGATTCATGATCCTAAGTCTTTGACCCTTAAAAAACTGATGGGGAATTTAAAATGAAATAGAAGCAGGTGCATTACATGCAAACACATTGGCAATAATCAAAAAGAGTTCCTATCAAAATCAAATGGACAGACCTTCAAATTTAAAGCTGCTATCAATTGTCTTACAAGTTGTGTTATTTACATGATCTCCTGCCCTTGTGTACGTCCTTCACTACACATCCTATGCGCATGATGTTCCTTGAGCACAGACGGAATACAGTGAATGGAGTTCTTTCACATAGAGTGCCTAAATATTTTTTAGTTTACCATCAGAAGAGCACAGAGACTCAAAAAGTCAAGGATTGGAGCACATTCCTCCCACTTTGCAAATGTGAAACATATTGGATTTTTAGATTAAGTACGATGGCACCTGAGGGACTAAAAAAGTGTTTGGATAACAGCACAATTGTGGGGTGAACACCTACAGGTGCCATCTGCGTTATAGCTCATAGGTTTTTCTTGTTCATCAAGTATTCATGCATGTGTCACGGGAGACTCCTGTGGCGGGTAGGATCTCGGTGGCCGGAACAGCAGGAAGCGAAGTAGGGGTCACAAGCAGGGGTCCGAGGCAGGCGGCAGGTAGCGAAGTCAGGTAACAAGCAGGGGTCCGAGGCAGGCGGCAGGTAGCGAAGTCAGGTAACAAGCAGGGGTCCGAGGCAGGCGGCAGGTAGCGAAGTCAGGTAACAAGCAGAGGTCGGCAACGAGGAGACTGGAACAGGACAGGCGGGGCAGGACAGGTCCGGGAGCAGGGACTGAGAACGGGGAGCAGGGACTGAGACCGGGGAGCAGGGACTGAGACCGGAGAGCAAGGACTGAGACCGAGGAGCAAGGAACAAACAGGGACAAGCCAGATTACTAGCAAGGGCTTTTACTGTGAACAGACTTCTATAATACAGGTACAGGAAACAGATCAGGATCAGAGGCATGTGTAATACTGTAGGAGTCTGACTTCAAGCAAAGGCAAAAGCAACAGACAGGAAGCAGAGCTATAAAGGACAGAGACAGGAGCAACAAGAAGACAGACAGGCAGACAGAGGAACCCAGAGGAAACAGAAGGCAGCAGCACACCCAGTGGACAAAGAAGCTATGGCTAGGCAGGAGGTCTAGGCGACCCTGACATTACTCCCCCCTCTCGAGAGCATTCTCTGGACGATCCTCCAGGCTCTTCCCGGAGGCCTTGATGAAAAGTGGACTCAAGGTGACCCACCTCTGGTGGTTTGTCAGCGGGCAGAGGGTACTCCACAGGTACATTGGTTGCTGCAAGGAACCTCCGAATGGGTGCGTTCAACCCAAAAGCAGGGACAGAGACATCAGGAATGTGGGCATCAAGGACGGGTGCAGCCTTTCCACATGAGTCATTGGGGACACAGAGTTCGTTCTCCATGGTCTCCTCTTGTGACTGCCGTTTCGTGGCATCACCCAATGAAAAACCAGCTATTCGAGTTTTCAGCTCTTGAAGCTGTCCTTCTGCACTTCTTTTCCCACTCAAAGCAGTTGTCAGTTCAACTTTTTTGGAGTTGAGTCGCGACTCCATATCTCCCAGCTGACTCAGAGTAAAGCTTAAATATGTTGCATCTTCATTTCTTATCTGCAGCTGCCGGTACTCCTCCCGGGCATTGTACAGCTCCAGCTGCAGCCGGACCTTATCACGGGCTGTGTGGTCCAATAATTTGCAGGCATCTGCCATTTTGACCTCATAGCACTGTGTCAGGCCAGCCACTTGACAGACGGACACCTTCTCTCTCTCCTTTTTGGCAAGCTGTGTCTTGAGCTCAGCGATCTGCGCCTGCAGCGCTGTGAGTTGCTGAGATGTGTGTTCAGCTGCTAGCTTTAGCTCTTCCTCCAGCGAGGCTTTGGTTATGCTCAGTGTGGCCTTCAGCTCCTCATGCTGTTCTTTGGGGACACTCTTGGTACTCAAATAATCTTGCAGCATCTTTATTTTGTAGGCAGTCTGGAAACTTTCTTCCTGCAGAACTCGCTGCTTTTCTTCAGCATTCACCCATTTCTCCTTGGTGTCCTGCAGATGTGTACTCAGTTCTCGCAGCTGACTCTGCAGCATATTTTCTGCTTGTGTGCGCCGCTCCAGGGAGACACGTTCTTCTTGCAGCACTCTCTCTGCATTCTGCAGTGCTGTCTGCACATCTAACTTTTCCTGGGCCAACTGTTTCTTGTCCTCTCCTAATTCATGGAGTTTCTTATCTCCTTCACTGACTTGGACATAGAGATTCTTGCACTCTTGGGTTACAGTTTCAAACCTGATATTTAACCCTTTGAAGATTTCTCTCAATGAACATAGTTCTGTGTTGAAGTGGCAACTCTTCTCCTTAGAGGCTTCCAGCTCTGTAGTAAGCCTGTGAACCTCTTTCTGAGATGCTTCCAGTGCTGCGTCAACTTGAGCCATGAAAGTCTGGTACTGGGCAGAATCAGTGTAGGCCTTCTCCAGCTTACTTGACAAGATCAACCTGTCATTCTCCAACTGATTTTTTTCTTTTTCCCAGTCACCCTCTGCTTTTTCCAGTGCTAATTGCATCCTTGACTTTTCTTCTATTAATAGTCTCTTCTCCTCTTCTGATTCATGGAGTCTTTTATCTCCTTTACTGGCTTGGACAGAGAAGTTCTTACTCATTTGGTTTAAAGTTTCAAATCTACTATTTAACTCTTCGGAGGCGTCTCTCATAGAACGTATCTCTGTTTTCAAGTAGCATCTCTCCTCCCGAACGACTTCCATCTCTTTTTTGAAGTAGCAAATCTCCTCCTGGGAGACTTTAAGCTCTGTATTATGCCTGTCAATTTCCTTTATAGAGATTTCCAGGAATTCGTTACTTTTAGAAGCGAGGCGCCGATTCTCAGCAGCATCAGTATATGCCTTCTCCAGCTCACCTGACATGACATCCAGGACACTCTCCAACTGCTCTTTTTCTTTCTCCTGGAGAACACACTTAGCAATTGCTGAGGATAAACAGCTTTGTAGTGCAGAATTGGCTTCTTGCTCCTTATCTAAACGTCCATAAAGACAATCAATCGCTTTCTGTGCAGCTTGAAGCGTCTGAGTAGGGGCATCTTTCTTTTCTTCCACTATTCTTGGGATACGTCTGTGAGTTGCCTTAAGCTGCAGCATATCTCTTTCATCAAATGCAGACTCTGAGGTTACATTTTCATTCTTAATTCCTTCTGCAACTTCCACAGTAATGCCTCCCTTCTTTTTCTTCTTCTTCCTTGCTTTGAGAAGTTCTGAAGAATCAGTGGTACTGTGGTCACATTTACTGCTCAAGACTGTTTGAGTGGGAGCCATAATTTCAGACATGGGGAAACCACACTTCCCAAGAAACCAGTAAAGAGGAAATGTGTTTTTAAAACAGAAGCATTAGAATGAACAACAGGAATATTAGACACAGACAGACACAAGATAGGAGAGCTGACCTTTTGAGACTTTGGCATCAGTCACAGAGATTTATAAATGCAAGGTAAAAACATAGACAGAGAAACCTGTAGTTATATCTGAAACTTTAGAAATCAGGCGTAGGGATATCATACAGACAGAGAGAACCTGCAGTTACATCTGAATCTTTAGACATCAGGCGTAGGGATATCATATAGACAAAGAAAACCTGCAGTTGAATCTGAAACTTTAGAAATCAGGCATAGAAATATCATAGACAGCAGGAAACTACTACAGAGAAAACTTGCAGTTAGATCTGAAACTTTTGACATCAGACATAGGAATATCAGACAGAACCTTGCAGTTAAATCTGAAACTTTAGATATCAGGCATAGGGATATCATACAGAGAAACATGAGTTAAATCTGAAACCTTAGATATCAGGCGTAGGGATATCATATGTTACAGAGAAACAAACTTTAGGGAAACTTGTAGGTAAACCTGAAACCTTAGAACCAATCATATGAAAAACTACAGATTGCAGGAAAAAGCACAGTATGCAGTAACAAAATAATAGAAGCACTCTTGTCTTTTGAAATGGGAACCCTGTGAACAGCAGTGGTCCAAACGGTGATGCAGAGACAAGCCTTATCCAGGGAATGAAAAGTCAGAGTCTAAAAGGTGGCAACAGGTACTGCAAGGGTTAACCCTGGCACTGCACAAAAGAAAAATCTCAAAGAAAAGTGCACTAGTCTCTGCAGCAACAGTTCTAGTCTCAGCAAAAATGATTTTTCGTTATGAACGCAAAACTTCTTGCAGAACACTTAGCAGCAAAAAAAAACCTTTCAAGATCCCAACTTGGATTTCCAAAAAAGAAACGAAAGTACTTATCTTCAACCATGCGGATGTGGTCTGCTGCAGCAGGCAGGAATGGGTGCAGGCAGAAGAAGAATCTGTTCCAGCGAGATCCAGAAGTGGCCTTTGCTTTCTGTCACGGGAGACTCTCGGTGGCCGGAACAGCAGGAAGCGAAGAAGGGGTCACAAGCAGGGGTCCGAGGCAGGCGGCAGGTAGCGAAGTCAGGTAACAAGCAGAGGTCGGCAATGAGGAGACTGGAACAGGACAGGCGGGGCAGGACAGGTCCGGGAGCAGGGACTGAGAACGGGGAGCAGGAACTGAGACCGGGGAGCAGGGACTGAGACCGGGGAGCAGGGACTGAGACCGGGGAGCAAGGAACAAACAGGGACAAGCCAGATTACTAGCAAGGGCTTTTACTGTGAACAGACTTCTATAATACAGGTACAGGAAACAGATCAGGATCAGAGGCATGTAGGAGTCTGACTTCAAGCAAAGGCAAAAGCAACAGACAGGAAGCAGAGCTATAAAGGACATAGACAGGAGCAACAAGAAGACAGACAGGCAGACAGAGGAACCCAGAGGAAACAGAAGGCAGCAGCACACCCTGTGGACAAAGAAGCTATGGCTAGGCAGGAAGTCTAGGCGACCCTGACAGCATGTTTGCTTGATGTTCATCCATCTTCGTATCATTTTGCACTGTATGCGATTGTGACGATAGCTTCCACAGGCTTATTAATATTACACAAAAATAATTGGGTTTGAACTGAACGAGGCTTAAGATATTATAAATTGTATTTATTCCTTAGAATAAAGGTGAACACAACAGATAATGCAGTAACAAACAAGAAGTACACTTACATTGGGGTTGGGGAATGAGAAGTATGATGTAGCATTTCGCTCAGCAGTCAGGAAATCATTCAGGTGAGATCAGGTTACCATATCAGCAAACGAAAACGAATGAAGACTTTGCATGAAGACCAAAAATGAAGACAAAGGATAGATGGGGAACAGCAGGTTATAAACCTTTTGTCCCTCTATCTGTAACATTAAGAATCTGTGATTGGTTTGCAATTATCTCCAGCCAATCTTTGATGGGGGGACACATTTTAGGACAGGCCCCCCTGCTAGCTGGCACATGTGCAGTAGAACTCTGGGGTCTCCTTTCTGAGGCCCCACATGTGCAAATGGAATGCCAGCCCAGCTACCCCTCCGGATCTTGGACAAGATAACCTGTGTTGGACAGTGATAAGTGGGACACTTAAAAACTGCTATGGTATGCGCCCCCTCCACCCTCACATAGACAGGGTGATAAAACCTTTTGAACAAAGCTTAAGTTCTAGCCATTGGGACCCTATGGCCATCTGTCATCCTGATAGCAAGGAATTTCTTTGAAGCTTTGTCCATACCTTGAGACTCTGAGGTTACATTTTCATTCTTAATTCCTTCTGCAACTTCCACAGTAATGCCTCCCTTCTTTTTCTTCTTCTTCCTTGCTTTGAGAAGTTCTGAAGAATCAGTGGTACTGTGGTCACATTTACTGCTCAAGACTGTTTGAGTGGGAGCCATAATTTCAGACATGGGGAAACCACACTTCCCAAGAAACCAGTAAAGAGGAAATGTGTTTTTAAAACAGAAGCATTAGAATGAACAACAGGAATATTAGACACAGAGAGACACAAGATAGGAGAGCTGACCTTTTGAGACTTTAGCATCAGTCACAGAGATTTATAAATGCAAGGAAAAAACATAGACAGAGAAACCTGTAGTTATATCTGAAACTTTAGAAATCAGGCGTAGGGATATCATACAGACAGAGAGAACCTGCAGTTACATCTGAATCTTTAGACATCAGGCGTAGGGATATCATATAGACAAAGAAAACCTGCAGTTGAATCTGAAACTTTTGAAATCAGGCATAGAAATATCATATCAAATGTAATTTATTAACGGACTATTAACCCTTGTGCTCCCGGATGGATTCTAGTGTGTGTGTGCAGACACTGATGTACAATAACAGAGGGGCAACAGGAAAATACACATTTACAGGTTATAACAGGGGTGAAATCACATTTCTGGACCTCAGTCCAGTTAACCCCTTGTCTCCCGGGTGGGGTGAGGGGTGGCCAAATGGGGTGCAACCCCTTTAATACCGGGCCACCCCCTTTCTCCCTCTACAGCAATACTCTATCCTTTTCTTGAATTTGGTTCGTAATCCGATTGAAATAATTCAAATTTGAGCTAAATCCAAAATCAATTTACAATTACACTTTAAGTGTTGGCAATAGTTTTTCTCCTCTCTATATTTTATATCAGAGGTATATTTTAACTACACATACAGATGTACACTGGCGACACACTTTATTCGAGCTCGGCTAGTCCCACGAATTCGGGTATACCCGGGTGTATTGAGGTTTGTGACTGTTTTCTGCCCGAGTGCATTGGGTTATTTTCCAGGCAGGGATTGAAGCATTTTATTCCCGCTGGCTGCAATACTGCACAGTATATATATATATACTGCATTACAATTCATGAATTTATGCCATCTGGTAGATACGCGAAGCATTGCAGCCTATTAAATCCTAATCATTATCATTTAACTGATCAGCCGCCCGTCAGCCAGGCATGAACCCAGGCTGGGAAGGCAAACGCAACGGGGCTTGTCAGAGGTGAGGAGCGGCGCATTCCAGGTATCTGCCAGGTACATACTGGGTATTTGCTCGAATAAAGTGTGTCGGTGCAGTAGCATCTTGTATGTATCAGCTGTCGTAGTGCATGTGCTGGAGCACACTGTGAAAAAGCGTTGACAGTCCGCAGCGCACCGCATAGCAGTCGGTAAAGGCCTATCGGGATTACCACAGTGGGGGGTTCTTGGTTCTGAATCGGACTCGCGCCGTGTGAATCCTACCGGGCTGCACCTATCTGTTAGAGACGCACAGTAAGAGTGAGACACTTTACCTGCGTGTTTATAACAGTTGATGGCACGGCTTTTATTTTATTTTAACAACACGTTATTGAAGTAGGGGGTCTCCAGAGTGAATTGCATTCATTTAAAAAAAAAGTGACAAAAAACATCCACAGTAAAGCATATAGCAAATGGAAGTATTACTGTATGCTCATTTGCATGTCTTAGACAGGTCTGCAACCCCGCCTTTCACCAGTATCACCCAGCACACAGCACTTACACTGCAGCAAGGGATTCTGGGGAATGACATGCAAATTTCCATTTGCTATATGCTTTACTGTGGAGGGTTTTTGTCACTTTTTTACCCACCATACCTACTCTTAGTCTCAAACAAGCAGAGCCAGTACAACCAACCTCACACTGAAGAGACCCACAAGGTCGAAACAGTCTGTCTGTGAGTGGGTTTACTGGCTTTGCATCTCATCCCAGGCTATGTTTAAAAGCTGTGTTTAAAGCAGTATGCATTGGGTTGTTCATGCAATGTGAGCTTGAGACAAAAGGTGGCACTGTGTTCTCATTTGCATGTAATTCCCCAGAATCCCTTGCTACAGTGGAAGTGCTGTGTGCTGGGTTATAATGGTGAAAGGCAGGGTTGCAGACCAGTCTAAGACATGCAAATGAGCATACAGTAATATTTCCATTTGCTATATGCTTTACTGTGGAGGGTTTTTGTCACTTTTTTTACCCACCATAACCTACATATATATATGTATATGTACATATATACACATGCACGCGCACAGAGATAGGTGTGTGTGTGAGTCTGTATGCTAGCACTGAAATATAGTACTAGGAAGTGCTGTATTAACCTGTAATATTGTCACTTGCTTGGCTCTAAGGGCCAACTGGATTGTCCAGCTCGTCCTAGTCATGTTATTGTATTGTTTGTCTTTATTTATAGAGCAACAGACGACAGAGAAGCCCAATGCTACATCCAACATGACAGAAATACACAGTAAAATACTTATATATTCTCTTGAAAAAGGGTAATTTAGTTTAACCCTTTGGCCAAAGCGTTGTAAGCTTGCGAGCCACGACAAGGCAGACACCCGTACGCAAGTCCTAACACTACCTGATAAAATACTAATATACCTCTATTAGGAGGGAGAAAGACCACATAGGATCTATATCCAGTAGAATGAAAGGACCTACTAACTTGGGAAGTGGGGAGGGGCGGGCTTAAAACCTGGGAAGGAGGAGCCACCAACCCCCAACAGCTGAAACAGCTGAGAATAGGTTAACAGAACACAAAACCCAAGCTAGCTCTTTTTGGGAACCCCTGAGCCCCCACAAAATATAGGTATGTATTTAAGTGTCAAAATGGAGTGCTATTGAGCGTGGAATATGTATACAACAGACGACAGAGAAGCCCAATGCTACATCCAACATGACAGAAATACACAGTAAAATACTTATATATTCTCTTGAAAAAGGGTCATTTAGTTTAACCCTTTGGCCAAAGCGTTGTAAGCTTGCGAGCCACGACAAGGCAGACACCCGTTCGCAAGTCCTAACACTACAAGATAATTTATTTATAGAGCGCCAAAAGTGTACTCAGCGCTTCACAAAGAATACAGTACAGGGAATTATAATAATTCAATAAGCGCAGCAAAATCAGACAATAGAAAAGGAAATCCCTGCCCTGAAGAGCTTACAATCTAATAAAGAAAAAATAAATAAAATCCCCTTCAATTTTGCCACAACCGCAACCCTTAAAATCTGATATTTAAAACATTCTCGTTCTAATATAGGGTTGGCAACTATGGTGCAATGTATTATGGTGGCTACTTACAAAAATATATTGCTCTTGAACAAATGGTGAAAGCAGAAAGTGGAAAGAGCTGAATTCATAAGAATACCATATACCATGGTCTTATTGTACCAGTCTGAATGCAGGCATAAATTCTCATGCTGATAGCAAATAAGATTCTTCTGGTCTGCCAGCCAGATGTCATAGGAAAACAAACAGGAATTCCATTCTATAGCCAAGATCTGCACGAATTATGCGCCTAAGGTTAGTTTTTTGGTGGCAGATTTAGCTTTGCTCCTGTTGTGTTTCTGTGTGTGCGCTGATAAAGATTGTATTCAGTCCAGCACTTTGTCTTCCCACACTGTGAGAGTGAGCAGAAGGACTGTCAGCTAGCAGACATCCACAAACGCTCACAGGGTTTGCATCAACACCCAGGACTTTCACTGGTCGTTACAGCCATATTATTACTGTGCTATTTTGAGCATTTTCCTGGGCTGTTCCCCATTGCCTGCCAGTAAGTGAGCACTAATTAAGCTTTATTAAGGTATGCACCAAGGATACTCTGGAACTCTTACCTTATGGTCTGTGAGGCTCTCACTGGCCTTCAATCAGGAGCGGTTTTACTGGAAGGTGCCGGATTGTTTACTTACCCTTTCCCGTTGGGGATGAACTGTATTTTTGCTTTTTGCATTGTATTATAGGGAGTTTTTACAGGTTCAAGGGAAGTACCATTGGACATTTTTTGCCTTTTGGGAAAGGGCCTGAAGAAGGGGTCCTATCCCGAAACGTTGCCCCCCTTCCCCTGTATTTTTACCTTGCTTGCACTACCCACCCCTCCTCACTCCCCTACCCCAACCCACTCTTTCCCTTCACCTTTGTTACGCCTGTGCTCGCCACAAACCGGGGCCGGACCGCGGGGCTGAGGTTGGGTTATGAAATCACAGACCTTAGACCGCACAGACTGGTCCGGAGTGCGAAGCTCATAATCAAACAGGCTGGGTTCAGAACAAGAGAGGTCAGCGTAGTCGTTGGACGAGCCAAAGTCAGGGTAGGAGAAGACAGGACAGTCGATGGCCGAACCAGGGTCGGGATAGAAGACATCTGGGTAGTCGTAGTAAGGAATCGGCAACAGGAAATCAAGCAGGTCCTCCTGCTTCAGCATAGAAGTTGCAGGTTGGGAGCGGGGTCTGCGTGAGTGATGTCCATGGCCCGTGGTACTGGTCTCAGTGAGGAGACGTCTGACCAGAGTTCAGCAGAGAAAAGGCTGACCGGCGAGGGCACACCGCCAAGCAGCACTGGAAAACCAATGCTTCAGCACAGGAATTCAAGCTGGCTTCTGCGAAGGGAGAAAGAGCAGCAGGCCACAGGGTCCAAACAGCAACCTCTGCTAAGGGTAGAAGCAGCAGGTTGCGGGCTCCAGGGAGATAGCACACAGCAGGTCTCTGTGGTGCTTCAGCGAGGAAGTTTAAGCTGGCCTCTGCGAAGGGAGAAAAAGCAGCAGGCCACAGGGTCAAAACAGCAACCTCTGCAAGAGGAGTATGCAGCAGGGTCCAGGCTCACAGGGTCCAGGCTCTCTGAGAGAGAACAGGCCTCAGTGAAGTAGCTGCAGGCTACGAGGAAACAGGAACGAGTACAACGAACTGGAACAATAAACAACAGAGATTAGTAATGAGCGATAACAAGCCAGGAGGCATGTGGCAAACCACAGATAACATCCAAGAAGGATTATGCTCGGCAAAGAAGCATTGTGGGGAATGCAGTATTTAAAGGCCAGCGGGCCAATCCCAGGAGGAGGGTGTGAGGGCACTGCTCCAATGACTGAGTACAAGGCTAGGTTGCAGTGATAGCCCGCACAGCTGCTGTTGATTGCAAAGAGGGAATTTAGTGAGAACAACAGCACTCTGCAAGGCTACAAGAAAAGCCTGGAGTGGATTCCTCACAACCTTGTTTTTCTCTCCTCCCTTATCACGTGTTGTGGTATTGTGATTTACTTATACCCCTTACGGTTGTGTGCTTTTCTCTCCCATTAAAACATTTGGCTTATACCCTTTTCAATTTGTCGTTTATGAGTGCTGGGAACATTATATTTGTGTTCATAAGAATACCATATACCATGGTCTTATTGTACCAGTCTGAATGCAGGCATACATTCTGATGATGATAGCAAATACGATTCCTCTTCTGGTCTGCCAGCCAGATGTCATAGGAAAAAAAACAGGAATTCCATTCTATAGCCAAGATCTGCACGAATTATGCGCAAAAGGTTAGTTTTTTGGTGGCAGATTTAGCTTTGCTCCTGTTGTGTTTCTGTGTGTGCGTTGATAAACGATTGTATTCAGTTTGGCCTGTTGTATGAGTAATTGCAGTGAAAATTCTGTATTTCTCTGTACATAAATAAATATGTGAAGCAATATACATAAATATGTCAGCACAAACTGTATTATTTTACACATTTTGAAAGAAATCCATACGCACAGTAGGAGTTACTGGTATAATTCTCACAAGTGACAAGAAGGAGGAAGCCTTAGGGACATTAATTGTGAATCTCATTCTTACTGATTGTAATTGGAAATCATATTAGTCTTTAGATGAATAATGCTTATAAAAGGATTTCCTGGAAGTACGGACTAAGTACGGAGCTGCACAAAAAAATGCATGATTTCTTTGATTAGATAAACCTTTTTATGCTGCTTTAAGTGCAATAATTACATGCTTTATCGTTGCAAAATGCTGTAAAAAAAACAACATTTATGCACATTGTTAAAAATATCTGTACCGTACGTATCACATTGAGCCAGACTGTCATCATTATCACTGGTGTATTTATTTGGTTGGTTAGAGATGTCGTGGCACAAATTACAATATGGCAGAGGAGAACATGCTAACCATTTATAAGGTCTCATTAGGATTAGTGAGAAGAGATAGAACTAATAGTACAAGATGGAATTGCAGCAACAATGACATTGATATTATTTCTGTCATCCAAACACCCGAATCTAATTACAACTGCGGTTTGAGTTCTACCACAGCATCAAATGCCCAATTGATTTCATCCTTCTCACTATTGCTATTAATATCAACATGCATTTCAAAAGGATGAATACAAATCTGCTACTACCACTATCATTAACATCTTTAGCTTATTAGAATGATTATTTTCCATGACCCGTCGCAGGCACTGCATTAAATAAGTTCAGCAGTTCCACACGAACTACTGGCCCGGAAATATAGCTGCTGTTGCTCAAAATGATGAACAAGCTCCTCACCCCTTCCACATGCAGCACTTATCATCTGAGATCAGACTCCAAAAGACTGTTCATGGTCCCAAGGCTCAAAAAAGTATCCGGCCGTTCCTCCTTCTCTTACCGTGCACCACAAAACTGGAACAACCTACCGGAGACTCTCCCAGCCACCACCAGCCTAAGTTCTTTCAAATCTAAGGCTGTCTCACATTTTAATCTGGTTTGTAACTGTTACATATGCCTATGATATACATCTTCTTTAACTGTACATGCAATGTCTTGTATATAGTGTATATAATGTATACCCTGTGCATTTATGTAGCTGTATTTGTAACCATGTATGATTTGTCATTTTAACTCTATGCCCAGGACATACTTGAAAACGAGAGGTAACTCTCAATGTATTACTTCCTGGTAAAATATTTTATAAATACAGTAAATAATAAATAATATTCAGGCTTGGTTAATGTCGGGCAGGTTTCTGGTCATCAATGTCTGTAGCATTAGGATGAATGATGTTCATTATCATTATGGAAAAAAGATAAACAAATATAGGCCTGGATACATCAAGCTGCGGAAAGCAAACAAAAGTGGTATTACCACCCTCCCCCCCCCCCAAAAAGCGCTATTTCTATAGTGTATATCAACGTTGCACCGCAAAAAAAAACAAAAAACTTTTTTTATGGGATCTGTTCAAAATAAATCATGAGTTACAAATTGTCATAATACCGCATTTTTAGGTCTTATGTCATATATCACTTTGCAATTTTTATCAGGACATAGTTAACACCAGAAATTCTGCACTTTTATGATCTAAACCAGGAAGGCATTCGCCCTGTCTTGCCTATGTAATCTATTGGCCATTATATATGGATAAGATAAGCTACTCCAGCATGGAATAGGTGACAAAATATTATTTTTAATACATTACAGGACATATTAACCCCATAGTAACCAAAGTGGTCGACTAGTCATAGGTTTCAATGACTAGCTGACCACAAAGAGTTATACACTATATTTAATATCAATATTAAACAACACTACCTACCTCTCTTGGCCACCTTAGTGGGGGTACTAACTCTCACAGGAGACAAAGACATATTCATGGGATCAAGCACCAGACAGGATACAGAGATCAAATACAAGGGAATTTATTCCAGCCGGAGCCAGCAGACACAACACAATGTCGCAATGGAGCTATACTCGCATAACCCAGAGCTGTACAGAGGAATTCTAGCAAACCTAGGTGCTCAACACCGCCAAAATTATTTCCCCGGCGCAGCTTCCACTCCTGTGGGGGCTCAGAGTATCCAGGTAGCGCTGGATAAAAGTCGCAAGCCAGCACTTTGAAATTTTCCGTTGTAGAACGGCACGCAGTATTGTTTTGGGTGTCTCTGGCACAGCCTCGGAGCACACCACCTAGTCTGTCTGCTAGGCTCAGCAAGGTGTCTGGAGCTTGGATCGGCTACCCCTTTTCTAGATTCCCTGTCTCCATAGGAAATCATGGAGAACTGAGCGGCGATCTCTCTTGTCCTCTACCCCCTAGTGGGACCAGCCAAACCCAGATCCCCAGACGTGGAGGTTGGTTAAGTGTATTTCCAGCTTAGCATGCCCGGGGAACAAAGAATACACAGTCACATTAAGTACAATACGTTTTACATGTAATAAAGGTTTCCATATACATTTCACACAGGTGTTTGGCCCGATGAGCCACAGAAGGATGGCTCTACAGGAAAATCAGACGGATAGGGGCCATAGCTGGGCTTAACCTTTATTATTGTAGCCTCATTGTCGCTACCATCACACTAACTGCTAAGGTAATTAAGGCGTTAACCCATGCCACCACCCCCCAGGGAGCCAATCCACCCTCCCCGGGGCAACTATTCCCATCAACAACCATCCCTATCACCAAATGTTTAAATATATAAAAAACTGAAATATTGAAACAACTAACATGCTAAAAGAACAACATTGCAACCATAAATGCATTGATTGTCACTTTGCTACCTTGGCCGTATCAATGTGGGCCTAGATAGCTACATTTCCAATCAATATTGCCCTGTTGTAGAAATTGGATTACTTACCTCAGCATGCATGAACGCCGTTCTCATCTTCCTGGCTAAAGCCAAGTGGAGTTTTGCACATAACTATTAACTGCTTCATGACCAATGCACGTAAGCATTAATATGCACCTGTATATATTGAATACATTTACCACTATAAATACAATATGCAAAGATGTGATTTGTAGAACGTCTTTTATAAAATAAATTAAAGGTTACAGGAAACAGACTGCATGTGGATGCTTTTAATGTTTTCTTGTTTTAGTTCTATATTTATTAGATGGGTGTGTGCTAAATACTCACCTGTTACTGTGTCTCGGTGGAGGGACAGGCTGGGGTGTGATTAAGAAGTGGGACATTCATTTTATGTATTTAGAGTTGGTAATCTTTTGTGTGACTATAAAAGAATGCTGTGTGTATCTGAGGTGTTAAGAGATTTTAAGTATACATATTGTAGAATTAATATATCTATGTCTTAACCATAGTACGTGTTGTAAACTAAATGTATTCACATTTTCATTCTGCAACAATAACATTGTATATCACATTATGAAATGTACATGTAATAATATAAATAAACAGTATACTGTATATTAACATGTTAATGTTTGTTTTTATTTTGTGCTGTAAATCAATGTAGGGCACTACCATAGCATTTTAGAATGATAAAACATTAATAATTATAATTCAGAATGTAGAGTAGATTAAGCATAACACATTATACAGTCCGTAGCGTAAACATTATATATAGGGTTATTAGTGTCACTTAACAATTATTTGAGGAACAAGAATAATTGTTATCAGTGACAGTGCTACTTTTCATGTGTGTGTACCAAGACCTCATACAATTATCATGTATGAAAGCAGCATGTTGTTGTAGTAATATGAACGCCACCTGACCATTCCCAGACACACTGTCATTTTTTTAAAAATAAATACAGTAATACAACCATTACACAAATTTGAGGAGATTTAGTTAACTTCATTTCAACAGAAGAAGTAACAAATTATAGGTATACATACAGTATATACATACATACACACACAGATGGTAAAGGTTAATCAAAGAGTATTGTGTCAAATAACACAATCTATATTGCCAAGATACAACAGCTCATATAAGAGCACCTGAGATACTAGTAACAGGATCGCAGCAGATGGATATATCTCCTAGTTGTTGAATAAACATAAATATTTGATTAACCTTTACCATCTGTGGGTTTATGTCGGAATATTCATATGCCATTTATTTGCAATCATTTCAATGGTCAGTCTCTTGCTACCTGTTTAGTACGCACAGGTTTTTAACTACTTTCAGTGCTGGACCCAGGGGTTCTCCTTTATCAATTGTGAGTCAATGCATTACTAATAGTAAGTATTTGTTATGGATTTCCCCTCCGTCTCAGTTTTTGTATAGAGCACTTTGGTTTGTTTTATATGTTTAGTCACCAATGCGAGACGTTTATTGTTGGATCATTTAATCATTTGTTTTATATATTGATAATAAAGTATTGCTTAATAATTCATTCATCATTACATTCACTACAATGAGTGCTTTCAGAAGGGTGTTCTTGTCTCCTATTTCATTATTGGCATTTGCCTGCATAGTTTTCGTAGGTAAATATTTTGCTGCTATAGTAGTATATTTTTTTTCTAATTTTGCTTTTAGAGAACATTTTTGGAGTATATTCGATTCTTTGGTTAAAAGTAATAGGTCTTTCTTCTGGTTTATATGATCGCGCACACTGCTTTCTGGCACCGCAATGTCCTGATGTCTTCCTACTGTAGCTTTTGAATTAATTGCTTGCGATGCTGCACCTGTGATCTATGCATCTGTATAGTCTCAGGGGAAAACAGTGTATATGGTCTGGGTGCCTGTTGTGGTTGTTTGGGAGGACCTTTTCCTACCCTTGGAATGGCTTCAGTATCCGGTGGCGGGGTGAGAGAGAGAGTGAGGTCAGAGAAAGAGAGAGTGAGGTCAGAGAAAGAGAGAGTGAGGTCAGAGAAAGAGAGAGTGAGGTCAGAGAAAGAGAGAGAGAGAGGTCAGAGGGAGAGAGGTCAGAGAAAGAGAGAGAGGTCAGAGAGAGAGAGAGAGAGTGAGGTCAGAGAGTGAGAGTGTGAGAGTGTCTGAGAGAGACACCAACTGCGCACTGCAACTGTTAGGTATGTATATACACCTTTGTTTTTACTTTGGTGGCCACGTAAAAATCCTGATCGCTGTGGGGAGCCTTGAAAAAATTCTGATTGCCTTGGGGAGCCTTGAACCGAAAAAGTTTGGGAACCACTGGTATATGGTCTGGGTGCCTGTTGTGGTTGTTTGGGAGGACCTTTTCCTACCCTTGGAATGGCTTCAGTATCCGGTGGAGGGGTGCCAGTGCCCTTGCACAGGGATGGTGATCGCTCTGCTGATGTGCGATGCATTCACATATTTACATGTAGTCACATGTGTATCTAATATATTTTTTCATATCTGCAATAGGTATAGGTGATTGAAATGTTTAGTAAAATGGCTTAAAATTTGACATAACGTACATATAATTTATATATAGTTAGTGAAGATGATTATTATTATGCCATATAATTAATATTTTGTTTTTAAGAGTATTGGGATGTTATGTCAGAGACATGCTGTGTGTTACATGTATATAATTGTTCAGATATGTGAAGAACAGTGTTTGTTACATTTTGACACATCACTTGTTACCTGGTTCCTCATCTGCCCTTGCTATTCCGATTGTAATTGAGGATGCAAATCATTCTCACATGCACGGCGATGTTTGCATTCTTCAGCCATTTTGGCTTTCAACCTGCACTTTATATCAGCAAACCTTTTTTTAACTGTGCTGTACTGAGCATGGAACAATCCCTTACACCAGGCTTGCACAACATACGGCCCGCCTGCACTCTCTGTGCGGCCCGCGATGACTCCCTGACTCCCCCCTGGGGCCAGCTTCCACCGCCGTGATCGGGTGGGGGGGGGGGGGGGGGGAGATGATGAGGGGTGCGGGTGGGTGATGTGAGGGGCGGGGGGGGGGGTGGAGATGATGATGTGAGGTTCAGGGGGGGAGAGGGTGATGGGTGATGTGAGGTGCAGGGGGGGAGAGGGTGATGGGTGATGTGAGGTGCAGGGGGGGTGATTGGAGGTGCAGGGGGGTGATTTGAGGTGCAAAGGGGTGATTTGAGGTGCATGGGGGGTGATTTGAGGGGCAAGAGGGGTGATTTGGGGTGCATGGGGGGTGATTTGAGGTGCATGGGGGTGATTTGAGGTGCACGGGGGGGGATTTGAGGTGCAAGGGGGGTGATTTTAGGTGCAAGGGGGGTGATTTGAGGTGCGTGGGGGGTAAATTGAGGTGCATGGGGGGTGATTTGAGGTGCAAGGGGGTGATTTGAGGTGCATGGGGGGTGATTTGAGGTGCATGGGGGTGATTTGAGGTGCACGGGGGGGATTTGAGGTGCAAGGGGGGTGATTTGAGGTGCAAGGGAGGTGATTTGAGGTGCATGGGGGGTAAATTGAGGTGCATGGGGGGTGATTTGAGGTGCAAGGGGGTGATTTGAGGTGCATGGGGGGTGATTTGAGGTGCATGGGGGGTGATTTGAGGTGCATGGGGGGTGATTTGAGGTGCAAGGGGGTGATTTGAGGTGCATGGGGGGTGATTTGAGGTGCATGGGGGTGATTTGAGGTGCAAGGGGGGAGAGTGATGTGAGGTGCAGGGGGGAGAGTGATGTGAGGTGCAAGGGGGAGAGGGATGTGAAGTGCAGGGGGTGGGATGTGTGTGGTGTGCAAGGGGGTATTGTGTGTTTGATGTGGAGGGGGAGTATTATGTGTGTGGGTGAGGGGGAGAGATGGGGGTATGAGAGATAGATGGGGAGTATCGCAAAGGTTAATAGTGAGGGGTTCTGGGGGAGATATGAGGATGATGATGAAGGGTGCTGGGGGAGATATGAGGATGATGATGAGGGGTGCTGGGGCAGATATATGAGGATGATCATGATGATGATTTTACCCGTGCGGCCCAATTTTTTTTTCCTTGGAGCAGTTCGGCCCTTCTCACTTTACGAGTTGTACAGGCCTGCCTTACACTGTTTACTGCAGCAGCTATTGAGCATTTTTCACCAACATGGAGGATTTGGATGCCATGTTGCCACGAATAGCATTATAAGAGGCAACTATTTTTTTAAATGATTAGAACATTTTCCTCAGTAAATTGTATGCTCCTCAGGTGCTGCCTCTCAACTGCATCGGTAGCATGTTCCGATGCTTGAGATTTGCCTCCTGATGGCCTTCATGTTGCTCTCTAGCTCCCTGAGAGCTCCTCCCATGTCCCACTGCTATATATCTCTCTCCTCTTCTAGTCTCCTACCATGCTGTGTTCCTCGTCTGACGACTGAACCCTCCCTCATAACCTCCTCCCATACACTCCTATGCTCTCCACTTCTCACACTCCCTTCGCTCCTCACTCCTCGGCCCAGCACTCCTCCACTCCTCACTCCTCCGCCCAGCACTCCTCCGTTCCTAACTCTTCCACCCAGCACTCCTCCACTCCCCTGCCCAGCACTCTTCACTCCTCTGCCCAGCACTCCTCCACTCCACTGCCTACTCTTTACTACTCTGCTCGGCACTCCTCACATGTCCTCCACTCCTCTGCTCCTCAGTCCTCCACCCAGCACTCCTCCGCTCCTCCGCCCAGCACTCTTCACTCCTCTGCCCAGCACTCCTCCACTCCACTGCCTACTCTTTACTACTCTGCTCGGCACTCCTCACATGTCCTCCACTCCTCTGCTCCTCAGTCCTCTACCCAGCATTCTTCCACTCCTCACTTTTCCACCCAGCACTCCTCCACTCTGCCACCCAGGACTCTTCACTCTTCTGCCCAGCACTCCTTCACTCCACTGCCCAGCACTCCTTCACTACTCTGCCCAGCACTCCTCGCACTTCCTTCACTCCACTGCTCCTAACTCCTCCACCCAGCACTCCTCCGCTCCTCCATCCAGCACTCCTCTGCCCAGCACTCCTCATTCTTCCACCAAGCACTCCTCCACTCTGCCGCCCAGCACTCTTCACTCCTCTACCCAGCACTCCTCCACTTCACCACCCAGCACTCCTCACTACTCTGTCCAGCACTCCTCACACACCCTCCACTCCTCTGCTTCTCACTCCTCTGCCCACCAACACTCCTCACACTCCCATTTACTTCTCCAACCTCCAATCCTCACACTCCACTTCCACCAGTCACTCCAGTCTCCTCCATCTTTCACACTCACAATTCAAACTACTCAACACAATTACACAACAAATATGAAGACACAGACAAAATACAAACAACTTCCAAAGTACAGAAAATCTCAAAGTCAAGCACACAAGCACCCACACAGACAGACAACAAATATAACAAGACAGCTAAACCAGATATCACAACAAATAACACATATAGCAACAAAAAAGACCTAACCTTGTAGCTTAGTGAGTCCTCTCTACTGTACCTCCCAACAGCACTGATAGCATGTATCATGAAAGCCTGGGTTTATATAGTTTGCTCCATTGCATAGTCCTGCAATATTTTTCTGCTATTTAGCATAATTCCGTGACTTTTCCGCCATTTTAACATCAGCGTGATATTTATTGCAATATATAGCGGAATTTCCCATGGCATGTCGCGTGTTTTTTCCTGGTACCAATTTTTCCGGTTCTAACGCACATTTGTTTTTTTTAAATGGAACGCGATACTAATGTACTTTGAATGGATCTTGATCTATCCAGGCCATAGATGTATATTTTTTTCCCTGATGAACTAGATGAGTCCACGAAACGCGTAGGATTAATGTGTATAGCCTGCTGCGAGACATTGTTCCCGAGATCACTGCTGTGTAGCTTTAATCGGTAACCAACGGGAGATTCACTGCTTGTATGCCGGTGGTCACTTAATCGCGGCGCAACTCAGTGATGTCATCAATCAAGTTCCCTGGCAGCGTAGTTACAGGCTTGTAAACTTTTGGCTCGGATAGCCTTAGTAGTTCTTATTAGTTCCAGTTGTGTGCTGCTATTTGATTATTAACCCATGGACTTTGTATCGAATGGAGGATCCCCTGGATGATTACAGCACCGGATGCCAAGACGTTCCTATCCAGACTGGAGAAGCGTGTTGTATGGTGCTCAATAAAACCAGCAAAAAAACATGATGAAATGTTGAATGGAGTTAACCCAATGAGTGCAAATAACCAATAATTCCGAAAGATGTAATCTGGTAAACTATAATCCCACAAAGCACTGTAGTAAGGATAAAATAATAGTTTAACACCTGCCGGTGACCAGTGTGATGAACATCAATTGCACGGAATGAACTTGATATACAAAGTCTGGTAACATAATGGGCAAACTGGAATAGACTCACATGGGGATAAATGTCCATGATTGACAGCAAGTCCTAGTGTATCCGGTAGTCCACGGGTTAATTGTGCCTCCGTCTGTAGAAGATCCACTGAGCAGAAAGAAAGAAGAAAAAAAAACGGAGCACTATATCCAAATCTGGCCAAGCCAGAAAAAAAACAAATTCACCTTGAGAAAGGACTTTTGTTAGTCCGAAACGCGTTGGTGTGGTTCTTTTGTTCTTTTTCCATTAAAATAAGCTCAAATTTTATTATGGGAACGCATCCTTGTTTTTTGTTCTGGCTTGGCCAGATTTGGATATAGTGCTCTGTTTTTTTTTTTTTTCTATCCAGACTGGAGGCTGATATTCGCGGGGAGAGTTCACGAAGCAAGTCATCTTTATCCATGAGCGGTAACATGTACCCTAAACATGCTCTGCCTGTTTAACTGACTATTTTGTATGTGCAATTCTTACCACGTTTATTGCCACATTATAATTACTTATTAAACATATGAGAGTCATGCACTGTGACTTCTTTCTTTTTCATATATTTCTTTGTGGCTGTGTTTTTAGAGACTTATATATACTGTAGGGAGACCAAGCGACACTTCTCTAAAAAAAAATCACCCACAGTGAAGTGTACATGTATGATATGGGTCGTAAAAGGTATTAAAATGTTCACTTAAGAGGATGCCAAAATGAAAAATGGTACAGCACACTAGTGTTGAAAAGCAAATAATTCTATTATACACATAAAAAGAACCAATGTTTTTGTGCTCATACTGTATGGATCTTCGCAACATTAAATGTGATTAAATGTTCTACTGTCGGTCTACTGCTAAAACGGTAACATAGATCCTTATTTTCTCCCATCTCGACTATTGTAACCTTCTAGTGTCCAACTTTTCTGCCTCTCACCTGTCTCCCCTACAATCTATCCTTAATGCTGCTGCTAGAGTCGCTTTACTCTTTCCTAAATCTGTCTCAGCATCTCCCCTGCTGAAATCCCTCTCCTGGCTTCCTATTAATTCCATATTATTTACAAAATTCTCCTTCTCTCTTTTAAGGTTATACACTCCTCGGCACCCCCTTACAACTCAGTCCTAATTTCTTGCTATAAACTTGCGTTCTGCTCAAGGATGTTCTCTGTCCACCCTTTTTGTATGGAAAGCCCTCTCCCGCCTAAAACATCTCACATACTGTGCCACGCATCTCAAATGTCTTCCCCTCAATATCTGATTAGTACCCTCTCTTTAAGGCCAAACTTAAAACACTTTTTTTTAATGAAGCATTTGGGTAGCTCCATTGGCTGATACGATACTATACATCTCATATGCACTGACCATGATCCCTTGCAGATGCACTTACCATAATACTCTCCTACTATATCTGTACGTTCTCCATATTGACCACTGGAATTGTAAGCTCTGCGGGGCAGGGACTCCTTTTCCTAATGTCAACTTTTATGTATGAAATGCTTATTCCTATTATGTGTATTATGTCACGTGTATTAGTGCTGTAAAGCGCTTTGTACAGTACATGAATGGTGCTTTAAAAATAAAGATATACTTACATACAGTACTTACTATTGAGGGTTTCATCTTTCTTTCCTATTTATGGAAAAGAATGCGAGTAGGACAAGTGCTTATTTTATACCAGATTGTTTTATATCAGTGTAGCCATGCCTGTTTTTGGCTACCAGTCTGCCCTCTCTGAAATGCAAGCCCTGGTAACAGTGCAGGCAGTGTCAGGACCAATCAGGGATTTTTTCCACAGAAGCAGCTTCCTTGAGTGACAGGGGAGGATGTGGGACAAGGCCTGTGTTCTGCCCAATCCTGGGCTTAGACCTTGTACCTTCCCCCTCTGGTCTCAAGGGGCTGCACCACAAAATTTAGTCCGTTGTCTCTCCCCCTTGAGAGAGACAGGTACTCACAGAAGTGTATCTGGCATTGGCACCTACTGTCCCCTCCCCTTAGGGGGAGTGAGGAGTAAGACCTTTTCCCCTTGACTCTATTAGAGTGTCAGGGAAGAGCAAGGACTGCCTCGGGTGCCCTTGGCCTGGGGTGGATGTCCAGGGACCATCCGGAGGGTGAAGCCCAAGAACTGTGCCGTGCAGAATAGCAGTGTATGCTGTGTTCCATAAAGTGTTCCTGTGTTTAATTATACTCCTGCCTTGGTGTGCAATCTAACTGGGGGAGTGGAAGTAAGTTCTCCTACAGGGATTGTCTCCACATCCCTGGAGCCTGCAGCAGATGGAGGCGCTGTACCAGAAGAGAAAAAGACCAGTAATATACCCCAGAAGCCTATCCAGACGTCCCACAACCACCGGCAGACCACTCACATCCTGTGAGCCAACAGGTAGTCAGCACTACATACCATGTAATGGCAGGATCTCCCAGAGGCTGGGGGGAATAGCGTTACATCAGTATTATGATAATAGCAGTTTTTATCATGTCCCTGTGTATCGCAGATCCCGTATAGGTTTTCTCCCTCCAGCAAAAAAAAGAGGTACATGAGAATTTTACCAGGTAGTGTTAGGACCTGCAAATTGGTCGTGTCGTGAAGTGGCTGCAGGCTTATAGCCCTTTGGCCAAAGGGTTTAACTAAATGACCCTTTCTCATGAGCAGATTAGCATTGAAGTATTGTACTATATGTTGTGTCACTTTCTATGTTGCGCTGGGCCTTTCTGTTTTTGTTTGCATATTTTGCCACGCTCAGGAGAACTGCTTTTTGACACTAATATATTTGCTGTATATGTGATGTGAGGGTGGGTTTTGGGGTTCTGGAGCTTGCTGGTTTATTGCAACTATTGTTGTTTGGAGGTGTGGCCCTCCTCCCAGGGTTTAAAGCTCGCCCCCCACTTTCCAATTAGCAGTTTTTATCATGTCCCTGTGTATCACAGACCCAGTATGGTCTTTCTCCCTCTAGCACAAAAGAGAGGTACAGTACATAAGAATTTTACCACGTAGTGTTAGGACCGGCAAATTGTTCATGCCTTGATGTTGGCTGCAGGCTTATAACGCTTTGGCCAAAGGATTTAACTAAATTACCCTTACACGTGAGCAGATTAGCACTGAAGTATTGTACTATATGTTGTGTCACTTTGTATGTTGCGCTGGGCCTTTCTGTTTTTGTTATTATGATAATAATGTTTCAAAGCAGTGTTATGATAATCTTCACATTTGCATGATAATTCGTGTGGAAATTTAAATGCCATCGGTTACAGGCATTTTACGGTGACCCATCAAGAAAATTACGTGGATCCAGTGTCGAAAGCAAACACGCAAGGGATTGAAATGTCGTGGTTGGATGCCAAAAATACGCATTTTGAAGAAAATGAGAGGCGTTCCTAATGAGCTATTTCAATCACACCTTGATCACATTTGCTGGAAAGTGTTAAGAAAGGATGCAGAAGATTTGTTTTTACAATTTCTTAAAGACATACGAAGTGTTTATCGTTACAAACCAATCAGCTATATTGTTCCTTTGTAGTATAATAAAAACCAATACATACCATATTGTTCCTTTGTTTAGTAGATAAAGTAGACCCTTTGTTTAGTAGATAAAGTAGACTGCACGCTATAGTAGAACAGCAGAAGTAGACTGCACGCTGTAGTAGCACCCAAAACTGCCCCTTTCCTGAGCGTATACTAGTTGGGGAAAAAGTTGAGCCCTGTGAACTTGTTATTGTAAGCTTTCATAGTCTATTAAATGTAAACAAATCATTTATAGAAAAAAAACCCTCTAATTTACATCTATTTTCTTATTGCTGAAAATATGTTTTTGCTAATATATTCCATGCAAAAAGGTTCTGTGCTAAAATGAAACAATTCTCTGGATTAAATTGAAAAACCCACAGAAATTACCCTTTTCCCCCTATATTTCAACATCTGCTGGAATGAAATGATTGGGTTGTGGACAGTTCATATAAAGTTCAGCGAGCATGGGGAAGTCAGGTGACTGCATGTTAAAAACATAAAGGTCTTTGAATTAATAATGTGGTAGAGAGTGTTACATGGAGATATGGATTGTAGGGGGAATGTCTGTGGTATAGAGGTATGCAGGTTTACATAGCAATATCCAAGTGCATAAAAGAGGGCTGCTGGGCGAGTCTGCATTCATGAATAGGTGTTTGACAATGAAAGGTCTTTATAGTTTTTCATTACTTTCACCCTATTGCTGACATGACAGGATAATTGTGATAATTATTGCATTGCTGTGAATGTTTCAGCATGTCAGAGCCTCACACTTACAGTATCACAGGTTCTTGCAAGATCAGGTGGCGCTTACTCCATGAGAACATATCAAAGTAACCCTGCTACTAGTGCTGTGTAATATAAAAGTAGCAGCCCCCAACATTGTTATTTTTAGAAATGTGGATCTGACCGGTGCTGAACCGCGCTATACCCAACCTCTTTGGACCCTCCGGTTCCAGAGAAATTAAACTCTGTATTTACATAGGAACTTAAAAATATGCCCCAGTGGAGTGAGGCTGAGCCAGCGGACATATTGATGTATTTCTCTGGAAAAAGAAGTGTCCGCAGAGCAGAGAATAGTGCAGTTCAGCTCTCTTCAAATAATAAAAAATGTAAGAAATAGAGTAGGAGAATTGCTGCTTTAAGGCCCAATTTTGCAAAGAGCACGAAGCCTTAAGGAATCTTACATCTCATTCAAATGAAGGCGCCTAATGGCTTAGCACTCTATAGTAAATATGGCACTAAAGTAGTGCTCTGCCTCAAAATGATTGTTGGGTATATTTCAGTGCCGAAAGGCATCTTATGCAGATCAATGCATAGTAAAGATGTGCCTCAGTCTTTTGTGCACATGAATGAAAACTGGATTGTTTCTCCTATGTCTGCCTGCCAACACCACGTGTAAATTCTCACTGAAAGCAGATTTCACCACAGGTGAATGATGAGTCTTTTAGCGGAAAGACTGAATAACTGCTTCTAAATCTAACAAGGGTTGGGGAAAATGAAGACTTTGTCAAACACAATTTTTGCAAGCATCAATAAACACACATTTGGCAAACATACATAAATAAACACACATTGGGCAAAATAAAAGACAAGTCTCAGCACCCAATAAAGTTGAAGTCGATGGTAAAAAACAGTTTGACCTAAACTTTGAAAGAGACGTAAACATTTATATTACATTAACTAAATAACTGCACAGTAATGTTCAAATTAATTTCAAAGTTCAATGTGAGTCTAACTGTATTGATTTGATTCAAATTTTATTGTATCAATTCACAATGGGTAAACACTGCTTCACTGCAACTCACACTTCGTTGCTTTTGGAATGGACAAAATTCGTTGCTTTTGGAATGGACTTTTTTTTCTGTATTTCTGTCCGTCTGATTTTAATAAGGTGAATCACTTTTCCAATAAAAAATACAATAATTGTATTTTCATTATACAACGAAGTGCCTAAACAGTTTTTCATGATTCATGGTGTTGTCTGCACTCGATTCCACCATATTCATCTTTATGGTTCATCATCTTGATAGTTATAAAAACGCTTACTGTAAATGTCATGATGCTTAATAGTCAATGATGGCTGCTAAAATTCTCCAGTACGTTGCATGTTCAAAACAGACTATCAATTTTGAAACCACTGATGAACCAGTTAAAAAATTCCTGCTATGAATTCAATAGGTAGTGTAAAAGTTGATTATAAAATACAAACCATCTGGATCTATATTTCTCACTTTTTCCATGCAGCAGTGATTGCTATCATTATCCTGTTCCATACTGTACCACCGTAGGGGAAAAAACCCAGATTTTTTGTACCACTTTGTAGCATCATCATAGACACCAATGGTACTTGTTTCCAAAGTTGGTGAGCAAATTGGTGTTACTTGTGAACCTTCCCATGTAAAATGCATTTCATTTTGACATATCTAAATTAATTGTAAATGTTCATTATTACATAATAGCTGCAGAGTCAACCTAAAACATATAGGGCTACAAAAGGTGTATAGTGTGTGTGGTGGTGTATAGTGTGTGTGTGTGTGTGTGTGTGTGTGTGTGTGTGTGTGTGTGTGTGTGTGTGTGTGTGTGTGTGTGTGTGTGTGTGTGTGTGTGTATAGTGGGTGTGTGTATATAGTGTGTGTACAGGTGTGTACAGGTGTGTACAGGTGTGTACAGGTGTGTACAGGTGTGTACAGGTGTGTACAGGTGTGTACAGGTGTGTACAGGTGTGTGTGTGTCACACTTATTAAGGTTATGGTGGGTAAAAAAAGCGGCAAAAACCCTCCACAGTAAAGCATATAGCCAATGGAAATATTACTGTATGTTCATTTGCATGTCTTAGACAGGTCTGCAACCCTGTCTTTCACCATTATCGCCCAGCACACAGCACTTCCACTGCAGCAAGGGATTCTGGGAAATGACATGCAAATGAGCAACCCCATCCTATGCTCTATATATATATATATATATATATATATATATATATATATATATATATATATATATATATATATATATATATATATATATATATATATATATATATATATATATATATATACACACAGTGGTCGATAAATCACTAAAAAATCTACTCGCCGAACAAAAAAATCTACTCGCCACCTAGTACCATACGTGTTCTGCTTGGGCCAATAGGAGCTCGCCACGATGTTAAATCCACTCTCCCGGGGCGTGCAAATGTATAGGTTTGTCAAACACTGTATATATATATATATATGTGTGTGTGTGTGTGTGTGTGTGTGTGTGTGTGTGTGTGTGTGCATGTGCATGTATATGTGTATATATAGGAGAGAGGGAGAGAGAGGGAGAGAGAGATAGGGAGAGGGAGAGGGAGAGGGGGAGAGAGAGAGAGATTTTTGTATGGAGCACTCCTCAAATGACACTAATAATTGTATACAATATCAGATGTTGTTATTAAAATATGTAATAATCTCATAAAAATTAATTGGATGAACATTACATAAACAATTCAAGAGCATAGTAAAATGCCATATGTTACATCACCTCTGCCTATGCGCCATAAAAAAATATTACAGAGTTTAAATTGGCTAACCTCAATTTACAATGAGGCAAACACAATAAATCACCTGGGCTGTATACATTATGTTACGGCAATACTATTCATGCATAATTGACATCCTGATAATTATATGTTTACCATACATAGAGTGCCAGTAAGAGGAACCAAAATGTAATCATAATTACCAAACAGATTTCGCTGCAGAATTGTTGACAAAAAAGATTATATGTATCATCAGGTTATACTATACTATAAGGACCAATGCTATAAACTCCTTTATTAAAAAAAAATACAAATAAAAAAAAAGATCTCATTATAGTTTAGGGATTAACACTGCATAACAATTCTTCAATATTATTCCGCAAACCATTAGTTAATAATAGATGATAATGTTGGCTCAAAACGACACCACCATTCCAACACTTGATCTGTTCAGAAAGACGAACCCTGCACTCTGTTTGGAAGAACACCGATAATGCATGTATAGTTTTTCTGTAATACTGTATATGCAACTCAGGTTTTTGTTTTATTTGTTTCATCGTTAATTGCGGGTAGCCAATTTGGACTCTGCAATATGTTTTATGATTTATAGGCAGAGATAATGTGGGATTTTATTTTGTTCTTGAATTGTTATGTAATGTTCATACATTTAATTTTTTTCTTTTTTTATGAGATTATTACATAATTCAATAATAAAATGTGATATTTTATAGAATTAGTAGTGCCCTTTCAGGGCTCCCTCCACATGTACCACCTCCTCACCTGGCCGCTTTGGAGTGTACATCAGAATAGATTGTATATAGGTGGTGCTGTCTTTCATACCTGTCAAGGTGCTGGATCCATGCAGGACTGGCATACAGATGGAACCAGATTATGTGTAATTGGCCCCAAACAGTGTTTACCTTATCTGCGGCCTCGCCGTGCACCTCGATGCACTGAGCCGTTACTGGGCCACTTGAACATTATTTGTGGTCAGACGGAATTATTATTTGTGTTGTTGCAGTTCAGTGCATGACCGGCAGGTAGCACACTGAATATCTTTGTCAATGATACAGTGCAGTCTGGTCTCTGAAGCAGGTGTCTGGGGAGAGGATAACATATACACATCTCTCTTTGTCCAATGACCTTGTACAGTACAGTAAATATCTTCTGTTGCAGTTTCAAACTTTATTAAAATAAACACTATACAGTTATGGAGTCTGTGTCATAACTTTGTGCAAGTAAACTTAACGTGATTTGAAACGGCGCTAAAAACACCCAATAAGTGGAAAGTAGTGCATATAAATTAACACTATGTGTAAAGGTGAACTCCAATAAATTTCTCAACCTTCCAAGGAATATGTACGGATTCCTTTCAGAAATAGCTTGTCCAGGGTGGGAAGGGAGCGAAGATATCAGGGATGCACCAAAAAGATAAAAGACATATAATAGTGCAGTAAATCAACACAATCTGGATAGATTAAATCTTGGCTCTGTAGCAGTGCCTACTTACAGCAGGTCAGAGTAAAAACAGCATTTGTCTACACAACAGGTAGAAGTGGGTCTGGATCCCCAGCAGTGCCAGTGGTTTTCAGCAGGGAATGTGGCCAGATCAATTCTCAGGCAGGAGATATTGCAGGATGAGTGTCATGTAAAACAAGAGCAGACCATGGTACAGATCGCAATAAAATTTATGGTTAAAAAACAACAATGATAGGAATCGTACTCACAATAAGTACATAATACATGAATTATCCAGATTCAGGTATTCAGATTGTGTTGATTTACTGCACTATTATATGTTTTTTATCTTTTTGGTGTATCCCTGATATCTTCGCTCCCTTCCCACCCTGGACATAACTATGTGCATGGCATGGGACATGGCTCTTACTCCTTGCCACACAAGACCGGCTTGCAGTTATGTCTATATGATATAAAGAAAAAAGAGAGTGCGCAACAACTGTGTCATCAAAAAGTTAGTGAAAGACAGTTTATACAGAGAAAACTCAATATAGAGATACCATACACCAAGAGAATATACTCAATATGGATCAATCACAGGTGATATGAGGATCTGAATAATTAACAGGACCTTAGATGTGTATGTACAGTTGGTCTGCAGCTGTTCACAAGAGATGGTTCGTCATCTCTGTTATTATATGTTTTATATAATTTAACTGGTCACATGCTTTATTACAACACTTGCTATTATCACCATGTGCGGCTCAATTAGGCTCCCTGATGTGCTCTGAACGGTCACAATATGTGGCGCTATACATCGATGTCACTAGCCGCCACTACATACCGCTGGGATAGGTTTGGCTGGAGGTTTACTCTCGTGGACATTAGCGTCTCCATCGCTGCTTGCAGTTGTTACCATGATCTTTTGACAGTTACTATATGGTCACAATCACGTGACGCTGTGTGGTGTGGCCAGAAGCTGCTGCTACTGACACTGCTGAGCACTGGGCTTTAACTTTGAAGGATTTCCTTCACACTGACAGGGCCCAACTGCTGACAACCTAACAGAGGAGACACTCCTGTGCCTGTCACGCTGTGAGTATCGTGTCCCTTTGGATAGTATCGGTTGTTCAGCAGAGACCTGCTACCCTTCAACATATCCTGCGAGAGATTCAACGTTGACGGTCATTCGTTTTTTCAAGTGTGGTAAACCCATGTCTAAGTTGCATGAAATGTGTTAAAGAACTACTCTGATGTATGTATATTACAAACCTTACTTCTCTATGAGAGTTGTACGCTGTTTTATATCTATTTTCTTCTATGCCTACATGATATATTGCGCCATTCAAGCCGGGACAGATAAGACAGCAACTCTATCTGAGATCTATGAGCATATCGTTGAAAAGTATGAATACTACAAAAAAACACCAAACCAAGAAGGGTGGAAGAATTCTATAAGACACAACTCAAGCATGAATGATTGCTTTATTAGAACACCTCCATGTCTTGGCAAGAGGGGTGATGGTGGGGCACTACACGCATCGTGGGTGGGTATGTTCGATCATAGCAACTTTCGAAGGAGAAAGATATTGCTCGGGAACAAGAGATTGAATAATAGACTTTCCGAAACCGATCCCTCCAATCTTCCTCCACCTGAGTACCTGCTCCAACCTGAGTGCCTGCCCCAATGCCACTACCAGTATGGACCACCCAACTCTGAAAACAAGATGCACCTACATCCTAACTATCTGTCTTTACCGGATATCTGCCCCAACCTGAGTACCTACCCCAATACCATTACCAGTATGGATTAACCAAATCCGAAAACAGGATGAACCTACATCCTAACTACATGATCGACACGAGCATCTACGTATAGCATACCCCTTGAATCAACAGTGGGTTGAATTTTCAAGGAGTCTAATCAAGGTAAATATACATTTACATTTAGTATTGTACTGTACAACTGTTCAGTAGAACGGTCATTCCGAAATGACACGCATGTGTTTTCCATAGACACATCAACACATGCGCACATTAGTGTACATCAAAGCATGCACACACATTAAATATCCACATGCACAGACTTTACTTTAAGAATTTAATTATTGTTTATTAATAGTGTACTGTAAATTTTTCACTATTTTACAGAATTCAAAACGTCAGAATGACAGCCAGAAGAAGTTGATGGAAGTCTAAAACCATTTTAATTTTGAACCCTTTTAATACTAGTGAGATATACTGTATACATTAATAGCCATATACATTATTTCAACACATTTACACAATATTTTAGCCACAGTGAGCACAGAAATATACTGTATACATTATTATACTTTAATACAATGAAAAATATTGCAAATGAAAAGTGTCGCACATTATTGCATGGGTTGTGGGATTTGTCCACGCTATCGACTGGCTGTTTACTTAGAACAGAAAAAGCTGTGCCCCCTCCCCCACTTTTCTTCTATCAAGCATAAAACTCTCCCCCGGGCAAATTTGCGGTTGCCAAAGAACAAGCTCACTAATTTTCTGCCTTTCGCTCATGTGTAGAGAAACTAAGCCCTCACCCTCTACCCGCCCCCTCTGAAAGTATCCATCCTATTCAATGACACGCATCGCTTATGGGTTGCATAGACATGCATGCACGAATAGACAAAGCATAGTATCACGGAGGAGACTCCAGGAGTGGGTAGGACATTGTCCCGGATCAGCTGAAAAATGTGTGTGTGGGGGGAAGGAGGGGAATACATCTCCCGCAAGGACAAATGTGCCAATAAATCTGGTCCCATCTGTAAGCTTTATTCACATACTGGGGATAATCAACTGAAAAAAACATTCACATTGAAAACCAATGTGGGACAAGTAATACGTTACTTCAGGCTTCTTCCCTGGTAGCTCTCATTACTACTCGAAGGGGGATTTTTTTTTCCAATTCGTCCCTTAGCAGCTCTCACTACAACACAGGGGAGGCACATTCTCCGTACATAAAGCTAATGGTTGTTTCTCTGCCTTGTGTTCGGAGTAACATTGTCAAACCGGGATCTGTGGTAGGTAGCTGTGGGCTCATCCTCTCATTCCTACGCATTTAATTTAGGCTTGAATTAAGAAAAGTCCGTCTAACTGATCCATATTAGTGTTCCATGTAGTAACAAAGGAGGGAGAGGGAGTAGGTAGTTTAATACCTTTCATTGGACCATTAAGTAGTTGATATGTTACAAGCTTTCAAACCTACTGTATGCTATGACCTCCTGTTTCCTGATTCTAGAAATGTATGTACCTCTATATATGCCTGGGATGTCACTAGACACCTTCCAGAAAGTAGGCAGAGCTATAATATCCATATTCCTCCTATACAGGTGACCTGAAATGGAGGTTACTATACCAGTTTACCCTCTAGGGTCCTTAAATGCATTAGTAGTCCCACTGAAAAAAAGGCCTGGACTACGAATACTGTACAAATACCATTTCTTTTTTTTTTTTTTTTAATCTTGGGCTTTGCATCTGTGCTTAGTTGGGGAAGGACAGGGTATGTAGTAAGTATAGGTGGTGAATTTTGGAAGTTGCACCCCACATTGCCATATACAGTACAAAGGAAGCCATTGTGGGCTGTGGCTTTGGGAAGCAGTCCGTCATTGACATGGTTCTTCTGTGTGATATTTCCAGCTCTGGGCTCCACTGCAGGACAAGTTCCATTTTTTTACTGGATTGGTGAGAGTATGTAAAGTGCCTATGCCACTTCCCATAGCCACCAATGGGCAAAATAACTTGCTATACTGATGCTAAAAGAATCTGCTAATTTCCTTTCTGTTAGTATCTATTTGAAAGCGAAAATATTTTTTTTAGAACTATTCCTTGTTCACTAAAACTGTATTTGCCATTAGTCCTCATTAACACTTATTCAAATAGATGTTTCTTAATCATTATTAAAGACTATTATTTAGCGAATGAGGGCCTAAGCATTTGGTTTACCATTTATGTAGGCTCACACTTATTGGAAGCGTCACTCCCCCACCCAAAAAAAAATCAACTTTAAACTAGTAGTTTGAGTTGTGTGTGGTTACTTTGGATTGTCTAAGTTTACCTAAAGATGTCCTCTAAAAATGGGGTATTTCACAATGTACTGTAATTACATAGTTGTCAGTGCCACTGATGGAAAGTAAACTACTTTGCCCATGACCATGACTAGCGGTTAATGACCCAATAAACACAAAGTCAGAAATCCATTAAAGAGCACTGTTGCAGAACAGAGTGCCAAGTCTCACTTGCTAGAGCTTGGTTCAGTACAACATAGTCCAAATACTTGTATGTGTCTCAGAAAAATACTTTCCCAGCAACCTATAATAGAATTTAAAAATAATAATCTCATGTTTATTCACTGGCCCAGTTTATGTTTACGCAAAGTATTTTACCCAGACAGTTATGTTCATTGAATATATCTCAATTTGAAACACAGGTATATATAGTATGGGATGGGTTACAGAGACACAAAGAGTAATTCATCACACTAATTAACTGTTAAACATGTGCAAATTTGCATCTATGGTCTCTGGTGGAATAATGCTCTTTGGCTAACAAATCCGCTTGAAATGTAAAAAAAAAATAACAGTGTGTGCATAGACCTTACAGTTAGAAATGCATCTAGATGCACAATGAACATCACACATAAAGGGGGAGATTTACTGGCCGTCTGAATTACATAGCATCATCCGGCACCACAGGGTGCTTTCCAGTCCTGGTGGCTCCAGAAGATGCTGTGTAAAACAGACAGACAAGCTGGTGTCTAATATTTAAAAAATTGTACTTTTGTTATATATTTTATGTAAAATACAAGTAGAATACAATGCAAGTACAATCAATTTGTATCATATTTACTTAAATGAACACACAGTATTAAAATAGAACATAAACCACCAGAAACACGTAAGAATTACAGTACTATGCATATATTAATGGTGGTTTACATTACCTCTATGGGATTAATGCAACTTTATTTCAATGTAGTTCTTCTGGAGCACCTACTTTAAGCTGGAAGACACCTCTCAGCTATTTAAAAGAATTTCCATGATACACAATATGTTTTCCATAGACAACAAGTTTTTTACAGCGGTACAGCTTGTGCTAGACTGTGTTGGAGCACATTGCAATACAGTAATTTAGAGTATTAGCATGTTTCCTTTAATTAAGTAAGAGAAGGTATGTTTTTTGTAAAGGTAACCACCTTGTGATGGGTCGCTAGAGGGATCTGGAAGGAGAGCCCAGGAGACAGTGACAGTGAGCAGCACACTAGAGGAGGCTCAGAGCTCGAGTCTCCACCTGCTGCATCCTCTCCTATGTAGCCCTCTTCCCATGACTTAAGGGACTACTGAGTACCTGTGTGGCTCACAGGAGGCCTAAGCCTCCACCGCTGGGAGCCTGGGGTTGTCTTATCTCTCGGTTTACAGCGCCTCCACCTGAGAAGGATTCTGCGCAACAGAATAACCCCTCACAGGAACACACAGTAAACACACATAAGACATACAACACAATATAACAGTGACCACACAATACACTGCCCCCACTGTAACACCACACCGGTGGAACCCCCAAAGTACTGAGGTGCCTGGGCACTTAACCCGCTGGTATCCACATACCCAAAGAGTATGTGTGGAGCACGACCCACTGCCTGTGTGGCCATTGGTGCACTTGTGAATGCGATACCTTCCTGGTTTTAGGCCAGACCAGGCCGCCTTGGCTGATGGTTCGCTGGGCCGCAACATGGTCCCATGCCGCGCGGATCCTCAGGCTTCTGAGCCACATCTGAGCGAGCTCCCATTGGAGTGTGTCCCTTTTCAAGTATCTCTTAGGCCGAGTCCATAGAGACTTCAGCCATGCGGAGGCGCGCGGAGGCTGAGGGAAAGCGGGTGCTTTCTCTGGGCTTAGTCCGGGGGCGGTCCAGTGATTTCACGGAGCTGGTTTGGCCTCATTGGGCGAACCGCTCACGTGACCGGCCCTCCGCTCAAGGCAGCGCGCAAACTAAAAATGTTTTATCTGCTACGCCTCCGCACGCCTACGGACGCGTGCACGAACCCCTGCTAAAGCCGCTCTCATTGCGGCTGCAGGGGCTCACTGACAAGCATAAGTGTGCCTTAGCGCAGGTCAGAGGATAAGCGCTGACCATGGACTCAGCCTTAGAAGTACCTGGGGTCTGGTCTCAGACCACAGGTCACTCTCACTGCATGGCGTCTGTCACTGGTGCAGTGATACTATATAGTTGCTGTATACTGTTACGGCTGTACTGCACATGCGCGATGTTCCTATTGCGCATGCGCGACTTCTAAGATGGCGGCCCCCGCTTGTGGTGTACGCCGTGGAGCTCCGGAGCATCTCCCCGCAGCCAGCCGCATCTGCTGAAGCTCTGGTGGTAGCCAGTGCCCTCCGTAGCCGTCCCCCTCCCCGGCCAGAGGTAAAAGGGGAACCCGGATATACCTACATAACATCGGTAGCATGCACAACATTCGTTTTACACATCGGAAGCAGGAAATCCTTGTTGATCATGCTGTCAGAAATTATGACAGGCTGTCTATCAGGTAATAACAATAATAACAGAGTACACTGTAAAAATTATGCTTCACATGCCAAAAAAAATGGTCCGACTACGATTTATATTTCAACTACATAAATGCTGTAGGTACATATTTGTTTGTGGAGCTTCTTGCTTAGAAACTGCATATTAAAGTCTAATGGAGACCATAAAGGTTAACATATAATAATATACCTTTTGAATCTGTTAAAAGTGTGTCAAATATTATTGAGCATCAGCGACCTTAACAACCTTATTTTATTATGGAACCTCAGGACCAAATTGCTGAGCTTAACATTCTATCATCTTTTGACATTGCTCAATGATGTAAAAAATGTATGTGTTGCAATACAATAGTTATAACACTCCCCCTCCCCCAATAAATGGCACTGTATAAACCTAAGTAGTAGATCAAACACCGTTAAAATTGAGTTAATATCGCACCCGATAAGAAAAAAGTAGTGGTAATTGAATCTGTGGGGGTAGTGGTGTTTGTATCTGGGGGGGTGTACTGGTGTTTGTATTTTGTAAGGGGTGTTTGTAACTGGGGGTGTGTGTAGTGGTGTCTGTATTTGGGAGGTAGTGTTGTTTTGTATTGGGAGGGGGTATTTTTATGGGTATGGGGGGATAATTATTGTGGGAGCCAACACGGAATGGGGCACCAATAAGTGGGGGGGGCGGGGGCCAGGCGACACTCTAGTCTTGGGCCCTGGAAAATCTGTCAGCGATCCTGCCCATCACCAGGTGTCCCATATACCCAACCTGGGGGATTGCCACACTTATCTTATCGAAAAGTGTGGCAACCACATGGTGAACATACCTATCATGTACGTCGGATGATGACTGAAGCTAGAAGAGGATAAAGAAGACAACACCCAAACCGGAGGCAGGAGGGTAGTATGAAATGATTCAAGGTTATCATTATTTTACATCCAATAGAGTGATTCAAAATCGTGATTCAGCACAGTTGTGATTTACATACACTAGTGCGGCATCCCCTTAATCTCACAATCAAATACATACTGATGAAATCATAAGACATTGAAATGTATATGTAATTTCTTGGCTTCTCTGATATTCATGTTGATTTGCACATTGAGCAACTAGTGCACCTACATTACCAGAAGCTTTAATAGTAATAATACACTGTCAAAAGTACATAGGTGCAGTAGCAATTGATGGAGCAGTCCTAAACATAACATTTTCAGGATTCAATACCATAATGTAAGGCAGGGGTGTGCAAACATTTTTTTGGGGGCCCCCTGCCTGCTCTACCACCTCGCCTACTCACACATTACCTTTTCTCCTGCATCGGCGGCATCATTTGATGTCATAACGTCATGAGACATCACGTTCCCATGGCAAAGTGTTGCCATTTGACCCCACTGCGTCATTTGACTCCACGTTGTCATGGTGAAGTGTCACCAGAAGCCGCCGGATAGCAGGTAAGAAGCATACAGAGGCCTTGCGCGCTCACCCTGAATTTTATGTTGTGGGGAAGAGCGCGAGGCCTCTGTAAGCACCGCACCCCCCACCCCCCAGAAAATGTTGCCTCCACCAGTTTGATCACCCATGACATAAGGAATAAAGAATGCTAGCTAAGGTTGGAGGATAGTGGTGCTCAATGAAAACCAACCAAGAAAGTATACGGCTATGCATTACAGGTGTACCGGGATTCCCCCTGGCTACTATTCTACCCTATGGGATGGCAATAAACCCTTGAATTACAGGTTTGCCAGTAGTTATCATGGGGTTTTCCCCTTCACCTTTGATACTGCACTTGAGTGACAGCAGAGGATGGCACATCCTGTTGTAGCTGGGACAACGGGGTGCCAGCCTTCTGGCTGTACTTAAGGGCAGGACCGCCCTAAATTTGGAGGTTGTTCCTTCCCTCTGAGGAAGGCAAGTCACACGTCTGGGAGCCTGAGATTGGGGCCTACCCATGTGCTCTTCCCTGCGGGGAGGAGTGAGTATGAACCGATACCTCTGCCTCCACTTGGGAGGTGGGGAAGAGCTAGGACAGCTGCGGGTGCCCTTGGCCTGTAGTGACGGACCAGGGACCATCTCCAGTGAGAGCTGATCTAAAGAGACTGTATCCGGCAGAAGACTGCTGCTTAGCTGTTGTGTTACTGCAAAGTGTGTAGTAATAGACCGTTCCTGTTTGCAATATACCTCCGGCCTGGTGTGTGATCAAACTGGGGGGGAGAGTACAAGTTCTACAGTGTTTGAGCATCTCCATATCCTTGGAACCTACTGCAGATGGAGGTGCTGCACTGCTAAGTATTATCTGGGGTATGGACCCCAGAAGCCTGTTCCTGTGTCCCAAAGTCATTGCGGATGACTCAGCCCTTTTGTTACCAGCAGGTATATACCACACGCACCCTATAATAGCCCCTATCTGCGATGGGGGGGGGGGGGGGCGGTGGGGGGGGTGGAACACCGTTACACAGGCATGAGTAGGTTTCATGCTTTGTGTAGTGCTCGGGGCCCAAGGAAGGCACACTTGTTTTTAATGAGACGCTTTAAACGCACATCTTTAGCCCATATACACTATACGTGAGCTTGTACTAGCTAACACTTTGCACACATGAATAAATAAGGGCCATACATTTGGGCCAAATACATGTTAGAACACGCAATCGACAGTAAACTACTTTTCTATGGTTGATATTAATTGTATGTTCAGAGTCACATCAAAGTAACCATATTTTTATTTTAAATCTTATCTATATATAGGTCCATCACACAGACAAGCCTCAGGAGCTATAGCAGAGCGATAGTTGGATGCATCAGAACAGGTGGTAGTGTTTGACTTGGAGCCAACACCATGGATACAGCAGAAGCAGCCGAGGCACCAAGTGAGGCTGCAATGCCTGCACCCTCGGCTCCAGCAGCTGGGGAACCTTGTGCTGCCTCAGAAGTCACACTCACCCCAAACAGGCCCAAACAGGTAGACATAGTGAGTTAAGTGACTCAGCTCTGAGCAACGACGAAAATGTAGTTAAAGTGAAACACTACCTTTTTTCCACTTATCGATGCATGTACAATCGATAAGGACAATCGTCCTATACGTGCATAACTGATGTAAATAACACATTTGTAACATGCTCTATAGTCCCCCCTTGCACACAGCTTCGGTACAGGTAGGGAGACTGTATTGCTGTTCAGGACGTGCTGACAGGCGCATGCGTGGGCTGCTGTTTGCCTATTGGACGATAGTCCTTACTCGCGAGTGTACTTAAAGTGTGTGTCCTTAAACCGGGGTATGCCTGTATTGTAGTTCTTTTTTCTAGCAGGAACTCATAACGCATGAATGATTATTTTTATAATCTTAACAAAAATATCAAAGAATAACTTTGAATATAGGAAGAATGAGCACAAAACATAGTTACATAACACAATTGACTTTCTAATAAAAAGAGGGCGATTCATGGGTCAAGTGTGTTATACTCAAGGTGCCAATATTGCATTGTTAAGTGCACAAATGTACTGTAACACTTCACATACCATTACTGTCCAAGAAATTCATGCAATTCACTGTAAACACATCCTGTGTATTTTCATACATGTAAAGCTAACCTTAGAAAATAATGATTCAGGAGTCAGAACAAGGTGCAGAAGGCAAGTGAAACTCACAAATTGCAATCCTGCATTGCAATCAATCATAACCTTATTCATTCACTCTCACACAGCTCTCTCCCTCCCCCTCTTGCTTCCTCCATCTCTCCCTCCCTCCCCAATCAGGGTTATTACTTTCAATGATATTTAGAGGCTAAACATTAACTACAAATCTTTGTATACCTTGCTATGTTCGGAGTTACCTTGTGCATCATTATGTTTTGCTAATTGAACCATTGCCGTTTATCAAATAATGTATATGAACATTTGTCCTGCAAATTTCTGACCAAGCCTTCGGAATCGTCACGCCGTGGCTCCCCATTATTTGTCTCGCCAGACACGTCACTCACCCATCCTCTTTAGTGGTCAGAAACTCCGGAGCTTAGGGAGCAGAGGGAGGATTCTCTTGAGATGGCACAACAGGGCATTGGGGAAAGCCCAGAGGCATTATCTGTTCCTGAGCAGCCATCTCAACCTTCAGTTGTTGAAGTGGTGCAGCAGTCGAGGCAGTAATAAGACGCAATGTTATTAGAAGATACAGTATAACACCGGGAGCATATGCGACCAATGCTGCCTTAAATATGATTATCAAAAATAAAACAAAACCTGCTGGAAGCACAAGAGAGACAGACTGCAACAACAGTGAAAATTGCTGCCACTTTAGCTGAGATGTGCACCATTTTAAAAATTGAACTTTGTGTAATTAGTTGAGCAACCCATGCAGCCAAGAAGTCGCTCCAAGTTCTGAATCCTTTAAAGTCACAATGCAGGACAAACACGTCCATATATTTCCGACGGGGCACAGGTACACGAGGAGGAGTCAGGCAAGCACCGAGAGCGCTACTCACTGCAGCAGTGCCACCACCTGCAGCAGCGACACCACCAGCAGAAGCGCCAACATCAGCACCCAAATGGGGTAGGAGAAAATAATATATGGCTGTTAAAGGTTTTGAGTTTGGGAAATCAGCCATTTCCAAAATTAACTATGTTCCACAACATAAATAGCTACATATTTTGAGTCAAATAGGCTCATACAATCACATTCATATTGAGTCACAAAATATTTGCCCAAAAAATAAATGGCAATAGAACTGCAAAAGGTCTTTGTAGTAATTAGTCAGTTTTACTACCATTGTCCCCAAAGATGTCATGACATTTTAAGAAATTGCTTCCATTACCAACAACATTAAAGATTTCCTTGCTGACATTATGAACAGAAATAGCAATACATGTTCCAATTACCTTTCAATGGAGCATGAAAACTTGTAATGAAGGCCAAACGTGTGGCTTGTAGCTTCTTTATAGCTAATTTGCTATCTGTAAAAATTATATATATATATATATATATATATATATATATATATATATATATATATATATATATATATATATATATATATATATTTTTTTTTTTTTTTTTTCTCTTTTCTTTTTCTAATAGGTACTATGGGAACTTGGTGAGCCCAAGAAGAAGCAGCCTGGACCTTTGTTTTATTCATTCATGGACTTCATTTGGACTTAAGTATATTTTTTATAGTTCAATTTTTTTGTATTTTTATGCTATATTTTTTATATATTTTCAACAGATTATTGTAATAATTTTATTTCACATTTTTGCACATTTTTAAAAAAAAAATTTTGTTTGGTTTATGTATATTTTTTCATTATATTACATTTTTGTATAGGCGAGCACCAGTTGGTTCATGTAAATATCTTAATCAATATTGGTATTTGGTGCAACATTTTGGCACACGTCACCAGAGAGGCAGCAATTTGGGTGTGCTGGAAAAAGGTGCGCTGTCTTTAAAACTGTTCATATATATATATATATATATATATATATATATATATATATATATATATATATATATATATACAGGAACAGTTTTAAAGACAGCGCACCTTTTTCCAGCACACCGTATATATATATATATATATATTGTGGCAAGACGGCCTCACGGTGGGGTCAGTAAGACGCTAGACACGATGGGAAACTTTAAACACTAGTGGTTTATTAGCCACAACCAAAATAAGTACGGGTGCACTGTCCCTTTAAGAAACTACTTTCTTGAAAATTAAATCCTAGTCCCGTTAGGGACACTAACTCACTTCTTGAGCCCTTACTAACAGGACAGCCAGCTAATCTGGTCATGCCCAAAACATGCTACACAAAGGTTAACCGATACGTATAAGAATAAAGTCTTATCTTATAGCAGCTCCAGCAGCAAACAGGAACACGGTTCCAGGGAGCAGGCTGTGTCCAGCCTCGCAGCAATCTGTATCTTTATCCTGGGTTGGGGTCCCAGCTGGTCCCAGCAGCCTAGCTCCTCGCAGGACTGGGGACCAGAGCAACAGCAACGGCTTCCCAGCCGGGAGAGTTCTCTCCACCTTCCTGTGGAAAATCAAGCTCACTGTGTGTGTGTCACTTCCTGCTTTTAAACCTGCAGTCTCTCAGGCCTCCTGCTTAATTAGGCTGCAGGTGTGCTTCCTTCTGTCTGAGGAGATTAACACTCTGTGAACTGGCTGCAGCGTCTCTCCATTCACTATTCCAGCCTACTGAGTCAGTGACTCTGTCACATATCCCTCTCCCCAGCGAAACATTGTCCTGTGGAGCGGCCCGTGCACCATTCCCGTGCACCAGCATTTTTGGCGAAAATCTCTGACGTCGGCCTAACCTCCCCCTTTTTTTTTTCTTGCCTTCCAATTTAGGCATTTTCTTTTTGGGGTAATTACCAGGCCATCTGGGCCTGAGAACTGGTACCTCACTATCTCCTTTAATTCAGATGCAAGACTGAAATCTTGTAAAACTATGGAGTCCTCCAAGGCTTGTTTGGCTTCGTTAAGCTGCACTCTTAAATCTGCAATTTTTAACTGTAATTTCCTTGATTTCGCGGCATCCGCTGGTATATCCACGCTAACAATTGGCTCTCGCAGCTCAGAGACTATTTCTGCCACAATCTGAATTCTCCGGTCATCATCTTTAACAATACGGAGCAATAATTCCACTAGACACGTTATAAGGGAAGTTGGTGTATTAGGTATCACAAGCATCTCTTGTAGGACAGCAAGAAGGCGTTTCCTGCTTCCTTCTTCACTGGTATCTAGACAGCCGACTATAAGAATCAGCTGCTGACCTATAAATTCTTTAATCAGCATGTCTTCAATTTGTGTCATATCCGCTTTTTGTTCTTCTGTGAGAACAGCAGGGTTTTGAAGATAACTTAAGAGATAGTCTGCATAGACAGCGGGCTCTGGTAAAACATGTTCCAGTGCAGCCTCCCCTTCATCATCCTTTGACTTTATCTCTACCACCACATTTTCCTTGGACTGCTTCAGTGACCCAAACGTCTGTCTTGGGCTTGTAAGCTTTTCCTCCAGCTTCATCTGAGACACCTCCTGCTGGGCAGCAGTAGAGTCCAATGTAGCATCCCGCTCAGACTTTAGAGACTCGAGCTCCTTGCCTAGGTCACACGTTTGTTTCTCCGCCATCCTGCGGCCAGCCCGCTCAGACTCCAGGTCTTTCCTCAGGTCTTGAAGCAGTCCTTCTGCCTTTCTTCTTTCACTCAGTGCGGCTACTAGTTCATCTTCATTAGAATTTAGTCGCGATTCTACGTCTCCTAGCAGACTCAGAGCAAGGCTTAAATCTGTCTCTCTTTCTTTATTCTGGACCTGCAGCTGCTGGTGCTCCTCCCGGACCTTGTCTAGCTCCAGCTGTAGCCGGGCCCCCTCATTGGTCGTGTAGTCCAGCCGCTTGTGGATATCAGCCATCTCAGTTTCATGGTGCAACATCAGACAAGCCACCTGACGGACACCTCCTCTGTCTTGGCGTGCTGCATCTCGTGCTCAGCCATCTGCATTTGCAGCTCTTCAATCTGATGCTGCCAGTCCCCTCTCAGGGCCTTCACCTCTTCCCGGTGCTTACTCTGGGTTTGCATCAACGCCTCCTCCATCTTTTTGAGCTCTGCAGTTCTTGTCGCCAGTATCGCTGTTGCTTCTGTCTTCCAGGCTTCTTTCTCCTTGGCATTCTGACTCATGGAGATGGAGTTGCCTCTCTGCTTCTCCAGCTCTTGCTCCAGTCTTTGGACCTTCTCATGTTCCCTCTCACACAGAGTCACCTGGCTTCTAAGCTCCGCCTCCAGCGATGCTCTTGTGGCGCTCAACGTGATCTTCAGCTGCTCCAGGGCGAGGGAGGCATTCTTTTTCCAGCATTTTCTCTGCATTCTGCAGAGCAGTCTGTACTTAATTTTTTCCTTGCGCCAATTGTGTCTTCACTTTCTGCGCTTGGTGAAGCTTCTCAGTCCCATCACTGACCTGACCAGTCAGGTTTAAAACCTCTTCCTTCAGGTTTATATTCTCCATATTCACAGTCTCTATATCCCTTAGGACGGTTTCATTGGCTTTCTTCAAAGTACCCAGCTCTGCCCCTAGCGATGCTCTTGTGGCGTACAGCGTGGCCCTCAGTTCCTCATGCTGTTCTGTGGGGACATACTGGGTACTCAGCCGTTCCTGTAGCACTCGCTGCTTCTCCTTGGCCGCTTGCAGACTTGCATGTAGCTCTTGCAGCTGGCTCTGCCGTAAGTGCGTTGCCTGTGTGTGCTGCTGCAGGGAGACACGTTGCATCCTCTCTGCATTCTGCAGTGCTTCCTGCACCTCTAGCTTTTCCTGGATCAATTGCTTCTCCACTTTTCCTGCTTGGTGGAGCTTCTTATCACCTTTACTGATTTGATCAGTCAAGTCTGAAATTTTATGCGTCCGACTTACATTCTCCTTCTTTACAGTCTCTAAATCCCTCAGGGCATTCTCATGGGTTTCCTTCAACATACCCAGCTCTGTGTTTAGACTGTGGCCCTCCTGGCGTGAGAGCTCCAGCTCTGTTTTGAGCGTGCTAGCTTCTTGGTGAGAAACTTCTAAGTCTTTGATGAAGTTTTGCACACCTCTCTGGGAAATCTGAAAGCATAGTCTCCAGTCAGGACTTTTTCTCTCTGATTCCATGTTAGAAATTGCGGTGTTGGCCTTATTCAAACTTGTCGTCAGCTCCTCCAACTCACTCCGCAAGAGATGCTCTGTTTTCTTTAATGCCGCATACTCTTGTATAGCTGGGAGTATACACCTCTGTACCTCTGCATTAGCTTCTCGCTCCCTATTCAATTGTTTCTGCAAGACATCATAATCACGCTGGGCAGTTTGGAGTGCAGAAATTAAGGCCTCTTTTCCCTGGATCAAGGATTCAGCTTCATTTGCTCCTCCTTATCCTTTGCCACCGTTCCTGTGACAATTCTGCCCATCATTCTGGTCTGCAGCACATCTCGGTGGCTTGCTGACGCCTGTTGTCCTGATATCGCAGGCTCAAGTGGTTCGGTCACTTCCTCTGTGACTTGAGAAATATTTTTATTTTTCTTCTTTCTCTTTGTTTTATTAGTTCCAGAGACATCAGTGGTACTGGGCACACACACACTGGACACTTTTGCAGCTTCCATGTGCGGGTTCGTCTCTCTTCTCGGGGCCACATATGCGTCATCATCATAATCATCATATGGCCTGAAGGGACACTGTTTTGTATGGTTATGTACATTGCAAAATTGACAAATGACGGCGGCCATTTTAAAACCCCGTTATTTATTTTTTTTCACACCCAACAGGGCAGACTTTCCACAACACACGTAAGTTGTACTTGCTTTACAATATTTGAACCTTCTGGGTTCTTCTTAGGGCAACTTCTTTGCAAAAATCCCTTTTCACTTTCTTTTTTACCAGACAGGGCAAACTTTACCTCACAGCACTTGCTAGCTGCAAATTCACTCGCTTCAGCAAAAGGCATTAGCTTTACACAGCAATCCTTCCATACCCAACGGGGCAAAATTTACACTCAGCGCTTGCTAGCTGTAACTTCCATGCTTCAGCAAAAAAAAAATTTTTTTTTTTTCGCTTGAGTTCAGTGTCTCAACACATCTTCATCTACTGACCCCCAGAGGCATAACATCCCACTTCTGACACCACCTGTGGCAAGACGGCCTCGCGGCGGGGTCAGTAAGACGCTAGACACGATGGGAAACTTTAAACACTAGTGGTTTATTAGCCACAACCAAAATAAGTACGGGTGCACTGTCCCTTTAAGAAACTACTTTCTTGAAAATTAAATCCTAGTCCCGTTAGGGACACTAACTCACTTCTTAAGCCCTTACTAACAGGACAGCCAGCTAATCTGGTCATGCCCAAAACATGCTACACAAAGGTTAACCGATACGTATAAGAATAAAGTCTTATCTTATAGCAGCTCCAGCAGCAAACAGGAACACGGTTCCAGGGAGCAGGCTGTGTCCAGCCTCACAGCAATCTGTATCTTTATCCTGGGTTGGGGTCCCAGCTGGTCCCAGCAGCCTAGCTCCTCGCAGGACTGGGGACCAGAGCAACAGCAACGGCTTCCCAGCCGGGAGAGTTCTCTCCACCTTCCTGTGGAAAAATAAGCTCACTGTGTGTGTGTGTCACTTCCTGCTTTTAAACCTGCAGTCTCTCAGGCCTCCTGCTTAATTAGGCTGCAGGTATGCTTCCTTCTGTCTGAGGAGATTAACACTCTGTGAACTGGCTGCAGCGTCTCTCCATTCACTATTCCAGCCTACTGAGTCAGTGACTCTGTCACAATATATATATATATATATAATATATATATATATATATATATACATATATATATGCATATATATATATATATAGTGTGTGTGTTTATATATATATATAAAAACCGTTACATATATATATATATATATATATATATATATATATATATATATATATATATATATGTAGCCCCGAGGTAAATTTAAACTCCCTGACCTTCTGCCGCGAGTGCCGTGGGGTCGCGGGTGCCGCCGGAGGCAGCGGTGGACCCGCCGGCACTTCGCGAGGGTGGGGGCCATTGCAGGGAGCAAAGCGGGACTGTGCGGTGCAGGCCGGTTGCCGGGGACGCGATCGGGCCGTTGCTAAGGCCGCGATCGCGTTGCCACCGGCTCGGCGGCTGGAGGAGAGTGCGCCGCCATTGCGCGTTAGTTCGCGCATGCGCAGGAGGCGGCAAGCGCGCGATAGGACTCCAGGGATAGGGAGAGATCGCGCGAGAGTAGGGAAGAGGAGAGAGAGGTTGAGGCGGCCATTAGGCGTTCGCGCATGCGCGGGAGAAGTGCGCACGCGGCCCCAATGCTTTAGGCAGCCCCTGGGGACTACAACTCCCAGGAGACTTAGGGAGACAGAGGTCAGGTGCTCCCTTGCGGCCAATAGGGCTGGAGGAAGCTCAGCCCGGGAATATAGATACATTTCCCGGGCTTTGCTGAGTGAGTCAGGCAGAGGAGAAGGAAGGAGTAGGAAGGGTGCAGGGAGCGCGTGGCTCCTGTACCAGGTAAGGGTTCTCCCTAGATCCCCAGGCAGGCCCCAATTCCCGGTAACGGCAGGGGGTAACTGAAGAGGGACGGCCCTAGCTAGGGAGGTCACCCTTAGGTGCGGAAGGTGCAGTTTGGCAGTGCCACAGCGGAGAGGGCTGTGGGCACTGGCAAAGAAGCACAGTGTGTAAGCAGTGGATTTGCTGTGGGTTCCAGTGAATGGTGTGTATCATTCAGGTAGCTGTGTGTGCGTGCAGCTGTGTGTATGTGTCGCTGCATGTGCTGGGCGCAGTGCGTGCAGCGTGTGTGGATCCCTGCAGGCTGACAGTGTGAGCTGTATGTTGGCTGCAGGTGCTTTAGGAGTATCTAGTGAATAGTAGATACAGATAGGACTGGGTAGCTAGGGGAAGGGGGGCAGGTTATTGTTCCACAGGCCCTAGGAGTTTTCCCCAAGCCATCCCAGGTTGCGGTTCATCAGGGACAGGCCCTAGGTTAGGGTTACTGTCACTCTAGGAGTAGTTAGCGATAGGAAGGGATAGCGGCGGTTGCTGTTCCCATGCGGTTGGTGTTACCAAGAGACGGTTGAGTTCCCGTGGAGCGGTGGGACCCTCGTTGGGGTCCACGGCAGAAGTACCTGGAAAGGATCAGACGGACGTCTGACCCTTTGAGAAGTGTGTTGCGGTCCCGAGCATCGGAGTGCTCGGAAGGTACCTCTGGAGTATTATAAGTGCACCAACTGGGCCCTAGCTTAATTTAGTGACTGCGCAGTCACCCACGACCTCCGTAGGATTACGGGACATTGGGTGTGGGGGATCACAGGACACTGGGTGGGAACACCAGACATTGGGCTAAGGTGATGCGGATAGAGCATCAGGTTATGTTATGATGTTATGTAATGTGTTATAGTATTTGCTATGTTCTCAGTAAAGTGTTAGTATTCTTTCTATCGTTATGTGTGTTATTGTATTTCTTACCCAGGGCTATCTTTCTTAACGGGGATCCTGGGTAAGTGGAGGCGCTGCACCAGGTAATGGTAAGGGTTTCCCCAGGCTCCCAGCTAGCGGAGGCTCAGATCTCCTGGAGCCACAGGTGTTATGCAGTTACCAGTAGTCCCTTAGAGCAGGTGTGTTGCGGGGAAAGGGACCGGTTAGACCACGAGGGGCCAATGTGAGATTGGGTGGGTCGGCCGATTCACAAAAAGGGCTACATATATATATATATATAACTGTTTTTGTGAACCGTCCTGACCCCCCCAATCTCACATTGGCCCCTGTGGTCTAACCAGTCCCCATTACAGTGTGATAGTGTCTGGTGGTGCACCTGTTGGCAACAGGACTCCTGAGTCTCCCGCATGATGGTGTGTGGGGATTGCCAACCCAGACAGGCAGCTGAGGTAGTGTGCTTGAGTCCTACCTATATCCAGTGCAGCGCCTCCACCTCATCCCAGCGTCCGCTTGAGGATGAGTCTGATGAGGAACTCCTCTGTGGTGCTCCTCTCTGTGCAATAATTCCACACATGCACACGAGAGTGTTGTTAATCAGGACCATTCTTTATTGTACGGTGGGCCAGCTGCCCTCCACAATGGGGTGTATTTAGCCCTCCATTATTACCGTACTTCCCTTGGAAAGGTGTGTCCTCCTAATGTAGGGATTCCCTATCCCCGCAGGGATATCTATTCTGTGCCAGGTCCCTGGTCACAGTCTCCTTCTTCAGCTACTATAACATAACCCCTCTCAACTACTTAGCAACCACTTCAGAACTAACTTTTTGGCTCAGTGCTGTGCTTTATGTATCCTCTGGGGGCTGACACAATCCTGACATCACCAACCAGGGAGTCAGAGCCTGTGACCACTCCCATCCATACATAGGGCACCTCACCAGGGTGTGAGGGCAAACCTCCATAATTACTGCTGGCATGCCCATAACTTACCAGGCCTTACTGCCAGCAGGAGAGATGACTGCAGCCATTTTACAGCATGGTTACATTCTCCCCCTGGTGAATCCCACCGGCCCCGGCTGGGACCTAAATTTGAACACCTTCCGTCAGGAAGCACTGTAAAATGGAACATTATTAGACATCACACAGGTTCATAATAACATAATGAAAACAGCCACATCACGCCAAGCACGCCCCGACCAGCAGCCACGAGCCCGCGTAATGTCCTAGTACCGCCTAATAATAGTGTCTTGGGTCCGGTTTCTTCACCTCTCGACACCCCATGTCCAGAACGGTCACATGGTAGCTACGCTGCGATCCCCTCTCGGGCCTGTAGACTACCCTATGCTTATACACGCTCCTCCCAATGCTCCAAACCCTTATAAGGTGCTCTATTCTCTCTTCCGCCTTGCGGGTGTGAACTCTCCCCTAGCCCACCAGTAATCTACAACGTCATCTTTGCGTAGCAGAAACCGCTTGCGGTCCATCCAACCCACGTACCCCTCAAATAAGGGGGCCCACCATCGGGTCTCCTTGGGTGTTTCGTTCCACTCCTGTGAGTCTCCCTCCTCAGTACCTCCCCAGGAGCACACCCCAGAAGTCCCTGCAGAACGGGGCCTGGACCACCTTTCGTGTTTCGGGGCCTCACCAGAGGGTATATCCTCCTCCTCCGGCACGCACCGGGACTTAGATACCCATCCAAATTGTCCTCCTCCCCGGGATCCCTCCCCGGAATCGAAACTACTGGTTCTATCCCCAGTCCGGTTCTCTCCAACCCCCAAAGACACGTCCGACACCCCCAAACTAGAGGATGATCCCCGGGGCCAGGTGACTGGGACAGGGGCCTTAGCTAGGGCGTGGGGTTGGGCGTAAGGGTAGGCAGTCGGAAGCCGCAGGGTTCCGACCCATTCGCCTTCCTGGGATTGTCCTGTACCACTGGACAGTGGTATCGCCGGTGGCGTCTCACCCCTCTCTGGCTTCCGCGTACTCCGGTTCTTCTTGGTCGATCGGGAATCACCACCCGATCACTGAGATGCGTGCCTCCTGCTTCCGCTGGTTCCGCCACTCCGACCGGAAACGCCGTCGTCACTGGAACCAGAAGCGTCGCCATCTTGGGATGTACCCCCATGCGGGATCCCTTCTACCACGATCAGGTCCGGAAGCTCCTCTGCGTCCACGTGTGCCGTCTGGGCCTGGCACGGCCTCTCCTCCTCGGGCGATAGCATCGGAGCCTGGCAAGGACAAGGGCTATCCTTACCAGTCTGCAGATTGGGCATGGATCGCCCATGGCCACTGGACCCGCCGGTCCCGATAACAGCTGGGCTCCGCCTCTCCGGTTTCGGCTCTACCGGGGACACCCGACTCCGCCCACTGTCGCTGCCGGTAAGTGGCCGTTTGGTCCGTTTCCCCACCGGGCACTGCCACCGGCCAGACCAGGGTACTCACTGGCTCTTTGGGTCCCTCGTCCGAGGGATCCGCACTCAGCGTACTGGGGGTCACCGAACGCGGCGACCGCCTTCTCTTCTCACGGTCGGTTGTCAAACCGACCACGTCACACTCCTCAGGGTCTGTACTTTTAGTCCATAGCGCCCCGGGGGACTCGCGGGACAGCATAGCAGTATTCCCCCCAGGATCATTGTTCTGTATGGGCACGAAGGTGGGCATTGGCCAAAGATATTGTGTGTCACACTGGGGACAGCGTGCGGCCGTGCTCATGGCGCCGCCGGGCAGTCGGCACTGTAGGCAGAGGCCTACTACTGTCTCCGCGCCCCCCACTCGTATCACTAATACCCCGCCGGGTACCGCGTAGGGCTGGGTCGAAACCATCCGGTTTGCATCCGGGGAGCAGGCCATATTCTTGGTAGGAGCTACTCGCAATACTGGTCTGTCCTGAGAGCTGGTTCCGCACGAGTGACCAACAGGGGTTGAATGGTCAGCCACTCCTTGGTTTAGCTCCTCCCTCCTCTGACACAATTGGAATCCGCCCCCAGTGGTAGCAATTATGGGCGGGTCCCACAAGGGAATAGGATGTCCTTTGATTAAGGCCGCGCCTCTCTCAGTCCTAGAGGGCGCGACCACAGCTTTCGCGCGTTTTTCCTCAACAGGGTGGGGCTCTGCTTTTGCCGCCAACTCCAACCGCTTCCTTGCAGCTGCCTTGCGTGCAAAGTATCCTTCTTTTTTGCACCCGATTTCCGCGGCCGGAACTTCTTTTGGTAGTGGTATCGGCAGCGCGCAAGCTCCTGGGCCCACAGGGCATAGTTGGAAACCACTCCCCCTGGTAGATATTAGAGGAGGGTCCCACAGGCTAAGTGGTTGACTCAGCACTGGGGCTGAGCGAGTCTCTGTCCGTGAAGGCGTGGCCGCAGCTTTCGCACCATACCCCCCACGCGGGCGGGGCTCTCCAGTTGGTGCCACTTCTGGCATATTCTTAATAATTTGTGCATCCGCAGAATAGTCTGCCATCGGCCCACGCGGTCTCCCAAAGAAGCGGGAGCCGCCATTTTGCAAGTCCTTTCCATCATCCACAATTTCAATGTCCTCTAGACAGTCCTCCAGGGCAGCCCCCCGTTGTCCTAGGCAGGACCAGAACGGTGCGGCCACAGCTTTCGCTCCACTCCAGAGCAGACTTGAAAACGACAGTTCAGCAACAGCTTGCTCTTCAGTGGGGCGCACGCCACGCGTGCTTTCCCCATTAACCTCCGGTCGCCATTTTGGACTATCCGCACCGTGCGGATCCTCCATTCTTGCGGTCGCCATTCTCTCGTAACAGTTATCGTACATGGGGCTCCTCTCTGCGGGGCAGCCACCACACCGGTACAATAAAGATGTCTCTGATGCACCACCACATGTGTACCTAATGTAGGCTGGACTCATGTATGCACTACCTCAGGCTAGGCTCACTCTGTCAGTGTCTGCTGTATCTCCTTCCTCCCAGTCTGTGCTCCCTACGGTAAGTGGTCTGGAATGGGCTAGAGTACTCTGGGGCTCCCATGCAGTACTTGGGGCGTCTACCTGTCTTGGTTAGCCTAGCGCAGACCCTCTCCAGGATTCCTGACCACGTTAACAGGCTATCCCTTCTGGCATCCTACCAACTAGCACTACCTCACGGTGACTAGGACAGCTATAGCCCGACTCCAAACCCCCCACTCCTTTCAGGCCCCTAGGTCGTACCTGCGAACTGACACACGCCATCAGCCCCCTTGACCACCCCTAGGTCCGTCCCAATGCAGCACAAAGTGGCAGCAGACACTCTCCCTGTTTCAAAGTGACCTAGCTAAAGCCTGTCCTGTTGACAGGTCTATCTCAGCAGCGCCTCCAAATGTAACGGTTTTTGTGAACTGGCCTGACCCCCCCAATCTCACATTGGCCCCTGTGGTCTAACCAGTCCCCATTACAGTGTGATAGTGTCTGGTGGTGCACCTGTTGGCAACAGGACTCCTGAGTCTCCCGCATGATGGTGTGTGGGGATTGCCAACCCAGACAGGCAGCTGAGGTAGTGTGCTTGAGTCCTACCTATATCCAGTGCACCACCTCCACCTCATCAGGGTCCCAGCGTCCGCTTGAGGATGAGTCTGATGAGGAACTCCTCTGTGGTGCTCCTCTCTGTGCAATAATTCCACACATGCACATGAGAGTGTTGTTAATCAGGACCATTCTTTATTGTACGGTGGGCCAGCTGCCCTCCACAATGGGGTGTATTTAGCCCTCCATTGTTACCGTACTTCCCTTGGAAAGGTGTGTCCTCCTATTGTAGGTATTCCCTATCCCCGCAGGGATATCTATTCTGTGCCAGGTCCCTGGTCACAGTCTCCTTCAGCTACTATAACATAACCCCTCTCAACTACTTAGCAACCACTTCAGAACTAAAATTTTTGGCTCAGTGCTGTGCCTTATGTTCCTCTGGGGGCTGACACAATCCTGACATCACCAACCAGGGAGTCAGAGCCTGTGACCACTCCCATCCATACATAGGGCACCTCACCAGGGTGTGAGGGCAAACCTCCATAATTACTGCTAGCATGCCCATAACTTACCAGGCCTTACTGCCAGCAGGAGAGATGACTGCAGCCATTTTACAGCATGGTTACATATATACAGCTCAACCCCCTTATAACGCTGTGCTTGGGGTTCAAAGAATCACATCGCGTTATAAGCAGATCACATTAGAAATAATGTACAATTGTATGCATTGTACAATAAACTATTTAAGATACCAATAATCGTGTTGTAAAGTATTCCTAAATACAAAAATTGGGAGCCATGCTTGCATCGCGTTATAAGCGGATTCGCGTTGTAACGGATCGCGTTATAACGAGGTTGAGCTATATATATATATATATATATATATATATATATATATATATATATATATGGGGCTCATACACAGCACTGATGAATGAAGATGAATAGGAGGACATCTCTGACCCATGGGAATAGAACCAACTGCTCTGACACATGGGAGCCTTCCCAGCTTGACCCAGATCCAAGGGATCAGGTTCATAACAGTCCCGGGATCAAGCCTGAAGGAAAAAAATACAATGCTCAGGATATATTCCACTTCTTTTGATACAATCCCTGGGTGGCTCCTTTGTCCGAAAATGGTGGTGTCTCCTCGAGAGGTCAATGGATTCTGAAGTGGACAAGGATGATGACCAAGCTTGTCTACTCACAATGATACATTACTGAATTTGTACATGTAAGGGAGTCCAGGGGTTAAACTCCTCCCTTTACATGGCGGGAAACTGCACTGGTGTCGGGTTTCCTACCTGAACTGGGAGGTGGAGGTAATTAAATCCTGATAGAACCGGTAGATAAGGCAGGAAGTGGATGCTTTTCACTGTCCCTGTTTGGAGTCTGTGAGAGGATCACAGATCACAGAGTACAGAGTGCCTGCCCGCAGGGATCCAGACTGGTTGACCAGAAGATTTTGCCTGTTGACCATGAGGAACCCAAAGCCTCACACAGCAGAAGCCTGCACAAAGAAGGGCAAAAGACTTCCTGGGAGCAGCAGGACCTCAAAGCCTGCAACTGGAGAAATCGGAGACGCCGACCAGCATCAATGTAAGATAAGACTTTCTAATATTGTTTATATGTTTAGTTGGCCAGCTGTCAATAGAAAGGGCTGCAACAAAGTGTAGTTATTTTCCCTAACGGGAATAGGTATTTACTTTACTTTTTTTGTGTTTTGCCTTAAAGGGGCAGTAGCCCTACTGTGTGGTTACTGTTTTGTGGAATAAAATCAATCAAGTTTGGTTTACCCTGTGGAATCTGATATGACCTTGCCTACAGGCTGCTCTGTCACAGTGCAGGACATCAAGGACACCTTGCATAAGGAGCTGCAGAGGTCTATGGACTTGCTGAAAATTTAGATTACCTAACTAGGAGAGGTAAGCCCACCTAGAGGGCCCACTCCATGAAATGGTGCTATTCCAGACTGTGACAGACGGGAGAGTGGATCGCCTATAAGAAAAGGTAGAAGATGCCAAATATAGAACCAGGAGAAACAATCTAAGAATGAAAAATATCCCAAAAAATGATCATCCCTGGCCAGCTGGATAATTATCTTTCCTGTCTTTACCATGACCTGGCACCATCACTGAAGGAGTATTCTTTCATCATTGTACAAATACGCAGACCCAGAGAAACTAAGGGATGTTATTACAAGACTGCACTTCTATAAAAGTAGAGAGTTAATACTTAAAGTTGCCAGAGATTTGGGTGTAGTCACGCTGGACAAGGTGGTTCTACACATCTTCTCACATCTCTCCCTGGTTACCCTGCAGAAGTACTGTCTGCTGCGAGACATCACACAGAAACTGCAAGAACACCAGGTACAGACCGGTGGGGATTCCCATGTAAAATCCTGGTGCTGCGGGATGTAACCATCCACTCGGCAGATACCCTGGAGGAGGGCCTGAAGCTTCTGAAAAGCCTGAACAAAACCATTACCTGAGCTGGTGAGGGAAAAGTCTGCTCCTCTGTGCAGGATAAGGCCAGTTGCAGGTTTGAAGAAGAAAACCTTTACAGCCCAAGTATCACAAAGCAGAGAAGAGACACTGTCTGGACTCTCTATCTCTCCCCCTGCACCCCCTCCCCCCCCCCAAAGAGAAAAAAGGGATCTTTTCCCATTGTTACTAAAGGCATTTTTATATAAGGTTCCCTATCAGTGTGGGTTAGGAGAATTGGCTAAAACTGGGAATGACATTGTGCGGGTCTCCTCTTCTCTTATGCATATCTTTCACTAGACAATCTAGACTTAATCTAACTGTACATTTGATTAGCACGCATAGTAATGATAGGAGGTGATAGTGTGCTACTGTGTCTTTAAATCTAAACACAATATTATCCGTTCCTTATTCCCGTTCATTTCGTATGATATGATATCCCATATATTTAAATGTAACCCACCACTTATTCTCCTAAAAAATTCAGATGGCTACAAAGTATTTTAAAATATGATTTTTTTTCAAATTAGATTACTGTAAATGACAATTTAGAGAATGCACTGACTTCGGGAAAATACAATACAATTTTCTTCAATTTTCTTCCAAATGTACAATCTTCTTCGACTGGCATCTTCTTCAGGCTTTCAGACACTTTCACCTCGAAAATGAGAATGTTATATATTAATAATCAAGAAGAAATAGATGCATGAATTATATTGTGTGGTACACGTGTATTTCTATGGGACCTGGTTGAAACGCATATGCGTGTCATTGAATTTCTGCGCGCGCGAGGTATACAGTATGTATTGAACGCATGCGCAGTACAAGTATTGACGGAAAAAAATAGATGTATTAATTACATAACATTACCTGACAGTATCGCTGGATGTGTTTCCTGCACGAACACAGTGTTTATTCTCACAGACGTCCAAGCCTGAAAAACAGGAATGAAAACAAGAATTAAACAATGGCTACATGTAAGAGATGTGTGCAGAGGTACATATAATGGAGACCTATTTTGGTGAAAATTATATCTTGGCTTTATTGAGCCTGTTTCTTTATCCAGGCAAAACATACAAAAACAGCAAAATAACAAACCCATATCCCTTTGTAAGGGCTAACTTACTTCTTCCGACACTGTCTGCATGACTGGTGGGATATTCCCATTACCAGCCTATCACCTCAAAGTCTCAGGAAGTACCTGTCACGGGAGACCAGCACTTTTATCAAATTTATGCCCGGGATCATATGATTGAGCAAAGCAAGGAGATAAAATAAATTGTAATTTATTTCACGAATGGATATACGCACAATGTTAAACAATTACAATCAAAATACACTTACTGGGACGGGGCCAAATGAAATATAATGTTCCCAAAACAAAATCTTCAAAAACAGAGTCTCTAGGAGGAATTTCCCAGGAGCGGGAGTTGCTCACAAAATGGCCTGAAACGGTCCGCGGTCAGCAGCGCTACCTGCAACTGCTCTGATCTCCGACGGAGCTGCTTCATTTGTTCTGTATCCGCTGTAATGGCATTTGGAATCTTTAACCCTTACGAAATCTTAGAGGGTTTCTTAGCTGGAACTATGAATCTTGATGTCACGGAAGACTCCTGAGGCGGGTAGGATCTTGGTGGCCGGAACAGCACGAGCGTAGTAGGGGTCACAAGCAGGGATCCGAGGCAGGCGGCAGGTAGCAAAGTCAGGTACAAGCAGAGGTCCGAGGCAGGCGGCAGGTAGCAAAGTCAGGAAACAAGCAGAGGTCCGAGGCAGGCGGCAGGTAGCCAAGTCAGGTAACAAGCAGAGGTCGGCAACGAGGAGACTGGAATAGGACAGGGGAGCAAGGACTGGTCTGGGGGCAGGGACTGAGAACAAGAACAAACAGGGACAAGCCAGATTACCAGCAAGGGCTTTTACTGTGAATAGACTTCTATAATACAGGTACAGGTACAGAAACAGATCAGGAATCGGAGGCATGTGCATTAGGAGTCTGACTTCAAGCAAAGGCAATTGAACCAACCAGGAAGCAGAAGCTATAAAGGACAGAGACAGGAGCAACAAGGAGACAGACAGGCAGACAGAGGAACCCAGAGGAAACAGAAGACAGCAGCACACCCAGTGGACAAAGAAGAACTATGGCTAAGCAGGAGGTCTAGGCGATCCTGACATTACTCCCCCCTCTCAAGAGCGTTCTCCGGATGATCCTCCAGGCTCTTCCCGGAGGCCTTGGTGAAAAGAGGACTCAATGTGACCCACCTCTGGTGGTTTGTAAGCGGGCAGAAGGTACTCCACAGGTACATTGGGTGCTGCAAGGAACCTCCGAATGGGTGCGTTCAACCCAAATGCAGGGGCAGAGACATCAGAAACATGGGCATCAAAGACGGGTGCAGCCTTTCCACATGAGTCAGTGGGGACACAGAGTTCACTCTTCGTGGTCTCTTTTTGTGACCAATATATCTCTTTTAGTTTTGCAATCTGTAACTTCCCAATGGATACGTTCAACTCCATTGCAGAGGCATGGACATCAGGAATGTGGGCATCAAGGATGGGTGCAGACTTTTCACATGGGTAAGTGGGAACATAGAATTCACGCTCCATGGTCTCTTTTTGTGACTCCCGTTTCGTGGTATCACCTAAATTCTCATTAAGACCAGCTATTTGAGTTTTCAGCTCTTGAAGCTGTCCTTCTGCACTTCTTTTCCCACTCAATGCAGTTGTCAGTTCGGCTTCTTTGGAGTTGAGTCGCGACTCCATATCTCCCAGCTGACTCAGAGTAAAGCTTAAATATGTTTCCTCTTCTTCATTTCTGATCTGCAGCTGCCGGTACTCCTCCCGGGCATTGTCCAGCTCCAGCTGCAGCCGGACCTTATCACGGGCTGTGTGGTCCAATAATTTGCAGGCATCGGCCATTTTTACCTCATAGCGCTGTGTCAGGCCAGCCACTTGACAGACGGACACCTTCTCTCTCTCCTCCTTTTTGGCAAGCTGTGTCTTGAGCTCAGCGATCTGCGCCTGCAGCGCTGTGAGTTGCTGAGATGTGTGTTCAGCTGCTAGCTTTAGCTCTTCCTCCAGCGAGGCTCTGGTTATGCTCAGTGTGGCCTTTAGCTCCTCATGCTGTTCTTTGGGGACATACTTGGTATTCAAATAATCTTGCAGCATCTTTATTTTGTAGGCAGTCTGGAAACTTTCTTCCTGCAGTACTCGCTGCTTTTCTTCAGCATTCACCCATTTCTCCTTGGTGTCCTGCAGATGTGTACGCAGTTCTCGCAGCTGACTCTGCAGCATATTTTCTGCTTGTGTGCGCCGCTCCAGGGAGACACGTTCTTCTTGCAGCACTCTCTCTGCATTCTGCAGTGCTGTCTGCAATTCTAACTTTTCCTTGGCCAACTGTTTCTTCTCCTCTCCTAATTTATGGAGTTTCTTATCTCTTTCACTGACTTGGACATAGAGATTCTTGCACTCCTGGGTTACCATTTCAAAACTGCTATTTAACCCTTCGAAGATCTCTCTCAATGAACATAGTTCTGTGTTGAAGTGGCAATTCCTCTCCTCAGAGGCTTCCAGTTTTGCGCCAACTTGAGCCATGAAACTCTCGTACTGGGCATTATCAGCATAGGCCTTCTCCAGCTTGCTTGACAGGATCACCCTGTCCCTCTCCAACTGCTCTTTTTCTGTCTCCTGGAGAACACACTTAGCAATTGCTGAAGATAGACAGCTTTGTAGTGCAGCCTTGGCTTCTTGCTCCTTATCTAAACGTCCATAAAGACAATCAATTGTTTTCTGTTCAGCTTGAAGCGTCTGAGTAGGGGCATCTTTTTTTTCTTCCACTATTCTTGGGATACATCTGTGAGTTGCCTTAAGCTGCAGCATATCTCTTTCATTAAATGCAGACTCTGGGGTTAAATTTTCATTCTTAATTCCTTCTGCAACTTCCACAGTAATGCCTCCCTTCTTTTTCTTCTTCTTCCTTGCTTTGAGAAGTTCTGAAGAATCAGTGGTACTGTGGTCATATTTACTGCTCAAGACTGTTTGAGTGGGAGCCATAATTTCAGACATGGGGAAACCACACTTCCCAAGAAACCAGTAAAGAGGAAATGTGTTTTTAAAACAGAAGCATTAGAATGAACAACAGGAATATTAGACACAGAGAGACACAAGATAGGAGAGCTGACCTTTTGAGACTTTAGCATCAGTCACGGAGATTTATAAATGCAAGGAAAAAACACAGACAGAGAAAACTTGCAGTTAGATCTGAAACTTTTGACATCGGACATAGGAATATCAGACAGAGAACCCTGCAGTTAAATCTGAAACCTTTGATATCAGGCGTAGGGATATCATATGTTGCAGAGAAACAAACTTTAGGGGAACTTTCAGGTAAACCTGAAACCTTAGAACCAATCATATGAAGAACTACAGATTGCAGGAAAAATCACAGTATGTAGTAACAAAATAATGGAAGCACTCTTGTCTTTTGAAATGGGAACCCTGTGAACAGCAGTGGTCCAACCAGTGATGCAGAGACAAGCCTTGTCCAGGGAATGAAAAGTCAGAGTCTAAAAGGTGGTAACAGGTACTGCAAGGGTTAACCCAGGCACTGCACAAAAGAAAAATCTCAAAGAAAGGTGCACTAGTCTCTGCAGCAACAGTTCTAGTCTCAGCAAAAATGTTTTTTCGTAATGAACGCAATAATTCTTGCAGAACACTTAGCAGCAAAAAAAACCTTCCCAACTGGGATTTCCAAAAAAGAAACGAAAGTACTTATCTTCAACCATGCGGATGTGGTCTGCTGCAGCAGGCAGGAAAGGGTGCAGGCAGAAGAAGAATCTGTTCCAGCGAGGTCCAGAAGTGGCCTTTGCTTTCTGTCACAGGAGACTCCTGTGGCGGGTAGGATCACGGTGGCCGGAACAGCACGAGCATAGTAGGGGTCACAAGCAGGGGTCCGAGGCAGGCGGCAGGTAGCGAAGTCAGGTACAAGCAGAGGTCGGCAACGAGGAGACTGGAATAGGACAGGGGAGCAAGGACTGGTCTGGGGGCAGGGACTGAGAACAGGAACAAACAGGGACAAGCCAGATTACCAGCAAGGGCTTTTACTGTGAACAGACTTCTATAATACAGGTACAGGTACAGAAACAGATCAGGAATCAGAGGCATGTGCATTAGGAGTCTGACTTCAAGCAAAGGCAATTGAACCAACCAGGAAGCAGAAGCTATAAAGGACAGAGACAGGAGCAACAAGGAGACAGACAGGCAGACAGAGGAACCCAGAGGAAACAGAAGACAGCAGCACACCCAATGGACAAAGAAGAACTATGGCTAAGCAAGAGGTCTAAGCGATCCTGACACTTGGTAATCTTGTAGAACGTTAGATGAATCTGATTCCTGATGGGCTTCATGCATTCTTATTGAGTTTAAATCCCTATCTTTAACTAGTGCAGCCAATCCCTCTGCGGGAATACGTTTTCCCACCTATCCTGGAGTTGCCAATACTTTGGAAACCTTAAGCAGGTGGCACTCGATTTCAGTATCTGGCAGGTCCCGGGGTCCTCTGTGTCCAGGAAATATAGGTATCTGGGTGTCTTGATCTCAGCACACCTTTGGGCTCAAGACAGTGTCTGTGTGCAGGCTTCTCTGCTTCCCTTTGTCAGCCCAATTGTGAACTAAGGAATCCCTCTCCTGTTTCTCAAATCAGGCTTTTTCTAAGAGTCCTAATCAGCCAGGTGGAGTCTGGTTTATTGCCTGTGTGCAATTAACCAGTACACTGCTGGATTTAGAGGCAGTTTCTCTCAAACAGTGATAAGTCCCTGTTACACTACAATATGACTATTTTTAAATAATACAATCTTCTTCAAATGACTCCCGACCTCATCTTCTTGCTGTCTCTTTTACGTTTTCAAATGTTAAATAATTGTGAGAATGATATTTAGAGAAGAAAATACTGTCAATGCAGAAATTACAGTACAGTACCTGACAGTATCGCTGGATGTGTTTCCTGCATGAACACATCCAAATGTTGGATAATTGTTCAAGCACAAGATATCTGAAAGCACAAGAGAACAGGCTTTAGTTCTGATCAAGATCAGTGAGTGTACTAATGCAATTTTTGTGCGCTTTTATGTACAGTACCACTGATGTCACAGGCGCAGCAATTGGTATTGGGTGGGGCTACGTTTGTCTACTGTTGTAAGGTGTCAAAAGTAGGTATATACCAGTAGCTTTACATGTATAATACAGCATACTGTATAACAAAGGTAGAGAAAATAGACTAAAGCGCTCCAATGCCAGGAATAAAAGAATATTGTAAGCCAAAACCACTAATCCAAGGTATAAAAAATGAGTAATGGTATTAGTACATAATAACCACTAGTATGGGTACTATCCTCCTGAAGACAGGTGGTAGATGGTACTGCTGCGACACACTTTATTCGAGCAAATACCCAGTATGTACCTGGCAGATACCTGGAATGCGCCGCTCCTCACCTCAGACAAGCCCCGTTGCGTTTGCCTTCCCAGCCATGGTTCATGCCTGGCTGACGGGCGGCTGATCTGTTAAATGATAATGATTAGGATTTAATAGGCTGCAATGCTTCGCGTGTCTACCAGATGGCATAAATTCATGAATTGTAATGCAGTATATATATATATACTGTGCAGTATTGCAGCCAGCGGGAATAAAATGCTTCAATCCCTGCCTGGAAAATAACGCAATGCACTCGGGCAGAAAACAGTCACAAACCTCAATACACCCGAGTATACCCGAATTCGTGGGACTAGCCGAGCTCGAATAAAGTGTGTCGCCAGTGTACAAGCCCACCCACAATCAGTCTCATTGTCAGGTTCCCCTGAATAATAAGAAATACTCACAAATCCTAGGAGTGGTAGGCAGGCTGTGCAGCTTCCAATATTGTAGTAAACAGGAATAAATGGAGAAACAAAGCGCCCAAGCAAAAACAGAGCAGGAAGGACCCCGAATCAAAAATAGAATAAAAGGGCACTTTAATGTGACAAAAGACCCATCCAACGCGTTTCAAACGTCACAGCATTCTTTTTCAACCTTGAAAAAGAACGCCGTGACGTTCGAAACGCGTTGGAATGGGTCTTTTGTCACATTAAAGTGCCCTTTTATTCTATTTTTGATTCTGGGTCCTTCCTGCTCCGTTTTTGCTTGTGTGCTTTGTTTCTCCATTTATTCCTGTATAACAAAGGTGCAATTCACATTGATTATACAGTCATTAGTGGTTCAGCCCTTCGGAAAAGCAGCAATGACTAAACAAAAAATGGAGGAGGATGAATGTCCCCTCAAACTTCGCTTCAAATTAATTAGGGAGAGATGTCTATGCTGAAAATGAAACATACCTGAGGTATTCTGGGAGATATTCTAATGTCTATACAAAGTATATTTAAATGAGTAACACATCCTAAAATATATCCTTAAGACCAAACAATGAGTCTAAAAGCCCTTGTGATGACAAGATTAGAACACACAACCCTGTCTTTCGGCGCAGCAGCTCTAGCATTGAACTAAACCAGATGCTGGGAGACTCAGGTGTCTCCTCGGGTGTCCTATTTGTTTTTTGCACAAGGAACATTGAACTGGCAACTAGAAAAGTGCTTTTCCCCTTTCTTTCTTTCTTTCTTTCTTTTTTTCTGTTCTTATTTTATATGTAAAGCATGTGACAATGTATAAATCTACATTCTTACCTAAGCTGGCAATCGTTTGGTTCTCCTGTAATAAATCTGTAACAATCCTGATAGTGTGCCTAACATAATGTCCGCCTTTCAGTTTAAATGACTCCTTCCATCAGTATAACTTATCAGCTACAATGTATCCTGATATTACTAAGGTGATATTATCTATTGTTACAGTTTACAGCTCAAACTGCTGGGAACACTGACAAAAAATTCACAAACAGGAACGTGTTGCAAAGATCTTGCACTGCTTGGGAAACCTGCTATAGAAATCAAACGATGCATTTAAAAATGGCATTAAGAGTCGCATTTAAAAAAAATAACTATTATCTAATACTTCAGAACTGATGTATTTAAAAAAGAACATATATAAGATTTCACATGTGTTGCTGCTTTAAAGGAAGCTAAGGGAAAGGGCTACAGCTGTGAGTAGAAGAGCTCAAAAGTATGCTGTGACACTTGCTTGTATCCCCTTCATCAGACTGTTTAGACTGATTGGGCTTAATGGTATATTTTAGGATGTGTTACTCATTTAAATATTCTTTGTATAGACATTAGCATATCTCCCTGGGTACCTCAGGTATGTTCCCTTTTCAGTACAGACATCTCTCCCTAATTTATTTGAATGGAGGTTTAAGGGGACATATATACAATTGGAGATGCTATTAAGTTAGGAAATTGTCATTGTCCTCATGCATTTCAGGCCTTGGAGGGAAATCAGAATTGCTATCTCACCTGTTTTGAAGTAGCAAGAAAAGGTTATGAGCTTTATAATCACTTTACAAGTGATTTTGCCGTTTTGGAGCTGCTAGGATATAAGTTTGCATAAAAAGCCATTTTGGTCATCCCGCTTGATTTGCACTGTCAGAATTAAAACGCTTCCAAAAAAGCCTGTTGCACATGGTTTGGGCATGTGAAATGGCCTTACAAAATAGGAAAACATGAAAATTCAGATAGACAAGGCCCCTAAATGTCCAAACTTGCAATAATTATATAAATAATGCGTTACTGGTTGTTTTAAAATGATCTGAACTGGACAAAGGAATGTAATTATACTGTAGTATAATTTTTTTTTTTTAAATGTTGTACTCTTCCAGATACAAGTTTCTGTAGCAGCAGGCAAAGGTGTCAGTTTTGGTAAGCAGGAGACATATCGGCCGCTAATGATGTGTCAACAACTTTATCCCTTTAGAGATAATCTTTCTACAGTCAGTGAGTAATTCGTACAGAGGAGGGGAATGTGGTGTGAATGTTTGTATTGCAGAAAATCTCTGGTACTGTATACATAGTATAAAAGTATAAATCCCTTTATAAATATTTACATTTAAATATGGATACTATAAATATACTGCATATATTATATATCTTTATCCATTCATTAACAATGTTTTTAGTTCAGAGAAGCATCCATGGTATAAAAGTATAATAGTCCCACAACACTGCAGTTTTTATTTAACATTAGTAAAGTATAATAATGAGTTAAATGTACTGTATATATTATATATATATTTCCTGTTTGAATGTTGGGTAACAAAAGGTGAGATAAAGTAGTATAAACGTATACTAATGTACAGTATACAATGTCTCACAGTGTATCCACTCTGATTAAAATAGTCCAAAACATTGTATTATAAAAAGTCACTCACTGTACATTGCATTTACAATGCTTTGCTATAACCACTTTTTATTTCAGTGAAATTTCTCTAGTTTAAAAATGTAATAACATACATTATACAGTACTGTATGTCTCTATGTGCCTACTAAGACTAAAATATAAAAAAGAAGTAAAAAATATCACATTGTCACTTTGCTATACTTGCTATACTTGAAGAAATAAAGGCTACAGGGTGTGCGTATGTTTTGTCAATACCCATGTGTGTCTATGGAAAGCATATGTGTCATTGAAATGGAATTTGAATTTTAGAGGAGGTGGGCGGGAGCTTCTCTACACATGAGGAAAAGGCAGATAAGTGAGAAGAGACCTTGGCCACTGGTATTTTGCCCAAGGGGGGAGGGGTTTGCGCTTGCTAGAATATAAGTGGAGGAAGGAGGACTGCTTTGTCTATGCATCCATCCAGTCAATAGTGTGGCCAAATCCCACAGCACTAATGTGAATACTGAATACATATAAATATTACAGAAGAAACTAGTCACTTTGTATTTACAATGTTTTGAGATTACAATGTTTTATATTTCAGTATTTCAGTGAAACCCCTCTACAGTAGTATAATAGCATAACAATGTACAGTAAACAATGTGTCACAGTGCCTACTCTGATTAAATTGTGGTTACCACATTTTATTTCAGTAAAACTCTTAATATAAAAATGTAATGATGTACATTATACAGTATTGTATGTCACTATGTTCCCACTATGATTAAAATATAAAAAAAGAAGAAAATATTAAAGTTTATTTATCATAATGTATACTGTATGTGCCCACTTCGATCAAAATAAAATATCTCTACAGAATTAAAAAAGTTGAAAAATATAATCGTTTTTAGACTTCAATCGACATCTTCTTCTGGCTGTCGATTTGACAGTTTAATTCAGTAAAATAATTGGGAGATTATTTACTGAACCCTATTAATAAACAAGAAATAATTAATGCTTAAAGTATACTGTGTACAGTATGCGCGTGCGAAATCTATGGAACGCATATGTAGGTCTTTTGATGTAGCCGCATGCGTGGTCTATGGAACGCATATACGAGTCATTCGGGAATGACAGTTCCACTGTACAGTATGTAAACTTAAGAAAGTAGCAGGACCATTACATCCGGTGCTCAATAAAACAGCCCAGATTGGTAAGCTGGAAACAAGCTGTATATTGTAGTAAACAGGTTACAAACGTTTTTTTCCATCCTCCCACCTGTCTGTGAGTTGTCCCAGTTTAGTAACACACCGAAACAGTATATACGTAAGTCAAATACTGCCACTTAGAACTGATGATAATTAGTGGTCAGCATGATCTCTTAAGCAACTGGCTCTATTTATTAAAAGCATAATAGTGTTGCTGACATTTACTCACAGTTGTCGAAAATGGAATCTGACAGCCCCAGTACCGCTAGCCTGTCCGTGGCGTGAATGACCTCACTCAGGAGGGATCAAAGGTAAGTGTCAGTGCGTGGTAACCGGAAGCTGATTGCCAGAACAAAAACCAGCAGCACTGATTTAAAATGATTCCCGGTCAGATCGACTGCTTCACCCAAGGAGACGGGGAGATTGTTGCATGTGAAGTAATCACTGAGAAAGGAGAAACAATCCAACAGCACATACGTGGCACAGCTCCCGGTTGGATCAACCACTTGACCCGAGGAGACGAGGCATTGAGAAATTGTAGTGTACTCACTTAGAGCTTGCCGGGATGTGTCCAGCACAGCATGCATGCAGGCAACATGATCAGCAAAGGATGATTCAAAGAAGAAAAACCAGAGCACAGCTGAAGAATGTGTTACTTGGGACAGAGGACCGTTTCAAAGATTTATTAATTTAAAAACAGATGCAAACAAAAAGTCCTGACAGATCCTCTAATGCGTTTCACTCACAGGGCGCTTTATCAAAGAGTGATCTGTCAGGAGGAAACAGTGCATTGATATAGGGTAACTCCCTGTGAAACCAACTGATTACCAAGATTAATTAACTAAAAACACCTGAATAAAGTGTCATATTACAAGTCTGAGTTACGCTATAAAGGGCACAAGAAACATGAAAACATATACAAAGATTTAAAATATAAAACAAAAATATCAAATATACACTCAATCAGCAAACCATACAAATATTTTGAGTATAAATTATACCACTGCTGCAGAATGTTGCCAATTGAGAAGTAAACATAATAATGAAAATACACATATAAACACAAAGCCAAGACTAATACATAAGTTAAATATAATGTAGTATCCAATATAAACCATAAAGTGTATGGATATGGACACAGACACTTTAAACACTTTTTTTGACAGTTTTAACATTAATGATGTCAACTTAAAATTCCCCATGGTCACAGATATGCATCACTTCAATTTCCAGGATGTGACGTTCTATGTTGACCTAAACAATCAAATACAGACAAACATGTATTAAAAAAAACACACTCTAGAAATTATTTTCTCCGTTCAAAGAGTAGCCATCCAAGATTCATGGGATACCTAAGGGACAGGTTCTCCAGTATAGAAGACTCTGTTCAGAAGAAGATTCATTCTTAACTAATGCTGAGGACCTCAGTGCGAGGTTTAGAGCAAGACGTTATGACAACAATGCTGTTGAGGTAGCTTTTCAACAGGTGTCCATCAAGGACAGGAGTGATTTGATTACCCATAAAAAATCTTAGAAAAATGAATGTACAAGCCCACTGTTCATCACTCAATGTAATGGACAGGCAAATCAAATACTTAATATAGTTCAGAAACATTGGGGCGTCTTAAAGTTAGACTCATAACTCAAATCAGTTATTGAAACTGGCACAAGGTTCATGTTCAAGATAGCCAGGACCTTGGTCTCATCAATTTCTCCAAGTCTATTTAGTTCATTATCCACAGATCACATATGTGGTATACCATCTGGGTTCCACAGATGTGGCCATTCTGGTTGGTGCAAGTATGCCAGACCCACTAGAAGAATCAGGATTATACAACCCAAATCTCATTATAAGATCCAACATTCATCAATTGCCACACTAGCTTTGTGGTTTAAGTAATTTTTTGTGGGTGCCGTAAGAAATACTTAGGGAAGATCATCAGGCCCCTTAAGAATAGGATCACAGAACACGTCAGGTTAGTTAAAAAGAGGGATTTGAATCACCCCGTGTCTAGACACTTCTCTGTATGTCAAAAAGGGTGCATTATCAACTTCAATTATTTGGAGTTGAACATGTTCCTTTACCCAAGAGGAGGGGGGGGGGGGGGGTGATAGGTTGAACCTTCTCAACAAAAGAGAAATGTATTGGGTGTTCACATTACATATTCTTCACCCTAAGGGTATACATTTTGGGAACTCAAGCATTTTTTGGTGGACTGACCACTTCATACATGTTTCAAACAATTTTCATGGATTATGGTTATGTGAATGTATTAGAATTCAAAAATCCCCTTTCTAGGGTTACATATGGTTCATAGTGTGTATTATATGTCAATATATATGCACTTATCTTTTTCTTCCATTCTTATATTGAGTGTAAAAGTATTTACATTTTAAATATATTGAATCTTAGCGAAATATGATATTTGTCTATTATCTTTGGTCCAGTTATCAAATATCCATGCAATATATGGTTTATAATGGATACTACATTATATTTAACTTATGTATTAGTCTTGGCTTTGTGTTTATATGTGTATTTTCATTATTATGTTTACTTCTCAATTGGCGACATTCTGCAGAAGTGGTATAATTTATACTCTAAATATTTGTATAGTTTGCTGATTGAGTGTATATTTGATATTTTTGTTTTATATTTTAAATCTTTGTATATGTTTTCATGTTTCTTGTGCCCTTTATAGCGTAATTCAGACTTGTAATATGACACTTTATTCAGGTGTTTTTAGTTAATTAATCCTGGTAATCAGTTGGTTTCACAGGGAGTTACCCTATATCAGTGCACTGTTTCATCCTGACAGATCACTCTTTGATAAAGTGCCCTGTGCGTGAAACGCATTAGAGGATCTGTCAGGACTTTTTGTTTGCATATGTTTTTAAATTAATAAATCTTTGAAACAGTCCTCTGTCCCAAGTTACACATTCTTCAGCTGTGCTTTGGTTTTTCTTCTTTGAATCATCCTTTTCAGTATGTAAACTTGTGTAAACTTATATTTACCTTGATTATACACAGTGTGACAGGGCCTTAAACCCTGTCTGAATAGGGCTCCAAATAGAAAGCCTGTATCTGGCTGATGAGTCCAGCAGGGAGCTGATTAGGTCAAACTGCAGGGATCTCTCTAGCATTAAGTAAGTGGGTGCTGTCAGAGAGAGATCCCAGGGAACCAGAACCTTTATTCCAGGATGCAGCGGACCCTGGAACCTATCATAGGATTTGCACCTGGAAAACCAACCCAGACCCTGGACTGCGGTAAAGAGCACCCTGATACCAGGTACCTCTTTGGACTTTAGGGTCAGAGGTTGGCAAGAGGCCTATCCTCTCAGCCCTGCAGATAGGGACTGGGAAGTGTGAGTCACCCTATATAAAGGGATTGGTCTCTTTTATTTGTTTATTTGTATGCTGCCTTAAAGCTATATTGTTTGAAGCTACGGGCTGAATAAAAACCAAGGTGTATTTTCTACAATATATGTCTCCCTGGTTATACATCTGCACTGGTCTCCTACACAGGGGCTGAAAATTAAGTGGCAGCAACCCATTGTTGATTCAAGTTGTTCGGCTAGATCATGTAATTGGGATATAGGTTCATTTCATTTTTGGAGTTGGCTGGTCTATACTGGTAATTCTATTGGGGCAGGTACTCAGGCAGAGGCTGGTACTCGGGCAGAGGCAGGTACTCGGGTTGGAGCAGGTACTTGGGTGGAGGCAGGTACTCGGTTGGAGGCAGGTACTCGGTTGGAGGCAGGAAATCGGTGTGGCCAGATTGGAGAGATCGTTCAGGAAGGTCTAGTATTCAATCTCTTTCCCCTTTCTAAGGTTGCCATCATCAAACATTCTCATCCATGATACGTGCAGTGCCCTGCACCCACCCCTCTTGCCGGGGAACAGTGTTCTAATAAAGCAATCATGAATGTTTTGGTTGTGTCAAATAGAAGTCCACCAAACTTTTTTGTTTGGTGTTTTTGCGTAGAATAACAATATACTGATAGATCTCAGATAGAGACGCACTCTTATCTGTCCCGACTTGAATTGCACAATGTATCATATAGGCATAACTGCAAGCTGGTCTTGTGCGGCATGGAGAAAGCACCATGTCCCATGCCATGTACAGTACAAATGTTATGAGACAGATTTGGTTAATGCATAGCAGTTTTTAATAAAGTGTGAAACAGTAACAGTAGAGATGTACAAGGTCATTAGACAAAAAGACGTGTACATTTTTTTTTATTCAATAACCTGCACGGTTAATACTGAACTGTAGTATTCAGAGTATCATAGGCGAAGATATTCAGTGCGCCACCTGCCAGCCATGCACTGAACTGCAATAACAAAAATAACGGCACAAATAATAATTCCGGCTGACTGAAGACGAGGTGCGTGCGGCTCAGTACGGCAAGTCTGTGAAGGAGGTGTGGACAAAAAAGGCCTCCTGCTGCACCTGGGAGCCCCCGTTGAAAGTAAATGAAGCTACATCTGTAGCAAATTCTTCCAAAAGGTTTATTAGGCCTTGGCCTCTAGTAAAACAATGTGGGGTTGCCATATTAATACGTAAGAGAGTGAGTTTCAGCCTAGATGCAGTCAAAGCTGATAGCAATGGCAGGTATAACATGGTAAGAGGTCAATTAAACCAAGAGACTATTACGATAATAATCGTGTATGCCCCAAATAAGACACAATACCTGTTTTTTAAGGCCATGTTTGACGTTATAGATGAGTTTAAACAAGGCACAATTTGCATGGGAGGATATTTTAATCTAGCCCTAAATGCTAACCTTGATAAGCCTGGCACCGACAAGCAAGACTCCAATTTTAATGTCCTCCTTAAACTATAGTATTAAAGACATTTGCTGTTACCATCACTTGGAAGGCTCTTCACACTCAATACTATTCCTTTTTTCTATTGGATTGATTATGTTTTAGCGGATTACCCAACAGTTCCTTTTATTGAGTGAGTGGAAATAATACCTCATTATCTGTCCGACCATAGCACTTTGCATCTCATGATGCAATCCCATTGTAAAATAAGGCAGCTGGGTAATTGAAGGCTGAATGATTCCCCCCAACAAACCTTGGAAGGGATCCATAAACATATTGAGATATATTTTACGATTTGGGAAGCCCAGTAGTCTACAATTATAGGTAAATGAATCTCCAAAGCCGCCTGGAAACAAAAATAAAAGAGAAAGAGATTGACACACTGGGGCTCATGCACTAAATTCCGATAAAAAAAATCGCCACGGTTTTAAAATCTCCATTTTTGACAGCGTTGCTATCACGGTATGCAGAATCCAGAGATAACAACATTCACAAAAATGGCGAGTAGCCGGCGACATGATGATCAAACTTCTGAAAAGGGCTCAACACGTGAGTTCTATCTGCTGCAGAGAGAGAGAGAGAGATGCCTCCCCCTGTGCAAATCTCGTCCGAACATAATGTATTTTAAATGTAATTTTTATTAATAGTGTAGATGAGCAGGGGATCTCCGGAGCAGAACCGCATTGATTTCAGGTCCGGGGACCCCCTGATTCCAGAGATACAGGCCCCGTTATGGGGTGCCGGTATCTCCTATGCATTTGATTCCCGCAGAACATTTACATGCATAGGAGATACCGGCACCCCATTGGGGGTTTTTTTTTGCCACAGTCATTGCAAATTTATTTATGTATGCCCCTTTAGGGCTATATATATATATACAGTAAGAAGCAGTGGTTGGTTTGCCAAATAGTTGCTTTTATGTGTTTTAAATGTATTTTGGCTCAATTTTGTTCACTTTGTATGCTATGTGTTTTGCTTTTTCATGTTGTATTATGGCATTTTTTAAGTGTTTTTAATTTTTTATTTCTGGGTTTTCTTTGATGTTTGCATTTTAATAGTGGTTTATTTTTGGTGTTTTGATTTTCAATTAATGTATTTATTTGGAGATTTATTTTATTTATTGAGGGTTTTGTTTTGTGTTGTAATAGTTAATTTGGTGTTAATTTGGTATTTAATTAATTGATTGGTGGTAATTTTGTTGTGTTTACTTGTTTATTTTTGTTTATTTGGAGATTGTTTGGATTGCACTGGATATTGTTGAAGATTGATTTTTTTGATGGGCAAGATGGACCCACTGTGCCAATCAATTGGTTTATTGGCATATGTAATGTTTTGATTTTTATATGTAATGTGTTGTATTTTAGGCCTGGTTTTTTTCAGCTTCACCATTTATTGCTATAGTGTTAAATCATGCCCATGTTATATGGGCATGATGTACCCACTGTACCAATGAATGGGTGGAGGGTTGGTATAGTTGCCTGGGGAGGGTGGTTAGGCCTCCTGGGAGGGTAGTGGTGGAGGGTGGGTTAACCCCTTAATTACTATAGTGGTTATTAACCACTACGGTGATTAAGGGGTTAGGGGCCATTAGATTGTGTTTTTATATGTATTCTTGCTGGCATCGGAGGACATGGCCCTGCAGTATGCTTATGAGGATGCCTTTCATGATGGCAGGGGTAAGTAGAACGGTTTTTATTTACTTTATTTATGCTGCCTGGCTGTTTGATTTAATAATGGGCAAATTAGCTATTATCCCTATTGGATAATAGTTCTTTTGTCCATTACTGTACTGTATGTGTAAGGTGGCGGGGGAGGGGGGCAAGGTGTATTTATTGAAATGTATCCCATCTTTATTTATTTTACAACAGGGTTGGTACTGAAAGCCAGCGGGGACCCGAGGACACCACCCGAAGACACCCATGGGGACCACCCAAGGACCCACGGACGCCCAGAGGGCCACCAGAGAAAGCCCAGATGCCAATGGGAACCACCTGAGGACCCCCGGGAACCCACAGGGACCATCCGTGGGAACAACCCGAGGGCCCCAAGACACCCGTGGGAACCACCCGAGGGCCCCCAGACACCTGTGGGAACCACCCAAGGGCCCTCAAACACCAGTGGGGATGATCATGGGACCTCCAACCACCCGTGGGACCACCTGCAGACCCACGGACACTCGCGGGGACCACCTGAGGACCCCCAGAGCCCCTAGGGGACCATTGAATTCTGCATCTAAAGATGTGATAAACTAAGTGCAATCCCCCAGAATTTTTTTGCATGTCGCTGCACCATAACTGCGGCTAGCAAATAGAGTTGTGCGGCTACCGTAGTACTTTGCAGTAATGATAGGTGGTGATATTGTGTCTTTATCCTAAATTCAATGTAAACAACCCCTTATTCCCACCCACTGTTTCAATGCTAAAATCCTTCAGAAAACTAAAACTGATTTATAAACTATACATATATAATACAATCTTCCATGCGCGCTCGATGTAAACTGTATGGAGCGCATATGTGTTCAATTGAATTTGTGCGCATGCATGGAACAGGTATATTCCAATTTAATAGAACGCATACATTACCTTAATTATACATTATCCTATAGTGTTATTCTGTGTCATTGGATGTGATTTCTACACAAACAAAGTGTTCACATTTATCAATGTGCAGAATCTGCAAATCAAGGATTAAAATAATGATAAAACAATTGCACACCCCAGATTTTTTTTTTTTTTAAACACACAAATAATTCTGTTTGCTGTTCCACGAGTGGAATCTCACGTCTTTCCGTGGCACCGAAAATAGTAAGTCTGGCTACATCTGTATTGAGGCTATCTCGACAGTCTTGAGGCGATTTTACCTTTTGTAGTTCACAGAGCTACTAGTATACCAGTGAGTTGTCAAAATTTGCGAGTTTGAGTCATTGGGTCATATCGGATGGAATTGCCGAGCCGGAATGAAACCAGTTAAGTAAAAAGTCTGAAGAAGTTTACTTAGGTAAACGAAACGCGTCGCGACTGTTGTGGCTGGCGGTTTTATTACCCACCATCAGTACACACTCAAGTGTACCGTTCCTGCTTTTTTCCGATCGTTTTTATGCTATCAAAAACGGACAGGCATCCTAAGGACACCTATTGAAGGCCCCGGTTCCTACACATGTGTGCTACACTCTGCACCACGCTACCACACGTGGAGGACAGGAGAGGAAACAGAGACAGCCCCAGCGCGCAGGTCTGATCTCTCAGAACTGAGATTACCCTTCATATTTCCTATGTGATGCCCTACTCCTGTGATAGACACCAGATCGGGGGTTATTAAAGAAATTTTATATGTAAGTTACTAATTTTATTATTTGTTGTTAATACAATATCTATCTCTCATCTTGGTGCGCTTTTGTGTTTTTTCTTGTTTTGCTGATATTGGTATCACCATCGGGGTTCCGGTGGAGACCACATTTGGAGGTGGGGGAGACACCTCATAAACACAGAAGCAGCAAGAGAACTGAGAGGGACCAACAATCCAAGCTTAAAGAGCCAGAGCGCGGACTGAACTTTTCATTATAAGTAAAAAGTCTCTCAAACGGTTTGGACATTTGAGAAGGGTTTACAGAATATGAGCACCAGCATACAGAATTCGACCAAAAAGAGCTCTTTCACACGGGAATACACTTATCGCAGCTACGAGAATATCCCCCTAAAGAAAACTTAGACCAAAGCTAGGACAGTTTTGCACATGAATAATTGTCACTTTTTCTCTCTCATTAGGTGGAAAGTTTTCACATCTTTAATCTCTTCCAAACATTGCATCACAATAGTGAACGATTGTACTTGCTTCTCTTTTTTATATAAATCTGTATCATAATCGACAAATTATTATTTTTGTACTGCAGATTTTTTTAAGTGGTTGAGAAAAAGCTGTGAAGCATACGTGCTTAAGTAAAATAGATGCCATGATATAAAGCATTTTCGTTCTAATTTAAGTTAGCATAAGGTCATTTGTTGGACTACTATATAATGTATGCAGTAGTATCATGACCAAATAAAGCAATACAAATATGAAATCCAATTAAAAATGTCTATCCTAATTGGAGTAGTATTTTTTTTACTAGGAGGGAGGAAAGGTCCGCCCGGGAAATACTGTTGATATGCACTTCTTCACTGTGCTTAATTTGTCAGGGACAATTACTCCACCAAATTATATTTGCTTTCAGCTTGTAAAGTTCTTAGTAGCAGTTTGCTTTAGTAAGCAAATAGATAAGGCTAATTATAAACTATTATGGTGGGTAAACAAGATGGTTATCAAAGGAAGCAGAGGTAGTTTAAAAAAAAAGGAGAGAAGGTGAGTAGTATTTATTGATCAACTGTAAAACAATACCCACAAGTATGCTGTTTCGTAGACTGCAAGAAAACCTGGCACACAGCTGTCTTCTGTAAATTAAAGTCCACAGCTATATGTAAACTACAAATGTTGACACAGCTGCTTTATAAATGTGTGACGGAGTGGTCTTAAAGGCGAGGTCAGAAAAGAGTCCACACACTGTTCTTGTGCTGAAACAATCCTTTTAGTGGTTTATTTTTCACACGCGTAAACAGAAACTTGGGTACACTGTCCCTTTAAGGCATAACAAAACCATAAACCAAAAGCCTACTACACTTTAGGGAGACTGACTAAACATAACAGGCTCTGACTAACCAACTGGTTAGCTAGGTTAATTACCAGTTCAAACAGAACATAGCATAATATAGTACATCTGTAATCAACAGAAATGGGATTACAGATGTACTATCTGAGGTGCTAGGAATCTGTCCCAGGAGTTTCCAGGTTGGAACTGCCTGTGCTGGGTGTGTGTCCCAGCCAGTACCAGCTGGCCCAGGGAACCATTCCAACCCATGTCCTTGCAAGTTGGGGAAAGACTTAGTCTGGCAGACTGCTGACTGCTTTTTAAACCCCTTGCAATCATGAGGTTATTTGAAACAGCTTAGGAGACCTGGGACACCAGGGTGTGATCTCCTGAGTCTAAACTGAGAGAGTTAACTTCACTCTCTCAGAAAATGAAAGCCTCTTTTAATTCTATAGCTAACTTTCCATTACCTTACTTCCACTTACCTTCCAACTGTTTTGAAGGATCATGTAGTTCTCCATCTATTTCATGATTGTCACCGATTTTCACATACCAGTTTAGTACATTCCCCAAAGTCCTTTACAGTCTGCTGCCTTCTTTCCCTACATTCTCCCATCTTGTCTTCCTCTTATTTCTCTCTGGATGTTTTATTCTCTACACCAGTGGTTTTCAACTTTTCTGGTTAAGGAACCCTAGAATTACAGTGGCGGCCCGCTTTAATCTAATGCGGCTTTCTCCGCGGGTAATTTAAAGCCCCTTGCATATGCGGGCTTTTTTTTTCTTTCGGTGCCGCAGGCGCTTCTATTGTTCAGCGCCATTAGGCGCTGATTGGAGAAACGGCCGCGCACGGCCGTGAGATGCGGCTGGCGCACGGCCAATCTCAGCGGCGAAAAAAAAAGGTGAAAAAAAATGCGGTTAAGCTTTAGATTAAGCTTGGCCGCAACTGTAGATTGTGAAATTCTGGGGAACCCCAACCCTCGCGCCTCCCCCCATCTTCCCCCCCTTACGATCTCTACCCTCACAATCTCCCCCTCACTCTCCCGCTCTCACACTCCCCCTCACAATCCCTCTTCCCCTCCTACTCTCCCTCTTACGCTCACTCTCCCCCTCACACTCTCCCCTTTATGCTCCTTCTCCCCCTCACTCTTCCCCTCACGCTCCTTATCCCCCTCATTCTCCTCCTTATGCTCCCTCTCTCTTCTACACACACACACACACCCTCTCTTCTACACACACGCGTCTTTTCTACACACACATACACCTTCTTTTACACATACACACACTCTCTCTTACACACACACGCACACACATCCTGACGTACACACACACCCTCACTTAAACACTTAACTTGGCTGCTGGCACATGCTGCAGGAATCCCTGAAGAGAGAGCGTAGGCTCTTACCTTTAGGCCTGTGGTGCTGCACTGATCCAAAGCTTCCTCCTCCTGTCAGCCGGAAGTTGAACTCGAGTGACTTCCAGCGCCGAGAGGAGCAGGGAGTGGAAACATGGCAGACATCTGCATGGGGTGCCGCCGCGCTGCTAGACTTGGGACAGCTGTGAGAGTTGTTCAGGCTCTCCCCCTCTGCTGGTCGTGGAAACCCTGATGGGTGCTCGCGGAACACCGCTTGAAAATCTCTGCTCCACACCTTCAGTCTCTGGGCCTTTTACTGTGTATTTACTGTATACTCATTTTGCCAGTGCCAAACAGGACTCCATACTGGGTCCAATACTCTACTCTTTCAACAGCTCTGCCGTTGGTAATTCTGTAAACTCACATATCCACTTGTGGATGGTTTAATCTTTAAGGCTTGGTCTCCCTTCTTAAACTGAAATAATTTAAGCGTGGAGCTTTTGCTTATGCACTAACAATGAATAACTGATGTTTTGTACAGGGCTGCATATACCATATGCAGTGTGGAAAGTCTTATACATACAGTATAATCCAGTTACTTATTTTTTACCACTACGCAATGTTTTTGTCCCAACATACTGTATATTCATTTCCTTTATTTCTACCAATAGAATTTAAAAAAAGAGAGAATTTGAAGTATATCTTTTACTGGTTTATTGGACCAACAATGAGTGCAGAAAAACATGCTGGTACCAGTATACTATTTGTTGATGCAATAAGTGGTAATATACTTTCTATTATTTTATTTATTCACTTCAAATAAGGTATCGACAGAATGTACCAAGTGTTCTTTTGGAAGTGAACTGCAGTGGTAGGGTTCTGTGAATAATACTTTTTCTAGACATTAAGGCCCATTTTTTACTAAACAGTTTTCTGCCACAAGAAACCATTACTTCAATGGGCTGTGAGGTATCTTCCAGCATCGGAACATGTTTTATGAAAACAGACTACTTAGTAAAAATATATATTTTGTTCAGTGATAGAGCAAGATAACTTGTATTTCCTGATACAGAATAACAACTTGATTTTGGAGTTAGTAGTCAATATCAGGATTTGATTAATTTCCGCCCATTTTCTTTTTCATTGAAGTTAGTTATTTGGCAAGGCACATTCCAGGTTACACAAGAGAGTAAATACAAAATCTAAGAGGTAATGGTGAATAGTAGAATGCAGGGTATTCATTATTTCATGACCGAAGGTAAGTGTCCATGTGGTAGAAGTTAATTCATCTCCCTGTATGCTGGGCACCAACATTCAAATTAGATAGTCAGCTCTTCAAGGCAGTGATTAATTATGACTATAAATTGCCACTACTTTATAATTGCCACTAAATTGTCACTACTATAGAGAAAGGATCAAAATAATTAATATTATTATTGTGCAAAATAACTGTCTTAATGATAGACCCATGTACATAGATGCAGTAAAAGCTACTGTCATCTTGTCAGGAGACACTGCCACCAGCATAACCTTATGGCTGACCTCAGTATTCTATATTTATTAGATTGTTTCCTGAAGCTTCCCTTCAGGTCTAACATGAAGCCTCCTGGTATTGATTTTCAGAGTTGCGATTTTACTTTGTACGCAACACGCCAGGTCAAAGAGCAAAATATTGCTTGTGAGGTGTATAAATACATTAAAATATTGTCAATGCTAAAGCTTGGAATGGCTGTATGTGTAGACTGGCAAATTACTTACCAGCATGTCAACATAGCGTATAGTCCAGTAGAGGGCGGCATCTTTTTATGGGTATTAGCAAGCCGGAGACGTAGTGCACGGGATTGCAAGTAGAGGTGTGCAAAACGTGGTGCACATTTGTGAATACGACATTTGCACAGCAAGAAAATGTTTCGATAATATAAACATAGCAAGCACCATTATCTCATTGCATCATTAAAGTGTGCTAGTTACAAATTATGCAAAAATTGGTTTGCATTTCTCTTACTTGTCAAGTTATCACTGCACAAAAAAAATTTTTTACAAATTATTTTGATTTGTTTTTAGATTATATTCAGGATGCGGGGAGGAGTGGGGGTTACAGAAAAGAAGCGGGTGGGTTAGGGACAATAGAACCAACATACTTAAATCGACAGTACAATACAAATATAATAATACCAGTAATATTATTACCGTATTTAAAAATATGGGGGGGAGGGAAGGCAAGAGACACTAGCAATCAAAATAATTTCTTAGCACCTTTATTAGAATTTGGTTTGTAACCTTACAATTTTTAAGTAACTGCTTCTGTTCCCTTAGTAACTTTAAATTTGTATATCTCACTGCACAACATTTATGTGGCTTTAGGTGACTTTATGTTTTCATGAATTTCCAACTTTCTTTATACAGCACAAAAGCATTTGCAAAACAAAATGGAAACTTTTGCATATATGAGTATGGCCACCTTCAGATCGTTCATCTTATAGCAAGAAGTCCGAGAAATGTTCGCCGACAGGACTGTCTCTTGTTCCGCGTGTGATGCTGTAACGATGCAGATTCATTCTCTTGTTTAGCCCCTGTCCCATCTCACCTACTGTATGTAGTAGCAGCCCTGTTGCAGGGTACATGCAACCACTTGTGGGTTTCTTGAAAAGGCTTATGTATTGAGCCTTAAAAATATGGCACACAAAAACAAAACAGCTTCTTTTCAACAAATAGAACAAACAGAAAATAAGTCCTGAGCAGGGCTTGGCCCTTTTCACATCAAGGGCTGTTCAGATTCCAGCGTAATAGTACATCAGAATAGCATAGTGAAGACAGACCTTAGCAGTAGTTCTCCCTCAGCATGTCAGTATCTCATTGGTTCAGACAGGCTGCATGTGTGTGCAGCCTGGGGTTTTTAAAGCTCCTTGATGAGGCAGCTGGGACCAGACTAATTGACAAGAGCTTCCCAGCTGAATGTTAACCCAGTCACTGCTGCACTGCAGACCTAAACATAGGTGTGCCAGGCATAGAGCTGGTGACGTTTATTCACCCTGTCACAAGCCCCCTGGGCATTTCATGCACATGATGAAGTACACGACATTGCTGGAGGAACAGGTGAACCTTCCTCTGATTTTGTACTCCAGATTCCTGTGTGGTATTTGTATTCTGCCCGCTGTGTGGAGCATTGCGCAGGTTTTGCATCTTGCGTCCTGGCATGGTCTTGTCCCGCATTCAGTTGTACTGTTGAATACTTTACTCCTCACCAGAGACAGTCCTGTCAGTGAACATTTCTCTGACTCTGGCCATAAGATGAACGATCTGAAGTGGCAATACTCAAAGGTAATCTTAGAACACCAAAAGAGAGATGTTTGCATGAATACAAATGTATACAACTGTTCGGGACACTTAGTGGTGGCCTAAACCGAGACCACAGCTTCATGAGTCACTACCCTGACACAAGAGAACTCTCTTTCCATTTCTATATCTTTAATCATGGATGCATTTTGAATATCTGGATTAACATTCTGATTCATTTTTTAAAACAGGTGTGTTTCTGTGAGCTGAATTCTCCTATCAATCAATTGCAGCAGAATTTAAAATCTAATGAACTATTTGGATATGTTTCTGTGAGCTGATTAGGCAAACCCTCTCCCTTAATTGTTAGTCAAATGCATGTGATCAGAGAACTTAAGACCGTCTATCTGGGCTGTGAGCCATAATGCTGTATGTCACATTTAAAGTGTCTTCAGAGTTCATTTTGGAGTTGAAATTGGAGGTGAAGATTAGAGGAAGATCTGGACTCTGCCCTACAACAACATCTCTGCAACTGTGAGCACTTGAATTTCTATATGCGTGATTATTTGTACGCATCCTATCCGCCAATAATTGGGAAGTCTCTCCTCCTGCATCTCACTATGCCCTCCCTATTGCTTTTTCTGTTTACTGTTTCCTCACTCCTTTGTGAATGTCTCGGTTCTCTCCAACTTCTCCACTCCCCACTGTACAATTAATTATATACCTCTCTCCCAACAACTTCTGTTTCCCCTCATTAAAAAACAACCACAAAAATCCTCTATTCACACCTCTATCTACTCCTTCCTGCTGCTGGGGACCTCCCCTAAGCCCGAACTCAGAAATACACACCCACAGTCTCTCCTATAAACCATTGTGGCCAAGCACTGCCATCTACAGCACTTATTCCCTCACCTCATGTCTCTGTAACACTCCCATTATACCACTTAGATCGTAAGTTCTTCAGGGCAGGGATTTCCTTTCCAATTGTTTGATTTTGCTGCGCTTATTGTATTATTATAATTCCCTGTACTGTATTCCTTGTGAAGCGCTGATTACACTTATGGTGCTATATAAATAAAGACATACATACAATACAATGAGTTCTAAAGGCCATGTCTATACATACGGCGCTATATGAATGAACACACAGCTATATCTTACACATACAAATGTACAATGTAATTCTATCCCTATATACCAATAGGGACCACATAGTATCTACACACCAATAGTAATGCAACACGCTCTTACATTTCTACACCTACCCACTCCACACACACCTTTTGTAAAGCGCTGTATACACTGTGGGTGCTTTATAAATGTATATTTACACACACACACACACGCACATATACACTTACATCACTAACATTCAGGGACCATTTAACACCTTAAGTCATAAATCGCATATTGCACAGGGGGGAGGGATAGGCTTCAGTCACAGATACATTCCAGAAAGCACTGTTTTTAAGAAAAACCTTTCTTGCTTTATCCATAGTAACATCGACGGAAGAAGAGGTCAGTGTATCTCGAAAGATCTCACAAATAAATGCATTTAGTTAGCCACGGAACGGTATCGTCTATTCGTTTTTGATTTTATATATATATGTATATATATATATACGACTATTAAGGTTATGGTGGGTAAAAAAAGTGACTAAAACCCTCCACAGTAAAGCATAAAGCAACTGTAAATATTCCTGTATATTCATTTGCATGTCTTAGACAGGTCTGCAACCCTGTCTTTCACCATTATCACCCAGCAAACAGCACTTCCACTGCAGCAAGGGATTCTGGGAAATGACATGCAAATGAGCACACAGTGCCACTTTTTATCTCATGCTCACATTACATGAGCAACCCTTAGTCAATGCATGCTGCTTTAAATACAGCTTTTTAGCAAGGACTTGGGAGATGCAAAGTCAGTTAACCCACTCACAGACATGTTTCAACCTTGATGGGTCTCATCAGTGTGAGGTTGGCTTACTGACATTTGCTCAAATGAGATAAGAGTAGGTAATCACCACGACTATTAAGGTTATGGTGGGTAAAAAAAGTGACTAAAACCCTCCACAGTAAAGCATAAAGCAACTGTAAATATTCCTGTATATTCATTTGCATGTCTTAGACAGGTCTGCAACCCTGTCTTTCACCATTATCACCCAGCAAACAGCACTTTCACTGCAGCAAGGGATTCTGGGAAATGACATGCAAATGAGCACACAGTGCCACTTTTTATCTCATGCTCACATTACATGAGCAACCCTTAGTCAATGCATGCTGCTTTAAACACAGCTTTTAACTAAGGGTTGCTCATGCAATGTGAGCATGAGATAAAAAGTGGCACTGTGTGCTCATTTGCATGTCATTTCCCAGAATCCCTTGCTGCAGTGGAAGTGCTGTTTGCTGGGTGATAATGGTGAAAGACAGGGTTGCAGACCTGTCTAAGACATGCAAATGAATATACAGGAATATTTACAGTTGCTTTATGCTTTACTGTGGAGGGTTTTAGTCACTTTTTTTACCCACCATAACCTTAATAGTCGTGGTGATTACCTACTCTTATCTCATTTGAGCAAATGTCATTAAGCCAACCTCACACTGATGAGACCCATCAAGGTTGAAACATGTCTGTGAGTGGGTTAACTGACTTTGCATCTCCCAAGTCCTTGCTTAAAAGCTGTGTTTAAAGCAGCATGCATTGACTAAGGGTTGCTCATGTAATGTGAGCATGAGATAAAAAGTGGCACTGTGTGCTCATTTGCATGTCATTTCCCAGAATCCCTTGCTGCAGTGGAAGTGCTGTTTGCTGGGTGATAATGGTGAAAGACAGGGTTGCAGACCTGTCTAAGACATGCAAATGAATATACAGGAATATTTACAGTTGCTTTATATATATATATATAGATAGATAGATATATATATATATATATCTATATATATATGTATATACACATACACACACACATACGCAATTTTTATATCACTTACTGATAAATAGAAGGATTATGTTAGAAATACACTTCCATCCCCTCTTATATGCAGGTAGTACGTGACAAAGTTATCAAAATTCTGAATGTAGTCTTTAGGTTTCTGCCATGGCGCTCCAATTTTATGTAACTCATCAGTACTTTGTAACTTTGATGTAGGTAGATATAGAGACAGAAGGCTGCCAGACTGAACATTAACCTTTTTGTAATGTGTTGCATGTTATGGTTGCCTGATGCGTGACCCACATACATGATCCTTACAGTATAGCACTAATAAAATGATGCTTACAAACCAACATGTTCTGCTGTTGAAGTCACATTAGATGGGTGGATACGTCTGATGTTGCGCCTTTATGCAGCCCTAGTAAAGTTATTGATATCAGAGTTTCTTGTTGTATAAGGCTGCACTTATAGTGCTGGCGACGCGACCGTCGAGTCAAAACAAATGCATTGTCGCTGTCGTCGGTGCTTATAGTACCCGACAGCGACGGAGCGACAGTGCTACCAAAAATCTGGTAGTCACTGATATTTGATTTTTCGGCGACGGTCTCCCCTTATGACCAGTAGTAGAAAAAATGGAGAGTGAACTCCAATGTTCCAATGCTGCAATCATATAAAAAAGCAAAAAAGAAAAATGCGATCACTGTCCAGGAGTAACTAGGAATGTCTTTAGGCAGGTGTAGGATAATAGGTATTAAGAAATAAAGTCAAGATGGCTATGAAGGTATGGGCACACCAGTCGGGGGTTAATATGCAAATGTGAACCAAAGATACAAAGCAGTGAGACCGCAGCCACATCAACTATTGATCAATAATAGTCCCAATAATGCTAACCTGACCCGACCGGTAATCCTGCCACCTTTTCAGCCGTGTATTGCAATGAAGCAAAAAATCCCCTCCAACCTGTAAGGCAGGGGAATCCCAGCTGCAGAGGAATCAAAGAACCTGGGTGCTCCTTTGCTGATCTGCCGGTGGACACCGCAACTCATCTGCTGCCTGGCGTGTATGCCAAACCCTCAGCTCACCGATGTTGATGACGTAGGGGCTGCGACTCCGAATGCCACGGCCGCGCTGTACTGGGGTCCCACGGGTGGTGCGATCAAGCCCATGGATATACTCTTTGATAAAGTCCCATGCTAGGGATGAAACGCGTTAGAGTGGTTCTACTATGATGTCCTACCTTTTTTTCTTAATAAAGTAATTGTATTTTACTAGCTTGTAGTGTTACTAGGAGTAGTGACCATCCACCTTTCCTACCTCTTATCCCCTTATGACCAATCACGAGCTTCTCCATCCCTCTGCCTCCCCCTTTTTTGATGTCACTGGCCTTGTAGCCAGCGACGTCACCTAAACTTTAAATATAACTTTCGCAATGGCGACGGCGACGAGTGACGTCATCGGTCGCATCGCCGTCGCCGGCAATATAAGCACAGCAAAAAAAACAGCATAACAGTCATACTGACAACATTCCAGGAAACATTCATAATGACAGAATATCCACACGGGCCATCTGCTGGAGTTGATGGCAATTTCGTGGATAGGTTGGAGGAGAGAGAGAACACAAACATTTAATTTACTTATCTCATACATTGTTTTAATATAAATATCTGCTAATAAATATATACTATTTGAAATATGAAAATATGAAAAGGGAACTATTTAATTAAATTAGTGTTTTCCCATGCTGTATGTATATGCTTTACTTTGAATTAAGTTAATGTGAAGGTGACGTTGTGAAGGCGGTGTATCTGCTATGCCCGTGTAACCCTTTTATCATACCCCCCCTAAGTGAGATGGGGGTACTCTCCTTCTTGGCTACCTTCATGGGGTTTTGGTGCTGTGACCTGCTGGCAACAGGAGGGCTGAGGGCTCAGTGGTGGTGTGGGGAGAGCCAGGACAGGGAACAGGTGGAACAGATTACCTTGATCTCTTGATGGTGCAGTGCCTCCAGCCAGTAAGGATCTCCTGTAGATCTTCAGGGGATGGACCCCCACTGACACTCCTTGATACCAGACAGGAATCCACACAGCAATGTCTTTTCATTATTTATTCAACCAGCAGCTCCAGGACAGAGAATACACAGTTCACATGATTCTCCTCATCTGCTTCTCTCTCTACTCCATCTGCACCAGATCCCTGATATAGGCAGCATGGATTCCCTCCCCTGCCAGCCTTAGCTTGGCTGGAAGGGAGAGACAGTTCTTCTTCTGACTGACTTCTTTCAGATTCTCTCTCCACTGACTAACTGACCTAACTAATTTAGGAGGCATGTCCCAATTTGAACATCCTTGGGGAGTGTCTCTAACTCTGACTCATTACAAGCCAGAGCCGGATACAGATTGGCCCACACAAAGCAGGGGGCGTTCCAACCAATATCCACCCCTTAGATTGACAGCCTCAGAGTGGCTAAGCCTGCCCTCGAATATTGATACAATATTCAAGGCTGAAATACACATACAGGCCAACTGAAGGAATTAACCTTTCCACTGCCTGCACTAACAGGACTGACAGAGGAAAGGCCCAGAAAAAGAAATAGCTGCCAGAAGGCCAGCTATACCCGCATAACAGATGCACCGCCTCACAACTTCACCTTAACATTAACTTGATTCTGGCTGGAGCATGCTGACAGTTCAAGAGGATCCACGCAACAAAGGAGTGAGTAAAAATCTTCAATACAAAGTATCACTCATGTTTCACTATAAACATGTGCCACTTTGCCATTATGTTACAGAGTTAACAATGTTATACCTTAGTGATTGGGCTAGTTAACCTGCAGGCTAGTGGGAGTTTTTCTATTGAATATATACAATCTTTCAAAGTGAATTCAGCAGCAACTTTGGATCACATCGTGGGATATCTCCTCTAATACTTGAATATAATGTCTGGGATTTGTTTATACTGTATGTTGAGAGTCTTTCATACACTGGCGACACACTTTATTCGAGCTCGGCTAGTCCCACGAATTCGGGTATACTCGGGTGTATTGAGGTTTGTGACTGTTTTCTGCCCGAGTGCATTGGGTTATTTTCCAGGCAGGGATTGAAGCATTTTATTCCTGCTGGCTGCAATACTGCACAGTATATATATATATACTGCATTACAATTCATGAATTTATGCCATCTGGTAGACACGCGAAGCATTGCAGCCTATTAAATCCTAATCATTATCATTTAACAGATCAGCCGCCCGTCAGCCAGGCATGAACCCAGGCTGGGAAGGCAAACGCAACGGGGCTTGTCAGAGGTGAGGAGCGGTGCATTCCAGGTATCTGCCAGGTACATACTGGGTATTTGCTAGAATAAAGTGTGTCGGTGCAGTAAATGTACATGGACTTTTTTTTAGTGAAGCATCACTTGGGAGTTTCACTCCCACTTGCTTTACTTTGAATTACATTGAAAAAGAATTGTCGCACAGTGACTTGTGGGTCAAAATATCTGGCGCTTATGGTTTCCACAAAAAAAGTCTTGATAAACAAACAATAGATAAATACAAAAAACATGTATGGCAGAAAATGATGTGAATGGCTCTATAATACCCCATTTTGGTAACTTAACCCATGCTGCAAAGTACTGTAGACTCCTGTAGTACCACTTTTGGACCAAAGTGAACTAAGTACAGTAATATATTTAATAAGTTAAATCTAGGGTAACACCTCTTAAAAACATCAGACGTGCAGTATAAGTATTTTTTCATTTTTTGTGTTATCGGGAAAATATTTATAAATATTGTACATTTTTATTTAAGAGTGGGTATATTCTGCCTCGTGGCTTTTCTCACATGATTGGGGTGTTCATACAGTCATTTACATGATACCTGTACTTAAGGTGGACAAATCAAAATAAACAGATAATCGCCTTTCACAGAAACAGTAAAAGTAACCACAGTGTTTAAAAAAAAAAATACTAAAATACTAGACTAAAATACTTCTACTTGTGTTTTTTTATTTATTTACAATAAACAGCACATTTCAAACAAAACACATCCCTTTGCTCCTAATTGGGACTACATCTTAAATACTAGTAAAGTAACTGCACCTTTAACCCCCAATGTGTGTACGTCTTTATTTATATAGCACCTTCCATGTACATTGCGCTTTACAGTTATAATACATGACATAATAATATAACACACAATGGAAATAAGCGCTTGAGACATAAAAGTAACATTAGGAAAAGGAGTCCCTGCCCCACTATCTAAGTGGTAAGTAGGGAGAAACGAAAAGAGAGTAGAAGGGTATTCTGGTAAGTGCTTCTGTAAGGTGTCATTGCATCTGAGATGTATAGTATCAGCCAGCGAAGCTACCCATATGCTTCATTAAAGTTGCGTGTTTAAGGGTGGGTCTTAAAGGTGCAGAGAGATGGTGCTTGTCGGATATTGAGGGGAAGGGCATCCCAGAGGCAGTGGGCAGTGAGTGAGAAGGATTTTAGGCGCGAGGTAGCTGTTCTGCAAATACCTGCAACAAATGGGAAATGGAGGCTGAGGTCAAAAACACTGTCAACTTCCCATAAACAAGAGCAAATGTTTCTTTGGACATGTGTATCAAGGGTCGTAAATGAGAATTAAGATACCGAGTGCATCAACTTCATGTTGCTGAGTGCAACAATATGTACTACATTTTGCTGCTAAAGTGCAACACTTAAAACAATCATTGCACAAAGTCAAGGTGTAAGTTGCATTGGCCTGACACATATGCATTAACTCTGTTCCACAGGTAGTCGTCAGCGCTTTAAGGAAGAGATTCAATGGGAGTGATTCATTAAATCGAGATCCTTGTGTTAATTGTTATTTAAATCAATGGCAATAAAGGCATAATTGCAATTATGCAATTGCAGTTCAATTAATCGCACCCATTGTCTCTGTATCACTCTACTGGGCCCAACATAGCATACACTGTACTTACTTTCTATACTGTATGTCTGTTCTTAATTAAAAATGTTCATTATTTTTGATAATTTTCAATTCAAATTATTTGCCAGTATATATACACACATATATACATGTGTTTGAACAGAGCAGTGGCACAGCTCTCAAGCAGTATGTTTCCCTCTGGGATAATGTTTTCACTCGATTTCTACCTCTCCAATTCTGTGAGATGTTTCAGTGCAATACATTTGATTCCAGTAAGGTCAGAAACATTATCCCAGAGGGAAACATTTGGGATTTACAAACTTGGCACTTTACAACCTGGAGGACTAAATGTTTATAAAAAAAAAATACAATGCAAATTTAGATAAATCAGTGTAGACTGGAGAGAATCCAAAATCATAATATAAAATAATTTTTTGGCATTGCATTTTTATTGTTCTGGTTGCACATGCAGATTTCATTTTTAATTTTTATACAGTACCATTTCACTTTTTTAATATAAAAATGTAATATTTTAACATCAACATGTTGTTGGGAGGTATCATCATTATTAGTTCATGATCTTTTAGTTGACTTGTGTGAGGTTCAACACAACCAGCTAATATGCCACTGTCATTTTATTGGTGTATCTAATATATTTTTTATCTGTTACAGATTCTTATTCTCGAAGACTTACTCTATTTACAACCTTGTTGTAGTGTTATTATTGTTAAAATCATTGTATAATTTTTTTATGTACAGTAGCTATTCATTGAGTACTATTGCATTATGGCACGTGATGATGTCACCGACTATAGGACAGCATGCAAACAGAGAGGATTTAAAGATGGACTTTTGATCACTTCACCATCGAGTCCCTGAGGAAGCCGGATACCGGTGAAATGCATTGGGCTAGTGGAATCCTTGCTGATGAATTCGAGTCACTGAGAAGATTGTCCAGCTAGAGCCTTCATTCCCCGAACATGAGCAGAGACCGAGACTGTGGATCTCACAAGAAAGATGGTCAAGCAGGGGAACTAGTCATACCAATGCTGCTGGAGTCTGTGAGCTCAGAATGCTTTTAATCTGTGCACAGTTTGCGAGTGCATTGATTTTATTTATTCTCTTACATAAAGTATTTTACAGAATTATAGAATTTCATCTCTTACATGTTAAAACATCTTGAAGGTACAGCTCAACCCCGCGATCCGCTACAACACGGATCCGCTTATAACGTGGTCTGAGCGTGGCTCCCATTTTTTAAAAGCATTTTTTTTAGAAAATCTCCTACTTTTTTTTTTAAATATCCAATGCTTTATTACACACACGCACACACACACACACACACACACACACACACACACACACACACACACACACACACACACACACACACACACACACACACACACACACACACACACACACACACACACCCTTTGACTGTAAAACCTTGAAAAACCTGTAACCTTTTGAGGTGACCCTAAGAATACCTTCTTTGCCGTGGGAACAGAATGAGTGGCCATCTTCTTCTGGACAGAATGAGATTCTCTGCCCAGTTTTTCAAAGTCATTGCCCCGCAGATTGGTCCTCTGCTCCCTGCCCCCACTAGTCGGTCCCCTGCTCGCTGCCTTTGCCGGTCCCCTGCTCGCTGCCTCCACCGGTCCCTGCTCGCTGTCTCCTCAGGTCCTCTGCTCACTGCCCCTGCCGGTCGGTCCACTGCTTGCTGCCCACACCGGTCCACTGCTCGCTGCCTCCTCTGGTCCCCTAATCACTGCTGATGAAGTAATATTGCTGAAATGAAGATCCTGTTGATATATTACTGAAATAGACTGGGGGGGATCTCTGGAGAATGATTGAAAGTGATGTTCAGTTTCCATTTTGTAAAGTCCGTTATGTCTTTAGTATCCATTTTGTGTGTAAGATGTGCGTGTTGCGTGGTTTCGCTCCTAAGTAGATTTACGACTGTGACTGTAGTTTACGCCCACATTCCTAGTGAAAGTGTGTACCAGGTACCTATTCAGAGATGTTCTAACCAGGTTTTAATGAGCTGTAAGATGATTGGTTTAAGAATTAAGGAGTGGTTAGTATAATCTGCCCGGTAACACATTTTGAACAAACGAACCAGAAATATATAAAAAGCCTGCTTGGACACTCCCTGGCAGAGAGTCTTATAGACTTTTGAATGAGTATGATTATAAAAAAGGGGAGAGAATTACACAAGTTCCATTCTAAGAGGACTAACGATGATGTCAATGCGCTTACTGCTGGCCTGAATGCACAGGACAAACAGAATCTCGATGACCTAATACAGTTGTTGGAACAAAATATCTCCACCGAGACCAATATTACTGGTCCCTTTACTCATTTGAAAAAGAAAAGTCATTTCATGCCCCCAATGAGTATCTGTCCAGCGGTAGAATTGTTTGTTACCTGTGTAACAAGGGACTTAGAAGCTGAACCTAAATACTATAGATCAGACAGTATTCTCACAGTTGAGGAAAGGAATGGCCTAAATGTAATAAAGCCTTTAGCATCAAGCCATCTGATAAAGGTGGCAACATTGTGATTCAAGACACTGAAGCCTATGTTAAAGAGAACATGAGACTATTAAGTGACAAGGAGTGCTATGAGACTCTAGAGAGTAGTCCAACTTCACAATACAAAAAAGATCTGTTTATTATTCTAAAAGATGCCCTAGATAGGGATATGATAAGCAGACAAGAATATGACTTTATGTACCCGAAATCCCCAACTGTGGCAACATTCTACACTTTGCCCAAAGTGCATTAGAGATTACAGTCCCCCCCCAGGACGCCCAATCGTCTCGAGGAATAACTGCTTATCTGAAGGTAGCAGCATCTATCTGGACAAAGTCCTTAGGGATTTTGTTGTAAGTTTACCTTCATACGTGCAAGACACGAAAGATACTCTTAAAAAAATTAATGGTATTAACATCACATCAGAGACCATTCTTGTAAGTCTAGATGTTGAATCATTGTATACTTCAATTATTCACAAGAATGGACTAGGTGCTGTCAATCATTTCCTTATAACAAGGGATTGTAGATTCAACAGACATAACTCCTTTATCTTGGACCTACTTCAGTTTGTCCTTACCCACAACTACTTTGTGTTTGACGGGACTTACTACCACCAGACCCAGGGTACAGCAATGGGGACAGCATGAGCTCCCACGTATGCTAACCTGTACCTGGGCTGGTGGGAATTCGTCCACGTTTTCAATGAGGAATTGTCTATGTATACTGACCACATTTTATTGTTTATCAGATATATAGATGATATCCTCTTACTGTGGGAGGGTCCCCAAAACCTTCTGCTTGAATTTGTGGAACACCTAAATACTAACACACTGAACTTGAGACTAACAACTGTATCGAGTACCACATCCATCACCTTTCTCGACTTGGATATATATGTTGATAGTGATAGGAATATCCAAACGAAAGTATTCAGGAAAAGTACAGCTACTAATAGCTTGTTGCTGGCACAAAGCCAGCATCCAACTAGTCTCATTGCCGGAATTCCTACTGGTCAGTATCTCCGATTAAGGAGGAATTGTTCTACAACACAGGAGTTTATTACACAATCTAAGGAACTACGTGACCGGTTCCTAAGCCGTGGGTACAACATTAAAACACTTAATAGAGCGTACCATGGGGCATTACACAGTGATAGAGATCTTCTCTTGTCCTCTAAAACACCTAAAATCAAGGACAACACTATAAGATGTATTGGCACCTATAATAAAAGATGGTGGGCAATAAAAATAATTTTTGCCCGACACTGGCACCTCCTTCTGTCTGACGTTGACCTGGCTAAGGTCATCGGCCCTAGACCAACTATCACTAGCAGACGGTCTAAAAACTTGCGGGACAAACTCATTCATAGTCATCATCAGCGAGCAAAGGTAGAGACATGGCTGAGTCCTATCAAGGGGATGTATCGTTGTTAAGGCTGTAAGGCATGTAAGCACGTCATTATAGCCAGGACCTTTCCGAATCATGACAGTACGCAGTATTTCAATGTGAACAGTTTTATTAATTGTAGAAACACAAATGTTATATACCTTATTACTTGCAACTGTGGGAAGAGGTATGTAGGTAAAACTACAAGACAGCTTCGTAGACGTATACTTGAACATGTCAATTCTGTCAAGCACTCTACCGAAACCCCAGTTGCAAGACACGTTACGCAGTTTCATAATGGAGACATACAGTAAATAGCTTGAAGTTCATGGGTATAGATCAACTAAAATGCCTGGCGAGAGGTGACAATATTGATCAGATGTTACTGCGAATTGAAGCAGAGTGGATCTACAAGCTTAAAACCAGAAGCCTGAATGGGCTTAATGAAGGTTTTACTTATACTCCGTTCATTTGAGACCATGAATCTGGCCATAGCCTTTTATTTGTCCCCACTGTCCCAATTGCTGTTTGCTGTTTCGACATCTCTGACCATTGTATATCATACTAACTGCTTCTGATCAGTAAAAGAGCTCTATTCCTTGCCTCTACATGGGCTACTTAACCATGGTATTGCTATATATTAACATTAAAATATTTATAAGATTATATCACAATTAGTGACTATATTACTAGTGTCATAAACCCTTCCTTAGGCTTTAAGTGTGTAACTGATGTATACATGCAATTTTCTGTGACAAAATTATCTTATGACACAAGAAAGGCTTTGCGTGTATTTATTGTTTTATTACTTTTGTATTACAGTTCCACTGTTATCTGTTGACATATTATGTCTCTTTATTGAGGGTTGACAAATACGAACATCCGATTCTAAACAAGTTGTTGTGTTTCCTAATGTTAAATGAAGCCTGTATTCCTCTAAATGATAGCCTACATCTTCTCTTTTGAGATGATATTACATTAGGCTCTGTATAGTATGTCTATTCACATATGCGCAGTTCGTTCACTGCATGTATGAGAAGCTTTTGAGTTTGTCTGTCTACATTTGTGGATTTGAGGATTTGATCGCTAGGTGCGCATGCGCAGTGGTCAGAAGGAGATCTGTTTTAGAGAGCATATAATCTATCTCCCCACGCAGGCGCACTGGAGCTATCTGGCAAGCTTTACTTACTAATTGATGTTGCCAAGCTTATGTACCCAGGTAATAACATGAGGTACCGCTGAGTATGTTAGCCTACACATGCGCAGTTTTACCAATGCATGTGTAGGCAGTTCGGTACTCTATCAGCTCACACATGCGCATTGAAGATTAGATCACCATATGCACATGCGCAATGACCAAAAGGAGGTATGTGGCTTTAAATGTAGAGCCTATCTCCCCGCGCATGCGCAGTAATATCAATGGATGCATTCTGTTTGGCAATTGAATTACATACATACTATATCGACTGGCTATCTATTGAGGCAATAGCATTATTAATCATGTGATTTAGACACACACTCCTTATGATGTTCGCAATTGATTTCGAATGCATCTTTTCGCGCATGCGCAATGGCGGACTATTTATGACGTCTCCATGGAGACGATAGGGTATAAATAAGTTCCGCTTCCCCTCCACTGCAAAATTGTCCCTGACGAAGCTCCGTAGCTGGAGGGAAACGTGCGTTGGGCACGTGATGTTGTTATTAGACTCCGTTATGGAGATGTTTTAAAACAGTGTTCTCCAGTCAGTTGACCAGTGTTATAGCTCTATATACTATAATTTGTAATCTAACAGAGAGGGAAGTGCACCTGCCGTCCAGTAAGCAGTACTGGTTATTCACAGTGTGCCCCTTGATGGACATTGGTTCTGTTAACATGCTATATATGCATTTATACTGTGCAAGGGGGATATAAGATGGTCTGTCCTGCTGTGAACTTGACTGCACCAGTGCTGCATTATTTGTATACTTACATCTACTATTCATTGTAGGACAGTGTGGGGAGCACTGATTAGCCCTAAGGGGTTATCTATCTGTGTAGGCACTATCCCATCCTAACTGTTAGTACTACAGGTAAACCCCGTTATAGCGCGACCCGTTATAATGCGAATTCGGTTATAACGCGGTTTTCACGTGGCTCCTGGTTTTTTTAAATAATTTTTTTTTAAATGTAAATTGTTTTTTTTTGCGGTGGTCGGGCAAAATTGGGACAAAACATCCCCCCCTGCTCACAGCCCCCCCTTGCTCAAAGTACACCCTGCTCACACAGTACCCCCCCTGCTTACCCCCCCCTCTCTCACAGTATCCCCCCTCCTGCTCACAGTATCCTCCTGCTAAAAATATCCCCCCTGCTCAAACAGTAACCCCCTCCCTACTCACAGTAACCCCCTTCTCAAACACGGTGTTCTGTGGGCGCTCTGTGCACTCGCTGCACTCGGTGCGGCTTGTGAGATGTGGGCTGCCTGTTCCCCCTGCTCCTCTGCAGTTCCATTCCAGCGGGGTCATGTGACGTCACGGCACATGGCTCATGTAAACAAAGCAGGGACGCCATAGTCTCTTCTTAGAAAGCCGATCCCATGCACATGCGCAGTGCGATCGTAACACAGCAGTGATATGCTGGGCATTCCTAACACTAACAGAGACGGGGAGCAGAGCTGCCAGATGCCAGGTAAGAGCTGTGTGTGGTTGCCGCTGCCCCACCGGGTCTGGGAACGCTGGGAGAGTTGTCAGATTTCCCTCCGGCAGACGTGGTAGCAGTGATGCAGCGGCCATTTAAAAAAAAAAGAAAGAACGCGGCAGCCATTTTGTTTTTTCGCGACCTTGTTACTAACGCGGTGGTCTCGGGTGGACCCCGAGGACTGCCCTATAATGGGGTTCACCTGTACTTATACATCATTTGAGCTAATCACTGAATTGGTGGGTTCTCTCACCCTGGCTGATTGCACCACTTAGCCTCTATCACTCTACCATTATTTGCGTGTAGGAGTGTTCATACATGAGAGGAGACTTTGGTGCATGTGTTATTTGATTTAATTAATTTTTTAACTTTGTTATACACACGCTCTGTAATATATGTTTTAAGTAATTAATAATAAAAGTTAAATCTTAACTAGTGGTGTGCATTTAAGTGTATTTTCTTTGGGGTACAATCATTTTTGTACTCTTCATTTTTTAATGAGTATGATTATACTTTGCAATAAACTACTTATTATCAAATGAACCCCGTTTGTCAGTTTGGAACATTGACAGTTTGGCGACGAGGATGAGAATTCCAAAATCTCGGACACTTGGACCAAAGGAGACAGATGGCTCTCACTGGGACACTCAACTCTATGGACAAGGTGTAAGGCATCTGTTAGTGCCTTTCGTTTAAGGAGTTGGGTGTTTCATGAGGACATGATGTCTCTGAAGTCTTGTCTGGGTGATGGAATTTCGATATGAGTAGGTTATTGTAATAATGAATTTATACAATCTGTGTGAGGTACACTCTATGTGAGGTATATCCTGTGTCAGCTGTGTGAAATAATGTAAATCTGAAGTAGTTATAATCTGTGTGATTCTCTGTGTGAGAAATACTGTGTGAAGTCAATTCTCTGTGTGAGAAATACTGTGTGAAGTAAATTCTCTGTGTGAGAAATACTGGGTGAAGTAAATTCTCTCTGTGAGAAATACTGTGTGAAGTCAATTCTCTGTGTGAGAAATACTGTGAAGTCAGTTCTCTGTGTGAGAAATACTGTGTGACGTCAATTCTCTGTGATAGAAATACTGTGTGAAGTCCATTCTCTGTGTGAGAAATACTGTGTGAGGGGAAAAAAAGCAAAAAACTGTGTGACAATATACATCTGCAGCAGTTATAATCTGTATGATCCTATGTGGAAAAGTAAAAGTCCTGTGTGGACAAAAGTCCTATGTGAACAATTTAAAATGGGTCAAAAGAATTCTGTTGAGGAAAAGAAGGGTGCCGGGGAAAAAAATTAACTCCAAATTATAATAATTGCAAGGAAAATGAGAGACTGAACCTAAAAATCAATACAGCTCTCGTCTTTAGCCCACAGCTGCAGCACTCGCCCCCACCGTTTTCACAGGAATTGTACACAGAAGAGGTTGCATGTCTGTGAGATAGGAGTTAATCATTAACCTAGAGAGAAATTTGCTAGAATTCTAAAATTGTTTTCAATTAGTTTTAAAGTAATTAATGTATATTATGAAAGTTTTCAGATTAGTTACAAGAAAAAGAATAGAAAAGTATATTCTTATTAAATTCAGCAATTTCCCTGCAAGAATGTAGGTAAACACTGTTTAGAGTGGATTTTTGGTATCATGCAAAGTTTTAAAAAGTAAATTTTTTAGACTAATAAAATTAGACAAAAGAAAGAGTTTTAAGCAGAGAGAGGTTGTGTAAAAGAGAGATACGGTATTAGAAATATTTATTTACAAGATAAAACTGAGGCTCAGAATAGATCACAAGATAGGGATCAAGGAAAGAAAAGAAATTATTATGTGTAAGTGTTAGAAAGTCAAGATATTTTGTCAGAAATTGCAAAGCCTCTAAAAGAGATTCAGGCATTGGCTGGAAAAAGTCATAGAGTAAATAAGTAGAAATTACAATTTTCCCAATCTAAAGTTAAGATATGCAACCCACATTTCTAATTCCAGATCAACCAAGTATGAGTGCATATTGACTGCCACTAATAATGTCACAGTCCGCCAGCGCCCGCCTTCCAGAGGGCTGTACTAGCTCTATGTCTCACCACTGGCCTGGCAATTCACCGTGAGTCCCCGCCCCCCAGGATGTACCTTCCGGCAGCTGATTGGTCCGTGCACCGCAGCTAAGCCAATAAGCACTAAGGCAATAGGATACTCCTCACTAACCCCTCCGTCCCTCCACAAATGGCCCGGGGTACCTCAGGGATAACACTGTGATATCAACAATAGCCACTCTGTGAATACACAGACCATGCAATCGTAAAAGAATGCAATCCCCCATAACTGTGTATGTAAACACAGGGTGACGGCATTCTTTTACGATTGCATGGTGTGTGTATTCACAGAGTGGCTATGGTTGATATCACAGTGTTATCCCTGAGGTACCCCGGGCCATTCGCGGAGGCACGGATGGGTTAGGGAGGAGCACCCTATTCACTTAGTGCTTATTGGCTTAGGTGCGGTGCACGGACCAATCAGTTGCCGGATGGTACATCCTGGGGGCGGGGACTCACGGTGAATTGCCAGGCCAGTGGTGAGACATAGAGCTAGTACAGCCCTCTGGAAGGCGGGCGCTGGCGGAGAGGGGGGTGTGTTCACTTCTCGGCACCTTTACTGACATAGTAGCACCTCGCATGACGTCACGCGCATGCACAACAGAGGGGTGTGTCGACTATCAATTATCCCTGATTATTTAGGGTTATGAGAGAGTTATATAAGGTATCTAGGTTGCTCCAGGCTCTATACTCCTCCATCCGAAACGCTTAGGAGGATTTTGTTCTCCTCCTGGGGTGATTTTTACTGGCTTTGTGCTGAATATATAGGATTTTATCTTTCACCACCTGGCTCCCTAGCAGTGCGCTGTTTTCTTCTTTTTAGTTTACATTCAAGAACCTGAAAGCGTACCTACTCGAGCTTGGAGATTGGGTGATGGTTAAATCTTTAAAAGGAAACACGCATTACAGGCCGGCTGGAAGAGCCCGTACCGAGTATTGTTACAACAGATACAGTTGTCGAGGCTACAGAGCTCACCTTCTATGTGACTCATTGTAAAGTGGTCCCCTCATCAAAGACATTTATACAAGTTTCTAAAGAACTAATAGACATTTAGACAAGTATTATTTTTGAAGAATCAAAAGAATAAGGACTTTAAATTTTCATATATTTATTATAGCTGAATTATTGTATACTAACCTTATATTTTTTATGTCTTATATTTTAGATACTAATATATAGTTTAGGATTGTGACTGGAAACTACCAAACAGATCAGTGGATCCTGGCTGGGTTATTATTAGGGGTTATTTGTATTATTATTATTTTTTATCTGGTAACTAAATGTAAGGGGTACAAAGATGAAAGGGTTCCATATTCTATTATATCTATGTGTGCTAGGATATTCAAAGATAGCAGAGGAGAGAAATTAGTTATTAGACTTAGTATATAGGTTGGCCCTTAGTATTAATATTATATTTAGTTATATCTGTATGTATATATATATATATATATATATATATATATATATATATATATATATATATAAGTGTCACAGGAGGAGGAGTGAGCTATATATTTATATCTATTAATATTAAAAGCTACAGTATGTCAAGATTCAATGTGCTTACAACCATTTATATAGAAGAGCTGAACTAGCAATGGTTTTATATAAGTTACAGTTAGATAGATCTCTCAATATAGTACCATATATCTATTCAGAAGATGCGTACATATATTTATATCAAATGAAAGATCAGAGAGATAGAATGTGTGAAAATTATATTTATTCCGTTGAAGATTTCCTTGTATTCTGTGAAATGGACGCAAGGGAATACTTAGTTATGATATATGGAAGTGGTTTATTTTGTTTGTTCAGATTACCCAAGTCTAGGTACTCAAATTTGACTATGATATATGTAGGCATATCAAATGTAATTACACCATGTATTGTGCAGGAGATTATAGACTTTTGGATGAGTATGATCATACTTTGCAATAAACTACTTATTATCAAATGAATCCCGTTTGTCAGATTGGAACATTGACAGTGCCCCCACCGGTCGGTCCCCTGCTTGCTGCCTCTGCCAGTCCCCTGCTCGCTGTACCTGCCGGTCCCCTGCTTGCTGCTTCCGCCGGTCCCCTGTTCACTGCCTCCTCCGGTCCCCTGATCACTGCCCCCACTGGCCAGTCCCCTGCTCGCTGCTTCCGCCGGTCCCCTGCTTACTGCCCCCGCCAGTCCCCTGCTCACTGCCTCCTCCGGTCCCCTGATCACTGCCCCCACTGGTCGGTCCCCTGCTCACTGCCCCCCACCGGTCCCCTGCTTGCTGCCTCCTCCGGTCCCCTGATCACTGCCCAGCTGGTCGGTCCCCTGCTCGCTGCCTCTGCCAGGCCCCTGCTCGCTGCCTCTTCAGCCCCTGCTCGCTGCCCCCACCGGTCGGTCCCCTGCTTGCTGCCTCCGCTGGTCCCCTGCTTGCTGCCCTTGCCGGTCCCCTGCTCACTGCCTCCTCCGGTCCCCTGCTCACTGCCTCCTGCGGTCCCCTGCTAGCTGCCTTTGCTGGTCCCCTGCTCGCTGCCTCCACCAGTCCCCTGCTCGCTGCCTCCACCAGTCCCCTGCTCGCTGCCTCTGCTGGTCCTCTGCTCACTGCCTCTTCCAGTCCCCTGCTCACTGCCCAGCTGGTCTGTCCCCTGCTTGCTGCCTGCACCAGTCTCCTGCTCGCTGCCTCCTCCAGTCCCCTGCTCACTGCCCCCGCTGGTCGGTCCCCTGGTCGCTGCCTCCTCTGGTCCCCTGCTCGCTGCCTCATGCCTCCCTCTGTCTGGCCGCATCCCTGCTTGAGCTCCAGCTAAGTTACGCCGCCCTGACACACACAGAGACAGATACACACACATGGAGACAGACACACACACTCCCCCTCTGGCGGACGCAGAACCCCTGCGGCGACCATTTTTTTTCTTCACGATACTGGTTATAACACGGCCTCATTAAGTGGACCCCGAGCACCACGTTATAATGGGGTTCAGCTGTATATCCTGATCCCTCACATACAATGCCTTCACGTGAACAACTGTTGTCTATTCTGATTCAATTGCTCTAAAAATGGCTGCAAATGTGTTAGTGCACCGGACTGATGCTAGTTTACTGGTTTCTCTAATATTGTAATATTGTGATTATTTCTTTTTTCACATGCCACTTATGAGCTGTGCTCCTGTTCTGTTCACATTTGTGTTTCCTGACCCTGTGGAAAATTCTTTCTGGAACATCGCCTCATACCTTACGGTTGTACGTTTATAATTGATTCACTTTTCACTTATATGTGTTTAAATATTTTATACCTTAAATAAGTTTGCACTGAAACACCCTATTCTATTCATATATATGTGTATGTGTGCGTGTGTTTTTAGATTTTCATAGAGAAAAGGGTATCTGGACCAAAGGATACACAGCACCATGTAATAAATAATCTATTATACTGTATGCTGCTTAAAATAAATATCCCTTGTGACCTAGGGTTCATGGTCTTGCTTATGTACACTCCAGTGCATGTTTTACACGTTTGCTATTTGGTGCTTCACTAATAGAGATTAATTATTTACTTTAGCTACAGTAGTCTTGAACTACTGATAAGAATGCTTAAAAAAAATAACATTTTAGAAGGGAAGGGCTACTTCTTCTTATTCCCTATGCCTGTGGTAGAAAATCCAGCTACCAGTAATGTTTAAAAGAAAATCTGTTAGTATGTCTTGCAAAAGACCGTGAACATTTACAGTAGATAACAGAATAGTGGCAAGAGTAGTCACTTTTTCTCAGCAAGCCATTAACGTACATTTTAAACTTAATGAGATTCATTAGTAAATTATTGGCACTTCCATTTAAATTGGAGAAAATAATTGACAGGCAGTCACTCCAGTGTGAAAACCTATTTTGAATGGATCAGTATTTTAGTACTTACATGGAACTTTGTCAAGAAAAAGTCCTATTATATATGTAACACAGTTTGCCCCCCTCCAATCGCAGAGAGGGACCATGTGTGGGATTACACCTGTGTTACCGTGTGTGGTGCGTTACCTGATAGGCTCAAAGAAGGCCTGAACCTCCGCCGCTGGGAGCCTGGGGTTACCTGATTCTTCGGATACACTGCCTCCACCTGTAAGGAATCCCAACAGGGTGGGATGGTCCTCTTACAGGAACAATAATAATAGTAATGCACACACACAATATATGCTAGCAGCCCTTACTATAAACAATAACCTCAATACTCTGTACCACACAGTAACATACATACAATCATACATATAGCAGTTCACCCCACCGCATACCAACATGGGGGTCCCCCAAAGTACCCCAAAGTACCTTGGGTGCTGGGCACCAATTCCCTGATGTCCCTTTCCCTTATGTCCGGCCCCACCCAAAGTTTTAAAGCTTCCGCGTCACGTGACCGGGACATTTAAACTCTGCAGGGGATACCGGCACCCCATAACGGGGCCTGTATCTCCTGAAGTAGGGGGTCCCCGAGGCTGAAACCAATGCGGTTCAGCTCTGGAGACACCCTACACATCTACACTACTGTCAAAACACACACAACAATAACCAATAATTGATTACCGTAGCGGCTATCCGCTATTGAAATGAAGCTGCATTAATGTAAATTTTAATAATAGTGTGCAGGAGCAGGGGGTCTCCTGAGCGGAACCGCATTGATTTCTGGCTCAGGGACCCCCTCCTTCCCGAATTACAGGCCTCGGTATGGGGCATCGGATGCCAGTATCGCCGCCATCTTTATAGCGTCCAAGACGCGACGTGTGCTCTATAAAGATGGCGGCGACACTGGCACCGATGCCCCAAACCAGGTACTGTAACTCGGGAAGTAGGGGGTCTCTGAGCCAGAAATCAAAGCAGTTCAGCTCAGGGGACCCCTTGCTTCCGTACACTATTAATAAAAATACATTAAAACAGCTTCATTATCTTAGCGGCTATCCGCTACGGCAATGAAGGGGTTAAGGCACAATAGCATGTTTATTGGGGACAATTGCCCCCAATAAACATTGCAATATACAACACACACCCCCCCCCCCCACCTGCCTTCTAACACATACAATACAGTAATGGGCAAAATTACTATTATCCACATATGGATAATAATGCATTTGCCCATTGAAAATAGATATCCCTTGCATTTATATTATTCGGATGCAGAGAGGATAGAGATAACCCCCCTCAAGATTGCACTCACATTTGCCCGTGTGAGTGTTTGCAGCATTTTATTTCTACATTTTACATATATTCCCGTTATTTATTGGAATTAACCGTTGCCCTTCTGAAACAGCATTGTCTCTAAAAACACTTTGTGTCATCTATTCTTTTTGAGGGAGACTTCGCATTTAACGGCAGCTGGTTACCTGAAGAACCTACTATCAAGATCCTAGAAGAAAAAAAGAAACTTCGTATAAAAAGGATACAGAAGGAAGAAAAAGAAGAAAAGAAACCTTGATGTGACAGCATTTACACAAGGCTGTGTAAGTGTTTTTGATATTACACACTCCACTATCCCCACGTTTATTAGCTTGGAGACTTACATCCCAGAGCTGAACAATTTGTTATCATTTAGTGTACCTCAACATGTGCTCCCCCTTTTTCTCTTTTGTCTCCAAATTTTCTAAGGATCCTGGATAGATCCTTCTTGGGGTTTTTAGAGTCATAGGAAGAGATCGAGAAGCAGATGGGAACCTTGTTGGATTTATAAGGTTGTGTTGTTCTAAAAAGAACAAGTGAATTTTCGATATTTATCCAGTTGTGGGGTAGCGCCCGGGAATCTCCTTTTACCACAATCTATTATCCATATCTGGATAATTGTTATTTTGCACATTACTGTACTGTATGTGTTTGGGGGGGGGGGGGATTTATGTATTTAAATGTATAGGACAGGTTTATTTTTTTTTACATACAGGGTTGGTTCCTTAGGTCTGCGGGGACCTCTGGAGACCACCTAAGGTCTCCTCGGATGCTCACCGGTACCAGGTTGGTGGGTCCACGGGGGACACCTGCGGGGGAGAACCGGTGGCCCCACATCTGTGGGGGCACCGCGGACCCATAGGGACCACCGAGGGCCCCCAGACCCCAGTGGGAACCACCCGAGGACCTCAGACACCTGTGGGTCTGACCCAGGGCCCCCCCGAACACCCGTGGGTCTACCCATGGAGACCCCATTTGGGACCCACGGTAACCCGTGGAGACCACCTGGTGGACCACAGTGCCTGGCGGGGACCACCCGTAGGCCTCCAGACCCTGTTTGAAACTTTTTGCTGGGCCACTGTGAGGTTTACGGGCACCCGTCAGGGCCACCGGGGACTCCCGTGGGCCTGGGGTATTAACCCTGTATGTAAAAGAATAAATCAGATATTTATGGGGGGGCACAGGGGGTGGGTTATGTATTATTTATTCAATATAGTGCTGTTTATTGTGTTTAACGGGGTGGGGGAAGTGGGTATGTCCCCAAGCCAGGCTGGGTAGGCCTCCCTGTGGGCAGTGGGTGGTTAGGCCTCACGGGTGGGGGGGTAGTGGGGGAGGGTGTATAGGCTTGCCGAGTGGTGGGTGAGGGTGGGTTAACCCCTTAATGACTATAGCGGTTAATGGCCGCTAAGGTGATTAAGGGTTAGGGGACATTACATTGGCTATTTTGATTCTTGTGTATGTTTTGCAGCTTAGGAGGGGACATGGGCAGGATGAAGATGAGGATGAAGACGGCTTTCATCGTGGGTGCCTGGAAAAGGTAAGTGTAATATGTATTTACTGTATTTATTATGATTCATGTATTTACAATGGGCAAATGCATTATTATCCATATGTAGATAATAGTAATTTTGCCCATTACTGCATTGTTAGGGGGCAGGGGGAGGGGGGTGTATTTACTGCTGCGACACACTTTATTCGAGCAAATAACCAGTTTGTACCTGGCAGAAACCTGGAATGCGCCGCTCCTCAACTCTGACAAGCCGCGTTGCATTTGCCTTCCCAGCCACGGTTCATGCCTGGCTGACGGGCGGCTGATCTGTTAAATGATAATGATCAGGATTTAATAGGCTGCAATGCTTCGCGTGTCCACCAGATGGCATAAATTCATGAATTGTAATGCAGTATATATATACAGTACTGTATATACACAGTATATATATATATATATACTGTATAACAACAACCCCATATAACCCCTAACATACAGTACTGTACACATACAGTACTGTATATGCACATACATAAATGATACTATGGGCCGGTGGGGGCGAGATGTGTTTGCAGCAGAGAGAGATCCGCTGCTCTCTCTCTGCGCAAACATCGGCACATTAAAAATTATTTTAAATACATTTTTATTTATAGTGTAGATGTGCAGAGGGTCTCCGGAGCAGAACCGCTGTGGTTTTAGGTCCGGGGACCCCCTGCTCCCCGAGATACAGACCCCTTTATGAGGTGCCGGTATCCCTCTGCGTTTAAAGGTCCCGATCACGTGATCGCGGCCTGTAAACCAAGCAGAGCAGAGGGATACCGGCACCCCCTAAAGGGGCCTGTATCTCAGGGAGCAGGGGGTCCCCGGACCTAAAACCACAGCGGTTCTGCTCCGGAGACCCTCTGCACATGTACAGTATAAATAAAACACATATATAAATAAACACTCGTTCTTTACCTTAGCGGCTATGCGCTATGGTAACGAAGCAGCATTTCTGTATTTTAATAATATTGTACAGTGAGCAGGGGGTTCCCTGAGCCAGACATTAATGCTCAGGGACCCCCTCTGCTCCTGCACAATATTATTAAAAATACAGAAATGCTGCTTCATTACCATAGCGGATAGCCGCTAAGGCAATGAAGGGGTTAACTCACCGTGCCCGCTTTATTGTGGGTAGCGGGGGTGGGTGAGGGGGGTATTTGGCCCTTGGTGTGAGTTTAGGGCTTGCGGGGGGGTTGCGGGTGCACTTAACCCCTTCACGGCCGTAGCAGTTAATACCGTTACGGTCATGAAGGGGTTAAGCCCTCCCGCTACCCCCCCGCAAGCCCTAAACAGCCACCGTTGGGGCTAATACCCCCTTCACCCACCCCCACTACCCACAATAAAAAAAATACACACACAGCAGCCGCCAAAAAATAAATAAATAAATCGAAATAAATAAATAAATAAATGACTACAAATAAATACATTTGAAATACATTTTTATTTATAGTGTAGATGTGCAGGGGGTCTCCGGAGCTGAACCGCGTTGGTTTCAGGTCGGGGGACCCCCTGCTCCCCGAGATACAGCCCCCTTTATGAGGTGCCGGTATCCCTCTGCTTAGTTTAAAGGTCCCGATAACGTGACCGCGGCCTGTAACCCAAGCAGAGGGATACCGGTACCCCCTAAAGGGGCCTGTATCTCGGGGAGCAGGGGGTCCCCAGATCTAAAACCACAGCGGTTCAGCTCCGGAGACCCTCTGCACATCTACACTATCAATAAAAATGTATTTTAAATGTATTTATTTATATTCATTTATTTATTTAGATTTATTTATTAATTGTGCTGCTGCTGCTGTGTGTGATTTTTTTTTATTGTGGGTAGTGGGGGTGGGTGAAGGGGGTATTAGCCCCATCGGTGGTTGTTTAGGGCTTGCGGGGGGGTAGCGGGTGCACTTAACCCCTTCACGACCGTAGCGGTATTAACTGCTACGGTCGTGAAGGGGTTAAGTGCACCCGCAACCCCCCCGCAAGTCCTAAACTCACACCAAGGGCCAAACACCCCCTTCACCCATCCCCGCTACCCACAATAAAAAAAATTCACGCACAGCAGCCCCACAATTAATAAATAAATCTAAATAAATAAATAAATACATGAAGAGAAATAAATATATACTGTATATATATACTGTATATATACAGTATATATATAATAACAATCCCTATACATATACAGTATATACTGTGTATATATATATATATATATATATATATATACTGTATATATACATACATATATATATATATATATATATATATATATATATATATACACACAGTATATACACACACATGATGAACCAATATACAAATACATGTAGAATGGTTATCAAAATCATACTGTCCTACAAATAACGCTTCTCCATACAGACAATAATAATAATCCATTTAATAATCCTAACTGATCTTACAATATAAAACATAACATTCCAATCCACACAGTACATTGCATTTACATTGTATAAATGATGCATAAAATCTATGCACCATATACATTCTGCAAATGAATGTTAACATTATCATTGCAAGCTACTGTACCAGTAAATACAAACACTTCCAAACAAGTCAACTATTTTAACCAATCAAGTAAACAAAAATCAATATATACTGTAAGTACCAACCAGAAAACACAATTTAAAACCAAAGCTAACCCTTACAATACCAAGGATTACATCTATCTAATTGTAAAAAACAGTATACATTATACACACATTGAAGCATTGCAATAAACAACATACAGCACAGTACATCCCCTGTATCTCCCTGCCTTCAGTGTAATCTGTTTAAAGCCCCCTCCCCCTAATGTTTCTGTTAAACAGATTACACTGAAGGCAGAGAGATTTAAAGCCCCCTCCCCCCTAATGTTTCTGTTAAACAGATTACACTGAAGGCAGAGAGATTTAAAGCCCCCTCCCCCCTAATGTTTCTGTTAAACAGATTACACTGAAGGCAGAGAGATTTAACAGAAACATTAGGGGGGAGGGGGCTTTAAACAGTTTACACTGAAGGCAGAGAGATTTAAAGCCCCCTCCCCCCTAATGTTTCTGTTAAATCTCCCTCCCTGCCTGCATTGCTGTGAGTGCAGTGTATGTAAATGTGGGGAGGGGGGGACCCAATGTGCATACTGTGAGGTCTAACCACCCTCACCCCCTACCCACATACCGTTACCCCCCCATCCTGGCTATGGCCCCTCCACTTCTGCAAAACAGACACAAAAATTTAAACATCCAAAGTAATGTCCCCTAACCCCTTAATCACCATAGCGGTTATTAACCGCTACAGTCATTAAGGGGTTAACCCACCCTCACCCACCACTCGGGATGCCTACATACCCTCCCACACTAACCCCCCCCCCCGTGAGGCCTAACCACCCAGTCAGTACCCACAAGGGAGGCCTACCCACATACCGTTGGGGGAACACCCCCCCCCCACCCCCAGTACCCACAATAAAAACAGTACAATGACCCACAATAAACAGCATTATATTTATTAAATAATTACCCACCCCCTGTGCCCCCCCATAAATACAAGATTTATTCTTTTACATACAGGGTTCATAACGCAGCCCCACGCGAGTCCCCTGTGGGCTGGCAGGGCACCTTGACAGATGTACAGTTTACCAGCAGCCCTTTTTACACAGGTTCTGGAGGCCTGCTGGTGGATCCTGCCAGCACCATGGCCCCCAGGTGGTCTCCTTGGTCACCGTGGGCCACAATTGGGTCCCCACGGTAGGCCCAAGGATGTCTGGGAGCCCCCGGTCAGAACACAGGTGTCTGCGGGGCCTCGGGTGGTTCCCTCGGGAGTCTGGGGAACTCACAGGTGCTCACTACGGTTCCGCGGTGCCCCCACAGAAGTGGGACCACACATCATCATCCCCGCACCTATGGGTCGGCGGTGCCCCCATAGAAGTGGGACCACACATCGTCATCCCCGCAGACTATGGGTCCGCGGTGCCCCCACAGAAGTGGGACCACACATCATCATCCCCGCATGTGTCACCCGTGGAACCACCAGCCTGATACCCTTGGGATACCCGAGGATACCCACAGGTGGTCTCCAGAGGTCCCACGCAGAACCACGGAACCAACCCTGAATGTAAAAAAAATAAACCTGGCCTATACATTCAATACATACACCCTCCCCCCCAACACCTACAGTACAATAATGTGCAAAATAACTATTATCCAGATATGGATAATAGATTAATTGCCCATTATTAAAAACATTAACTAGCATATACAAATAAATAAAGTACTACTGACCTCGTCAATACGAAGTGTCCGTCGCCAACGCCTTCCTTCTCTTGCCCATACAAGACATAGCCAATACCAAGCCAATACATTGCAAGTACATTCAGATATCAATTAACCCCTTAAACACCTTATCGGATAATAACCGCAAAGGTGATTAAGGGGTTAAGCCATACAGGCCCGATACCCACCCTTCACCCATGAATTTGTACTGTGGCTTCATCATGCAACTATATATATATATACTGTATATATATACAGAGAGACAGAGAGACAGAGAGACAGAGAGAAAGAGAGAGAGAGAGAGAGATATACAGTATATATATATATACACACGTTATATACACACCCATGATAAACCAATATACAGTACAAATAAATGTAGAAGGGTTATCAAAAGCATACTGTCCTACAACCAAACACTTCTCTCCATACAGACACTACATTAAAATCAATTTCCTTTAAAAATCCTAACTGATCTCACAATCTATATCATCACAAACCAATGAAAAACCTCACATTCCAATATAAATGATGCCTAAATATCTATGCACCATATACATTCTGCAAATTAATCAACCAAGTAAACAAAAATCAATTAGCAATCATTATTTACATCCCTAAACAATTCACACTACATCCCGATGAATAAAACGATTAACAAATTCACGCCTAGAGCAGAACAATTAAGCCTTTGAAAAAATATGTCAATGAAAACCTGTCACGTGGTACGGTAGCCAATCAGAGTAGGGATGGAGTTCCCACGCTCTGATTGGCTACCGTACCACGTGACAGGTTTTCAGGGTAAGAAATTATGTTGTTTTAAAAGCTGGATTAGATGTGTTTTAAATTATTTTGTGTATGCTGCTATGCTTTATTGTGAGTTTAAAGTATTTTAAAATTAGATAGATGTATTCCTTGGTATTGTATTGTGTGTTTGAGGAAGGTCAGGGATAGGCTTGGTTGTAAAGGTTGTATTTTTGTCGGTACTTTTATTTTTTCAAAGGCTTAATTGTTCTGCTCTAGGCGTGAATTTGTTAATCGTTTTATTCATCGGGATGTAGTGTGAATTGTTTAGGGATGTAAATAATGATTGCTAATTGATTTTTGTTTACTTGGTTGATTAATTTGCAGAATGTATATGGTGCATAGATATTTAGGCATCATTTATATTGGAATGTGAGGTTTTTCATTGGTTTGTGATGATATAGATTGTGAGATCAGTTAGGATTTTTAAAGGAAATTGATTTTAATGTAGTGTCTGTATGGAGAGAAGTGTTTGGTTGTAGGACAGTATGCTTTTGATAACCCTTCTACATTTATTTGTACTGTATATTGGTTTATCATGGGTGTGTATATAACGTGTGTATATATATATACTGTATATATCTCTCTCTCTCTCTCTCTCTCTTTCTCTCTGTCTCTCTGTATATATATACAGTATATATATATATAGTTGCATGATGAAGCCACAGTATAAATTCATGGGTGAAAGGTGGGTATCGGGCCTGTGTGGCTTAACCCCTTAATCACCTTTGCGGTTATTATCCGATAAGGTGTTTAATGGGGTTAATTGATATCTGAATGTACTTGCAATGTATTGGCTTGGTATTGGCTATGTCTTGTATGGGCAAGAGAAGGAAGGCGCTGGCGACGGACACTTCGTATTGATGAGGTCAGTAGTACTTTATTTATTTGTATATGCTAGTTAATGTTTTTAATAATGGGCAATTAATCTATTACTGTATGTTGTTTATTGCAATGCTTCAATGTGTGTATAATGTATACTGTTTTTTACAATTAGATAGATGTAATCCTTGGTATTGTAAGGGTTAGCTTTGGTTTTAAATTGTGTTTTCTGGTTGGTACTTACAGTATATATTGATTTTTGTTTACTTGATTGGTTAAAATAGTTGACTTGTTTGGAACTGTTTGTATTTACTGGTACAGTAGCTTGCAATGATATTGTTAACATTCATTTGCAGAATGTATATGGTGCATAGATTTTATGCATCATTTATACAATGTAAATGCAATGTACTGTGTGGATTGGAATGTTATGTTTTATATTGTAAGATCAGTTAGGATTATTAAATGGATTATTATTATTGTCTGTATGGAGAAGCGTTATTTGTAGGACAGTATGATTTTGATAACCATTCTACATGTATTTGTATATTGGTTCATCATGTGTGTGTATATACTGTGTGTATATATATATATATATATATATATATATATATATATATATATATATGTATATATACAGTATATATATATATATATATATATACACAGTATATACTGTATATGTATAGGGATTGTTATTATATATATACTGTATATATACAGTATATATATACAGTATATATTTATTTCTCTTCATGTATTTATTTATTTATTTAGATTTATTTATTAATTGTGGGGCTGCTGTGCGTGAATTTTTTTTATTGTGGGTAGCGGGGATGGGTGAAGGGGGTGTTTGGCCCTTGGTGTGAGTTTAGGACTTGCGGGGGGTTGCGGGTGCACTTAACCCCTTCACGACCGTAGCAGTTAATACCGCTACGGTCGTGAAGGGGTTAAGTGCACCCGCTACCCCCCCGCAAGCCCTAAACAACCACCGATGGGGCTAATACCCCCTTCACCCACCCCCACTACCCACAATAAAAAAAACACAGCACACACAGCAGCAGCAGCACAATTAATAAATAAATCTAAATAAATAAATGAATATAAATAAATACATTTAAAATACATTTTTATTGATAGAGTAGATGTGCAGAGGGTCTCCGGAGCTGAACCGCTGTGGTTTTAGATCTGGGGACCCCCTGATCCCCGAGATACAGGCCCCTTTAGGTGGTGCCGGAATCCCTCTGCTTGGGTTACAGGCCGCGGTCACGTTATCGGGACCTTTAAACCAAGCAGAGGAATACCGTCACCTCATAAAGGGGGCTGTATCTCGGGGAGCAGGGGGTCCCCCGACCTGAAACCAACACGGTTCAGCTCCGGAGACCCCCTGCACATCTACACTATAAATAAAAATGTATTTCAAATGTATTTATTTGTAGTCATTTATTTATTTATTTATTTCGATTTATTTATTTATTTTTTGGCGGCTGCTGTGTGTGTATTTTTTTTATTGTGGGTAGCGGGGGTGGGTGAAGGGGGTATTAGCCCCAACGGTGGCTGTTTAGGGCTTGCGGGGGGGTAGCGGGAGGGCTTATCCCCTTCATGACCGTAACGGTATTAACTGCTACGGTCGTGAAGGGGTTAAGTGCACCCGCAACCCCCCGCAAGTCCTAAACTCACACCAAGGGCCAAATACCCCCTTCACCCACCCCCGCTACCCACAATAAAGCGGGCACGGTGGGTTAACCCCTTCATTGCCTTAGCGGCTATACGCTATGGTAATGAAGCAGCATTTCTGTATTTTTAATAATATTGAGCAGGAGCAGGGGGCCCCCTGAGTTTAGATTTCTGGCTCAGGGAACCCCCTGCTCACTGTACAATATTATTAAAAATACAGAAATGCTGCTTCTTTACCATAGCGCATAGCCGCTAAGGTAAAGAACGAGTGTTTATTTATATATGTGTTTTATTTATACTGTACATGTGCAGAGGGTCTCCGGAGCAGAACCGCTGTGGTTTTAGGTCCGGGGACCCCCTGCTCCCCGAGATACAGGCCCCTTTAGGGGGTGCCGGTATCCCTCTGCTCTGCTTGGTTTACAGGCCGAGATCACGTGATCGGGACCTTTAAACGCAGAGGGATACCGGCACCTAATAAAGGGGTCTGTATCTCGGGGAGCGGGGGGTCCCCGGACCTGAAACCAGTGCGGTTCAGCTCCCGAGACCCCCTGCACATCAACACTATAAATAAAAATGTATTTAAAATAATTTTTAATGTGCCGATGTTTGCGCAGAGAGAGAGCAGCAGATCTCTCTCTGCTGCAAACACATCTCGCCCCCGCCGGCCCATAGTATCATTTATGTATGTGCATATACAGTACTGTATGTGTACAGTACTGTATGTTAGGGGTTATAGGGGTTGTTGTTATACAGTATATATATATACAGTATATATACTGCATTACAATTCATTATAGGGGACGGCTTCAAAGAGAACAGCTCGCAAGCGCCCCCATGTGTTTTTACACGGCATTGCAGTATTGCAGCCAGCCGGAATAAAATGCTTCAATCCCTGCCGGGAAAATAACGCTATATACTCCGGCAGAAAACGATCACAAACCTCAATACACCCGAGTATACCCAAATTCGCGGGACTAGCGAGCGAGAATAAAGTGTGTCGCCACTGTAGTTAGAAATATTGTTTCTTTTTTTGGAGGCACAACATTGGTACCGCAAGCCCGTGGGGACCCCGGGACGGCCTCGGGGACTCCCGCTGCGACCCCTGCTTGGTCAGCCGGGGACACCCACGGGACCCCCGAACACCTGCGGGACCCCCGGCCTCCCGCGGGGTCAGCCGGGGATACCCGCCGGCCTGTTGTATGGTGTGTCGCCTGCAAAAATGTAAACAAATAATTTTTTCTAAGTCCTGCTTTTTTTATCACCTGCCTTTAGCTGGTGAGCTTTGTTCAGCGCAACTTTCAAGTACGATAAGTTTGCGTAGCTTAGTGAATCCCGCAGAAGGGCAGAATTAAGCGCAAACAGCTGATCGTACGTATCTGTGAATATTATTGTGCGATTACATGTCTATAATAGTTTTTATTGTTGGCACAGTATTTTATTAGATACATATTTGTTGCATAGAGATGGTATATTTTACTTCATATATGTTTATTTTTATGTTAATTTGGGCATTTATATTTATGTTTATGATATACAGTATCTATGTAGATCTCTTTATATATCATTGTTTGAGTTTAACAGATTGATTAACCTAGTCTGCTATCAGCGGATCTGCTTGTAATCCTTTGTTGTTACATGTTGCTTAGCAACAGTGGGGTATTTAAACGCCTGCATTGAGATATTACAAGTCTTTGAAAAAGTCACCTGTTTGTGATAAAAAGTGCCATCACGCAGGAGTCTGGTGAGGTCTGATCAGACTCGTTTGTCAAGACCACAAGGATTTTCAACAGGCAGCCTGTAGCAGGATTCAGGCTGCATTACACCACCTCCGGATCATGTGCCCAGCTGATTCAAGTCTCTGATCACGTTGTGAGCTTACCATCTGAGGACAGCGATCCTGGAGTGGACATGCTGGCGGTGATATTACATTCACACATGCTGTTTTAATTACTTACTTTTGTAAGTGCGTCTGTTCCCCCCCACCCCCTTTTATAATCCCTTTCCATCCATTAGATGTACCTTTTTACGCTATGGGGCGTGTAATATATATATATATATATATATAATCACTTGTGAGTACATTCACATGTCTTAGACAGGTCGGCAACCCTGCCTTCCACCATTATCACCTAGCATATAGTGCTTCCACTGCAGCAAGGGATTCTAGGAAATGACATGAAAAAAAAAATCAGTAATAATAAAGGATATAGGATGGATGGCCCTGGTGTGATTTAGGGTCTCAGCAGCTTCTGTGGGGTTAACCAATTCCAAACAAATCTAAAAGACAAAAAACAGGAGCTCCTGATTAGAACCAACGCTAACACCACCCTAACCCCGTCACTAGTTTTAAATACCTGGGCTTATGGTTTGACTCCCACTTAACATTCGGGATGCACATTGATACCCTGACAACCAAGACCTATGCCAAACTAGGGGTACTTTACAGGAACAAATCCTCCCTAAGTCTCCTGGTCAGAAAGTGTATCGCACAGCAGATGCTAATGCCAATTATTGACTATGGAGACATAGTATATGGCTCGGCACCTCAAACCCACCTTAGCAAACTTGACACCCTCTACAATTCAATTTGTCGTTTTGTTTTCCAATGCATCTACAACACACATCACTGCGATATGCTCAAAGAACTAGATTGGTCATCACTAGAGTCTAGGTGCAAAGTTCACCTTTCCTGTCTTGCCTTTAAATTCTTCATGGGCAAGCTACCCAGCTATCTGAACAAGCTCCTCACTCCTACCACATGCAGCACTTATCACCTGAGATCAGACTCCAAAAGACTATTCATGGTCCCAAGGCTCAACAAAGTATCCGGACGTTCCTCCTTCTCTTACCGTGCACCCCAAAACTGGAACAACCTACCAGGGACTCTCACATCCAGCACCAGTTTAAGTTCTTTCAAATCTAAGGCTGTCTCACACTTTAATCTGGTCTGTAACTGTTTCATACGCCCATAATATATATTTTCTTTAACTGTGCACGCAATGTCTTGTATATAATGTATACCCTGTTCATTTATGTAACTGTATTTGTAACCAACTATTATTTGTTTTACTCTGTGCCCAGGACATACTTGAAAACGAGAGGTAACTCTCAATGTATTACTTCCTGGTAAAATATTTTATAAATAAATAGTGTTTTACAGTTTAATACAATGTTGGTTTTAAAGAGAATCCTTAAAAATGCACACTCACAAACGTGTATGAATAAAATTGCATGCTTGAAACCCTGTCAACAGGTAGAGACTCAGCTGCTGGGCTGTGAAACAGGAAAATTAGATGATACAGTACACCTCACTGCCACTTACCCCACACTAGAACGACCTCCATCGGATCCAATCCGATGTACTTCAGAGGTCTTGGGACACAGGAGGGGGGTGGGTAAGCTCTGGCTGTGCCGCGGAGAATCCTCACTGCAGCATTGGATGGGAGACAGAAGCTTTCAGAACAGCTGATTCTAAGTCCCTGTTGAGTCCGCGATAGAGGGAGCGTGGCTAGCCACACAGCGTCATATGACATGCCTGCTGGAGCACCAATGAAAATGGCCCTACACGTTTCGGCGCATAGAAAGCGACTTCCTCAGGGGCATATGGGAAAAGTCTATCAAAAGTCCACATATATACACACTTCAAACAGCTGTATGTCAATTCAATTACAGGTGAAGGTTATCAATCAATTGGAGCATTTAGAGGTGCATAAATACATGAAAAACAATTAACTATTTGAATTATTTCATAAAATATACCATAAAATAACAAGTTACATAATATAATGCACATAGTTATAAAAATTAAAAAATATATGAAAAGGTGAAATAAAATAAATAAAGAGGGAGATATATCAATTGAAGAAGTTACTGAAACAGCAATAATTGAGTGTGTTGGGTCAGTAAATGAACCCTTCATGAATTGTACCTTGATGGAATATAGAGAGGAATAAAGCACAAACTAACCAGATATACAGTATACACGGTGTTCTGTGAATGTATGAATTGTATACACTATACCATACAGGTTGTACAGACTGAATGAATGTTCATAAATAAGTTTTAATGTGCAGTGAATTAATATATAATGTTATAAATACAGTAGTGGTTGAAATGAGTGTAATTAAACTGATATATGTATGTATCTCTCTCTCTCAATATATAGTCCATCATGCCAAAACTGACTGCAGTAGTGCAATATTGAAAATAATTATCACTTAAATCAGTAGCAATACAGTTCTCTTCGTGCTCTCAAGCATGCCATAATCATAATCTGAACAAGACAGGCTTTAATTAGTACGGTGATATAAATATTTTAATTACTGTGAATACAAATACTGGAACTAGGGGCTCTTTGCCATATACTGCTGAATGGTGCTTCACTGCCTCAAACTTAATATGTCTAAACAGAGCACCTCATATTTCCTCCTCAACCTTATCCAATATCTCCTTTATTCATCACTGCAAATGGAACCACCGTCCATACTGTTACCAAAGCATGTTGCCTAGGTGTGACATTTGACTCCTCATTCTCCATTCCCAATTATGCTCTGGGTAAAACCTGTCACTTCTTTCCCCATGTAAATAGATGGACAAGGGCACACGGATTTGATTTACTATGTAACTATGTAACTAGTGTATGTAACTATGTAACATTGGATACTCTGGATGAAATACAGGTCTTCCCTAGGACTAAAGGAGCACCAGTAAATGTATAACTTATTTATCTAATATTTTGGTTTGCAACAAGAATTCACACATTTTTTGCACTTCTTTCCCCATAACATTGCCAAGATCCTCGATTTCTCTGTCACTCTACTGCAAAAACTCTAAGATATGCCCCTTTCCTCTCCAGTCTAGCTTAATGTAATATGCTACTAACAGCTCTCCTTTGAGGTCTCCACGAAATATGTGAAGACTACCCACTTATCAGGGATCATAAGTACACACTAGAAGGACACAAAGGCTAACAAACTAATACGTGTATGAGGAACAAGTAACGGTAACAACAATACATAGCATAGACCTGGCGTGGGCATTTTTGGGGGCTGTGGGGCCACTCAATAAGCATTGGTAAGCTTCACGGGCCACAGACTTAATGTGGAATCTAAATTCTCTGTGGCCTGTGAAACGTACCAAAGCTTCACGCCTCACCAGCTTCTCCCCACTTGCAGCTCCCTACCCTTTCTCTCTTACCCCCTCTTACTCTCTGCCTCCATTTCTCACTCACTCTTCCACACTCTCCTTTCTCTCCCCCTTCTTTTTTTAATTCTTATCCCCCTTCTATCTCCCTTCCTCCCCCTTCTATCACCCCTCTTCTTTCTCACCCCTTCTCCCGCACTGTCCTTCTCCCTTCGCTCTCACACTCCCTTCTCTCTCACTCCTTCTTGCTCACTCTCATTCTCTCTCATTCACTTTCTATCTTCTCTGTCACTCCCTTCTCTCACTTCCTTCTCTCATTAACCTTGTCCCTTGTCTCTTTCTCTTCTTCTCTCTCACTCACTATCTCCATTCTCTCACTCCCCTTCTCCCTCACTTCCTTCTCCCCTCTCCTCTCTCACTCACTTCTTCCTTTTCTCTCCCTGCCTTTCTCCTACTCAATCGTCTTGCTGGCCCGACCTGTGGAGCGAGTGATGGAGCACACGGCAGAAGAGGCAGTAGTTAAATGGGAGCCAACCCAGGTGGTGATTACCGAAGTTCGGCTTCTTGACTTCCGGTGAGCCCTAACTTCCATGTAAGGACGACCTGGAGGGACTCCCGCCATGCTGCTGCCTTCTCTGCCACTGTCTCTGCTGCCTGCATTACAGCTAGGGAATATGGAGCGAGCATAGATCCCTGGCATAGAACTCTGAGTTCAGGATGCCACCGTAGCTACCTTATCCTGGGCACCAAGTAATCCAGAACACGGGATTAAAAAAGTGGCTTCAATGAGAGACTCCAACAGCTGCAGCATGTTGCCTCAATATAACCCACCCTTCAAATGGAAAATACCCATATAGTCCCCAAAGGGCCCCAACAGAAAATCTCTCTAGTCCGGTAGGGCGAGCCTGGTATTAGTTCCCATTTATAAAATAGGGACAACGGGGATGGGAATGGGGGTGGGAATAGGGGTGGTAGGAGTAGCCAATCAGCTTTAGTACATGGATGTCAGGAATCAGTGTCCTTCGCGCTCCCCACACAGAGCACTCTCTCCCCTCAGGGAGTCCCTGGACACACAAAACAATCCTGCCTTACCGACCTCTGCGGCTCCCCGCCCCTGCCGCCGTCGCGGGATCACTCCCCTCGGCGATTCTTCTGCTCAGCACCGGGCGCGCCCACGCCCTCCCGCACGCACACCTGCACCATCCACTGGCTCGGTCCACATGCGTACAAGTGTTACGGAGCACGCTCATTCTGCACACTCTTCTTTCCGTCCCCTGGACCTCAGGCTCCACCCCCGCACACCACACGAGCATACTCGGGTTACCAGCAAGACTCACCTGGCCTGTTATGCCTGCACCAATCTGCAGTGTCTCCCTGTAGCTCTTCCTGTCCCGCCTCCGTTCCTAATTAGACCTTCCTGCTTTATCTAGCTCCTCTCTGCTCTCAGTCTTTGCTCGACATAGTCTCTGTATGGAAGTACTTCTGGATTCTCTCAGTGTTTTCACAGGTTCTGACGCGGCTTGTACGACTACCCCCTCTGGCTCTCGATCTCGGCACTCCTTGGACAACGCTCACTCTGGTAACCCCTTGAACACGGCTTGGACTACGACCTATCTCCGCTCTCCACTCCCTGACCTCGGCAAGGCATTCTTCACTCTCTCTCTACAACCGGTACCGGCAAGTATTGTCTACCTTACTACACCTGGCCTGGCAACACTTTATACCACACTCCGGACACGCTCCATTTGCTGCGGGTGCGTGTATTACCACTTCCCCCTTCAGCTCAGGGGATGGGACTGGTCTGCGGGCAGCACCGGCGTAACAATGGAATAATCTAGAGGGAGAAGGGTGACCATGATGGGTCAATCACAGAGAGAGTGGAGTCATACATACTACAAACCACACCACCTAATGGAAGGAGGGGTGGGGAAAACAAACGGGCAAATCAGGGGAGCACAGACAAAGCTACTGCTATGCAACATGTAGCTGAGCAAAATTCAGAGCTTGGTGCAAAGCTGCTGGTGCAGAATAATGCTCCGGCTTGGACATGTGAGTCCCCTCGGTAGGTGGTTGACATACGATACTTATGTATGAATAATAATCTGGATGAGTTTGACGGAACATTCATCTCATATTTGTTTCCAATCGCTTTCAAATTCATTACTGTTAAACCAAAAAGTAGGAAACCTTTTGATCCGTAGACCTCTTGGGATTCTTTTGGCCTTAGTGTAATTTTCGAGGGTGGTGATGTCCCACCATAATCTGACATTTTGTGTAAGCAGCTTCTCAACCTTTATGAAATGCATAGTTAAATCAGATAGTTCATCACAGTGTATATCTAAACACGCAAGAGTCAAGATAAATGCAACTTGGGATGCCCCAACTTCTATGGGAACAAATGCAACAAAAAAGAATAATGGTGGGTGCTGCAAGCAGAAAAAACCTAGTCAAGGTAACTGCATGTGGAACAGAAGGAAAGCTGAGCACACCAAAAGGCAATGAATATTAAAAGTTCATTTTATTGACTGATTACAGTCACAAACCATGGTTTGTGACTGTAATCAGTCAATAAAATGAACTTTTAATATTCATTGCCTTTTGGTGTGCTCCGCTTTTCTTCTGTTCATCACAGTATATGTCACCCCCCTCATCAAAAACATGTTCTGCTTGTCTCCTATGTCTGGTGTTGTCGCTACAATAGTGTACATAGGTCTTTGGTCTTGTCTCTTGAACAATTTCCTCATTGGATTCATCCATTGTTATCCACTGACCAACAAGAATATTCGGATCCCCGAACAATGTGTGTATACAATAAGAAGAAAAATATCAAAAAATATATAGAAAAAAAGATTTGCCAACCAGCCATTAAGTATAAAAGTACTCAAAATATTCACAAATGTTTCCAAAGATCAAATCGAGGTATAGAGACCCTTCTAAACATATCTAAATGATAATGTCCACATAGAATTCATTCACTCACTGTTGGTGTGAGCTAACCAATATTAATTCAAATTCAAAATAGTAATAGTAATTCAAAATAGACACATTAGGAAATGAATCCAATAATGGGTGCTTCTAACTACTATGGTGAGTATGCAGACCTTGAATTGTTGAGTGTTTGTGGAACAGTCCATGAAAACTGATGGATATAGTTCTTTTAAAGATTATAAAATATAATATTTATAGATTAGACTTCCTACTAAGAGACTAGACTTGGACCTTGGTCAATTCAATAATTAAACAATTTAAAAATTAGAAATTGACCCACAATTTATAATTGACTTGATATTGGCTTTGTGGATGGAGGGTACACAGTGTTCGCTATTCATTATGTAACACATAGACATTTGATTTGGTTGTTTGTCAATGGATACTCAATTTTCCATTTATGGAGATTTTTCAACAAACCTATGTTTGGACAGTTGAGTATATTCTGTTCAAATAATAATAGTGTCATTTCAAATGATTTGTTTCAAATTACATTTTATTTTGTGTTATAAATGTATCCATGTGATTTGAAGATAATTCACCAAATTTCTTCCGATTATAAGGTTATTGTTGTTGTTTCCTGTCTTTTCCTGATACCATAAATATTGATGTTTTCAATTTATAGGTGGTATTAGTCCAGGCCAGATTGATATTTGGACCACGCTATTATGCATGCATTCCTTGTGTGATGGTCACATTTCATACTATAGCCTCTACATGGGGGTTTTTGATCTTCCTTATTGGCTATTTTTGTGTTCCAAATATTCTTTGAACATGGAGACTATACTCAGACTGCAAACTGAGAAATGTTTGCATACATTCTGTCTGTATGTGTCTCGGTTGCTTTACGGTTAAATGCAATACATTTATTGTTTGCTAATTTGGTCTATATATTTAGTATCTGAGATCTACATTTTCTTCACAAATTGGCTATCCATTTGACACATTCTTCAACAGGATTCCATATCAGAATTGTCTTTATTGGGTCTTGACATAAATACAAATTTAATATAAATTTGACATGATTGGCTTATGTATTTGGTTTCAATCAAAGAGATCTGCCACTTAGTTAAATATATAATTTCTACTTCTGATTTAGTAAACTAAATTTAGTATATTATACTGTATGTATATACATTTTCATGGTCTTAATTCACTTTTCATCTATTTAATTTATTCAATTGTGTAATTCTGTTCCTTAGATTGATGTGTTTTTTCCATGTATATTTGTAGGTGTTCTTATTATACTGTATCTATTCATACACATTTTTTCTTTTATCCTTTTATTTATGTATTTGTCTTGTTTCTTTTTGGTGCACAGATGCAACATTTGTGTCTTTCTGGTTTACTGGTTTTCCAGGGATAGCTACAATGTTGTTAATATATGACAAGATCTGTATAGCTTGTACAAACAATGATGTTTTGAGCATGTTTTAGATTAGAACATCAGTGATACTGACACCTGATAGAAATAAGCATGTGAGTTGTTTTTAAGTTGTACAGGCTCCCTCTGTGGGAGGACTCTATGGGTCTGTCGACAGGTCTCACCTGCAGGCTCTCGTCAACCCTCACCTGGTCATATTCCATCTGATCAATTAGGGACAGGTGATTTTTGCCAGCATTTGCGCGGAAGCTGCTATAAAGGGAGCTTTTTATTGAACACAGATAGCTCTTTGAAATACCGCTCCAGAGGCGGGAAACGCGTCAGAGGACCCATTTTTTTTTGTTTGTCAGTCTTTTGGCTGCCATGCCGTAATAAATGCTTTATTGTTAAACATTTTGCCTCCAGCTAAGTTCTTAAACTGTGCACAGCCCTGCCTTTTTTCCTTGTTGCTGCTGTCTACAAGCTCTCCTAATTTTGTTTATTCTTGTTTCCCAAATACATAACCATTCATTTATCTGTGTTAAAACTAATTTGCCATTTACCTGCCCAAATTTCCAGTTTATCTAAGTGCTTTCTGGAGGGCAATTACTACCTTACATAATTTAGTGTTATCAGCGAAGTTCAGATTACTCTCTATGCCAATCTCAAGGTCATTAATAAACAAGTTAAAAAGTAGTGGCCCCAGTACCGAACTGTGAGCTATTCCACTTACAACTTTGGCCCAACTTTAAAAGATTTAATTTATGATAACTCCCTAATGTCTATCCTTCAATTCGTTTTTAATCCTGGTGCAAACATTTTTAAAGAGACCAATTTACTTTATTTTGTACACTAACCTCTTCTGTGGCACCATATCAAAAGCCTTTGCAAACTCTAATAGCCCACATCAACTTCATTACCCTAGAACAGTGTTTCCCAACTCCAGTCCTCAGGGAACCCCAACAGGTCAGGTCTTAAGGATGTCCCTGCTCCAGCACAGGTGGGCCAATCAGCGGCTCAGTCATTTTGACTGAGCCAACCGTGTGGAGCAGGGATGTCCTTAAGACCTGACCTGTTGGGGTTCCCTGGGGACTGGAGTTGGGAGACACTGCACTAGAAAAATTCTCACATATCTCCTCAAAGAAACCAATAAGGTAAGTCTGGTACAACCTAGCCATCATAAGTCCATGCTGACTATTACTAATCATTTTGTTATTCATTAGGTATTCCTGAATATTACCCTACACTAAACCTTCAAGTAGCTTCCCCACTATTGATGTCAGGCTTAAGGCACATTTTCCCAGTTAGTTTAAATGAGATGCAAATGAGTCATTATCATATCTTCACTACAGCAGAATACATTTTTGGGTCTGGATCAGAGTACATAACATCACATTATTGGAAGATAATGCAACGTTGTACAACAATATTTTGAAAATTAATCTTATGCTAATGAGATATATTTCTGACATTCATTTTGCATATAATTAGCTTTCTGGATATTAACTCAGGGAACATAACATTTGATGAAGAGTCTCTTGGAATTTTCCAGGGAGATTCTCTCATGTGGTTGTGATTTAACATCTTCTTCGTGGAACTACTGACCTAGTTATTAGGAGTACTTTTTCCTTCCCTCACAGCATTTTGCTTACTCCAGATTAAGAAATTCCAGATATTGTCTTATACCACTTGAAGCCGCTCAGGCCATTTTCAACCAAAAGTTCCTATTGACGTTAATGGGGGTGTTGGCCCTAATCCTCCTGAACTGCTGCTTTGAAGTATATAGAATTACCCCTTAAATCCAGTCTGAAAGTATAATCTACCAGCAAGGGTAGTATGGTCTCACTGTCCCACATGTGAGTTATATCACTCTATTGGTGCCTTCTAGTGAAACTGCCACAAAGCTTTCACTTCCCACATGTAGGCTGCCCCACATTCAATGCTGTTAACTGACATCTCTTCTTAGTAATTTTATGTTATTGGTTAACTAATACTGTACACTATGTTCAAGAAGAAATAAAAACATTTAACAATTGTGGGTAGGCAGCCTGGAACATCTGCCAATGGACAATGAGCAATAAAAAAAAAACATAATAGTATTTTTCTCTCTACATTCAGGACTGGAGGCTTTTCAAAAGAAAATACTTTTTCTTCTGAACTGAAACATTGTTACACAGACCAGGATTTATTAAACATTACTCAAGCACTGTGCAAAATATGATACAATTTCTCTATTTCAACAAACTCCATATTACTGCTACACTAAAAACAATTGACCCCACGGCGTAATTTGATGCAGCGTTGCCATGGTGACGCTTCACAGAGCGGCTGAATCATGGTAAGTAGGAGGTTGCAGAGGCCTCAGGCGATCCCCCGGCATTTCATTTAAATGCCTTGGAGAAGAGCGCGGGGCCTCTGCAACCCATTCAGGGTTTAAGCTCTCTTCTCCTCACTTTTTAAGTAGCAGGTTTTTTCATGCACCTACTGTATGGAAAACTGGTTTACTGAGACATTTCTCCCTCCATTACAGAGGTAAATGAGAATTTTCACAGATAGTGTTAGGACCTGCAAAGTGGCCATGCCTTGGCTGGGCTGCAGGTTTATAAGGCTACGGCCCCAGTGCGCGTGTCGGGGTTCCTGGCGGCGGTCATTCCCTGCATCCGAGCGATCTGAGGGAGACGTGGAGGGGGCGCGGCGGGGGCGCAGCCATGACATCATGCGGCTGGTTCACCCTCATTGGCTGAACCGCCGCCGTGACATGGCCAATGTTCGACCGCTGCACCAAAAGTAAAAACCCTCTTCTTTTGGCAAAGATGGTCGCGTATAGCACTTTCTGCAGGAGCGCACAGGCAGTGACTGGGGCCGGCCCCATAAAGGGCTGTATCTTGTTTGCGCCACGCACGCCATAGTGCGTGCACCCGTGAGCAGTGGGGACGATGCCTAACACTTTGGCCAAATAGTTTAACTAAATGATCCTTACTTATGAGAAGACAAACCGTTAAATATTTAACTATATACTTTTTGTCATATTGGATGTTGCATTGGGAATTTTTGCCTTTTGTTGTATACATTATGGTTTATTTGCCAGGCGTAATTCTGACCAGTGAAGGGACTCTGAAAGCCGGTGGTATTAAGAAGTCCAGAACGATGCCCTACAACCCCCCAGGAGATGTTCAACCTGAGAGGTTCAACAGAATGTTACTGAATATTTGTCGATTCTAGATACCAGAGAGAAGGGCAAATGGAATCAACATGTACACCAGTTAGTACATGCCTGAACTGTACCCGTAATGAAGCCACAGGTACTATCTTATGTTTGGACATTAAGCCAGATGGTCCATAGATCTGTGTTTCAATGTGTCTGCTCGTGGGACATTGCCCACGATGTATATACAGTATGTACAAAGGCTTAAAGGGCAGTAACATGAAGCCTATAGACTCGCTAATGAGGCATCTGACTCAGCCAAAAGAGGGAACAAAGACCGCTCTGATAAATGAGTACAGTACCAAGAACTACACTGTGGGAGACGTAATACCAGGAGTAACCCCCCTTTGGGTTTACTAGGGCTCTAAGGGGTTAACTATGTGGGCTCACACAGAGTAACACCGCTTCTCTATCACATGGTGCTGGGGTGATTCAGCAAAAGGTGATCCCTCCCTTTCTGCCTGGATACAGTGACATCATGCAAGGCTATAAATAGAGGGGGGAAGCTTCTGGAAGATCAGATTTCAGGAGAAGCTGAAGAAGATGGATCTCATTGTGAATAGTTATGCAAGCCCCTTCAAATAGGATAGGTTCTCCATCCCTTTTGTTTTCAGTAAGGGAAAGTACCCTTAGTGTGATTAGAGTCCCACTAAAAATGGTTTGGCATTACTCCCAAGACATTATGAGACACAGGCTATGCCCAGAGGAAGCTTCACAAGTCGCAGTCCCTAGATATAGTTCAATCCACAACACAGGCGGGTGCATCAATGGCTCTTACCCAGATGGCCACGTAATTGCAGGATGCCCGGAGATGATGGGGCTGATGGCCGATGGCCTAGTACTAGGCCCGTTAGTGGCTCCATGGATATGGAGCACTACTAGTGCTATAGAGCAGAGGGATTGTATATGTAGATCAAGTCATATAAAGCCTCAGCACCTTCCTAGCAGAATGAGATGGGGGCAGCCAGGGAAGCCATGCACACAGCATAGGCCAAAGACTTTACTGGAAATACAAGATGACCTCTGTATATTACCTGTGAGACTGTGCCTACCAGATAATAAACTGCTGTTTGAATGAATAATGTTTCTGGTGCCCGTCATTGTGTACCAACACCCAGCCAGCATGAGGCCTTTATCCTGAATAAGGTAATGCATCCTGAGCAGCCTTAACACCGACACTGATGTAAACTCCCTACGAGCCAGGCAGGGAGGGTTACACAGGCAAACACAACATTTATAATCGGTGGAAACCAGAACAATATCTGGTAATGGAGAAGTTGGATTAACTGCCCCTGTGGAGCGTTAAGTCTGAAAGAGAGCTTGGGCCTCTTAAAATGCTTGACCGCAATCATCTACTGTCTATTGGATATCTCGTGAGATGCCCTTAATGATGAGAAAGAATACCAGGTGAAGTAGACAGCTGTACAGGAGTCAGAACCAACACCGACATATCTCTGTTGCCCCCCGAACAAACGGAGAGTGTTGAGTCAGAGAGTGACGATGAGTATAGAGGAGTCCAATTATTAGACCACTTATCAAATAATATGGACTATAGTAACCCTGAGCCTCAACAAGGCACACCTCCAATACTGTCCCCTGCTTGCTACCAGAGCTGAGTTGGACTCTGAAGCTGATGAATGTATCCCTCTAGACCTCCCTCTAATTGAGGAAGAGGTAGATAATGATCAAACAACTGAAGATGGTAGGAGAGACCACAGGGTAGAAGGAGCAAACTCAGGGCCATACTCAGAGACAAAGGGCAATGAGGAACCGGAAGAAGTACCAGTATAACCAGTTCTATACTCTCCCCATCCTAAAAGAGAAACTAGGCCAGGGGTGTGCAAACTGGGGGGGGGCAGGAGATTTTTCTGAGGGGCGCGGTGGTTGCAAAGGCCCCACTCTCTTCCCCAAGGAAATTAAATTAATGTGTGAGGCCTCTGCAACTTCCAAGTTACCGTGATTTAGACGGCTGAGTGACGCGTCGCCTTGGCAACATGGCATCAAATGTTGCCGTGAAGTCATGTGACATAACGTCACACACGTCAAATTACGTGGTGGGTCACGTGACCCCGCAGCATCATTTGACGCAGCTACAAAACAGAGGGGGGGGGGCGCGAGCACCAAGACAGCCAAGACAAGGGGCGCAGCAGCAAAAGTTTGCGCTCCTCTGAACTAGGCCACCCATGAAATAGACATATTATTCTCCCAGATTATCACATACAATTCCGGTGATTAGTGTAGCTAAATAGTTGTTCCCCACGATGTATGACCCATGTGAATCCTTGTTTGTGCCTAGATAGGACTCAGGTGTTAGATAGGAATGTTTGTATCATATTATGTTATTATTATTGTTAGGTATGATACCACTGTGGAATTGATGGGGACATCAATGTTTTTAGCTTAACTCCCTTAAGTATACCTATATGTATACACATATGCCATGGGGGATATAAGTAGTTAACCTGCTCAACATGTCACAGCGTCAACTATATTTATGGCCATGCCTTCCATCCAATGGCTGTGAGCAGAAGAAAGGACTTAGACCATAGGACACTGAAAAGATGACATCACGAAAAGAGGATTGGTGATGTAGAAATGCTGGGAGGAGCACATGAAAAAGACCCACGGGGAAGCAAAGAAAGAGGATCTGTCCCACGGAGTCCGGCGAATGGGACAGTGCTGTTGCAGAGCCTTCAAGCTTGGCAAGACAGCACTTGTAAGAGACCCCGGACATGATCCATGAGTGATACATCACCAGAGAAAACGAGCCGTGTAAACTGGGGTTCAAAGCTGTGAGTACAGCAAGTGAGAACGCATCTAGTGGATCCCTCCTACAATGCATCAGTATCCTTTCAAAGTACACAGCTAATACCATCCTTTGTGAAGTATCAGGCAAACAATTGTTTTAACACACACGACTCCACCAACAGTGACCCATTAGTTAGCACATGGGCCACTGTAATCATAAAGGATTACATTAGACTTTGATGATATTATCTCTTGCCCTCTGACTTTGTGCACTCAGATCAGACAGAGTCCTGTCTGTGTAAAGTGCTGCCATGTCATGTGTCAAGCTTGCCAGCCTAGAGTGGTAATGTTATATCTACTATGCTTTGCGGTTTTCTGAGTAATGTGTAAATATAGTGATTTTGTGATGACATTGAAAAGGTTATAATTTTCAGAGTTTTTGAATAATTGATTTATATGAATAATTTTGTAAACCCCCAAGAATAATTACAAATTTACATTTCTTCCGGCCTAATAAACTATTAGATCTGTGCAAAATGTGTTAATAATGCCAAACCTAAATACTGTATGATTCAGATGGCACTGATTAGTGAATCTAGGACAAATACGCTTTTGCTCGCCGTTAGCTCATTTACCAGTTTGCATGTCAGGAGCTACACATAATGCCAACCTTTTTACAGGAGTAAAACACGATTAATCCCAATTTATTTTCTTTAGTGAATTTTTTGTTATAGATCAGACATATTAATTTAAACATGCTAACACACTTAAGTGAATATAGCCCTAAAATTGATATGGGAGTCAGAGAAGGCTCAGCTCAGTATATTCTGCTCTATATATCCTACTAATTCTCAACTAGTCCACTCATTTTCGTTTGGACAACATGTTTTTGGCGTCGTCATTGTGAAGCTGGCAACATGCCATCTATTAAATTGAAGCTGCTTAACCATTTTTAAAAATTTCTGCCATGTCATTTTATATTCTGATATTGCTCGGTCCAGATTCTTGTAACAAGCAGGGATGCACAGTGAAATGGAAGAAAAGAGGACAGGAGTAGCAGAAAAATAAGAACATGCATATGTTACCTGGAGGCACAGCAAAACATGATCAGAATATTAGCCCTGCTTCAACTGTCATGGAGCAATATGATTTACAGTAGCTCAATCAGATTTTGAAGGGCAAATGTTTAGCTATTTAAACCGAAACCTAGTGGGATTAAGCTGATCCAATTATGATAATTGGATCAAATGTGTCGAATTCAATCAAGTAAATGAAATATTGCATAGATAAAGTTTGTAATACTATTTGTGATGGAATGCAAATGCAGAATACAGCTTCTGTTTTTCATTAAGGAAGAAATAGACAGGTTTATTAAAGAAACAAAAATCAAATAAATGATCCAATACGTCTGTGTCCTTTGAAGCTAGGCAGCTCTCCTGGTTTGTGAGACGTATTGTAACTTGTCACAATGAAGTGTGGCTGACGGTGCAGAGCTTGTACTCTTGCCTGTCAGAGGGAATGCTGGTCTTCTGTACAGACTCAAATATCTCTAATGATATTCTGAAGTTTTATGAGGTTCCGCAAACTACAGTACATCTGTGGCTTAAAGATGAAATTCAAAGCATTCTTTTTTTCCCATCTGTTTTCCAATAGTTTTTTTTAACATTACTTTATTGGTTTAAATTATATCCCTTCAGCTGTCTACATGGTTTATTTTCACACCATCCATTTATATAGTATAGGTTAACATATATTTAATTTATTTTGCACTGGCGAAGACTTGCAGAAGATAGTTGTGGAAAGTATGAGAGCTGCTACAGGATTTCTGGTCTACTATACAGTAGATTAAATGACCTGGGCTAGAGATCTTTTCCAGCTGACCACAGGGTACATAATTAGGAATTTCTGTGCGAACGTTAGTTTTTTGTTATACACAATTTGTTTCACAGTGTGGAATTACATTTGATTGGCAAGTTTTGTATGCAAACGAGCCAAACTTCCAAAATGACTTATTCAATGGTTATTCTTAAGCTGCAAATATGCAAATCACCTGAGAAGTCACAGAAAGCTCACCATCTGCAGGTAGCCACATTTGGACTTGAGACAGAGATAGAGACAAAGGATTTTTATGGGAAGTTATGATAACAAACAATACAGAGAAAATGATGGAGTGAAAGTAGAAGACATAAGTGAAGAGTGAGATGCTACGAAAAATGAGGGGAGGGGAGAATGCGGCAAAAGAGAATATTCTGGGAGACAAGAGTGAGCAAAGAAGACCTGAGTCCAAAAAAGATGACAAAAGATAGGAATGAAAGCTTGGGGGAGGGAAGATGGTCCTTAAGGATGGGCAATTCTATTTATATTTCGTTGTTTGGCTCTGGTCTTGTCAAAACTTGATTTGTTTGGTTTTATTTGTTTACCAAATTATGAAATAAACTCAAAATAAGCATGAAAATGCTAAAATAGCATAATAAATCATGCAAAATGCTTAAAAAGTACAAAATAAAAAAAGGAAACTAAAATAATAATATTACTGAAAAATGTAAAATTATATATATAAAAAAATAAAGATAAGACGAGAAGCACTTAGAGAGGAACTTGGCCTGGTGTTCTGTTTTTTTGGTTCTAAATCATTTTTGGGATTTTGTTTTTGGTTCTAAAACTTTTCTGGGTTCTGGTTTTGTATCTGGTTTTGGAATGTAAGGTTCTGGAAGATTCTGATTTCACACACCCGGTTTTGCTCATCTTTAGTTCCTATGTGAGCCGTCATCACTGACACACTGCAGGCTGTGCAGTACACAGCAGATGGCAAGAGAATCTGCAGCACAAAATAGTGCCTATGTACTAAGCATCACTGTGACGTTCGGTAGCCAGTCTTCATAATAAAGGTGAAGCCCGATTGGTTAGCCCTGAAAACCATGGGTCCCCAGTAGCTTAGTAACACCATAAGCTGGGAACACTTTATGTATTGTAACCTTTAATGTCTTGCAATAAACCTGGCATTTCAGGAGCGGGAGTTTAAGGGTGGATATTTGTGTGGAAATGTGCTTAAAACATATGTACCAGGTTGGGGGGCAAAGTTACCGGTTGTCCCCCCATTTTACCCACAGACTGCGTCTGGTCCTCGGGTACGCGTCTGCAGGTTGTCCCCCTAATATCTCCCCTTTAAAATATTGTATTTTCAGCCTGCAATGCTTAGTGTAACAGTTGCATTCCCGAGCACAGTATAGCGTAAAAAAAATATGTACTTTTAAAATGTGCATTTATCTCTATACATACAGTGCTGGTAGCCAGGATGTCTGCATAGAGATGTGGGATCAAAGAGGAGAAAGGAAGTCGAGAGGTGTCAGAACATTTGATGAGCGGGGAAAGGCAGAGTACTGGGTCTGGGAACAAGGGCTCCACGCAAGGAAGATACTTTGTTCGCCCAGACTCAGTGGAGCCTACCCAGCGGGCGCTATTGGGCTGGCATTGGGAATCCGTTGCTGGTAGGCATGATTCCCATTAGTCAGTTTGAATTTTCCACTTGCCAGCATCCTGACACACCCCATCTGACGCATACAACCAGACGAGCCCCCAGCTCTGATTAGCTGGCACAGCTACAATGCATTCTCTGATTGGTTGTCAGTCCCATCTACATGTTGAACATAGAACCACGAGGTCTATGTAAGGGGACTGGCCGATCAGAGAACCAGACGATCTTGAGCTTGGTCCGGTGAAGCGCTGGCAGGCTTTTCAAAAGTGCTTTGCTCCGAATAGCAAAGCACTCGCACGGTTGCCGGAGAAGCCTAGTTTAGCTGAGGACAAGTTCTCAGATTGTGGCCAAGTTCCAGCTTTTGCCTAGCTCACGGTTAGCGGGTATAGCTAGGTACCTTTCCCAAAAAGGTACCGTGGAGTACCTGGGCGTGGAGCGGACAGGGTAAGCCTTCTGAAGCAGGTTCTCTGCACCTAGTTGAGGCTAGAGACTCCCCCCAGACCCCCAGTTAAGTATGTATTTACTGTATTTTGTGTATCATTGTGTGTCTGCTGGTGTCACCAGAATAAAACACAAAACCCCAGCAAGCTCTTTTTGGGAACCCCTGAGCCCCCACAAAATATATGTATGTTGGATGTAGCATTGGGCTTCTCTGTCCTCTGTTGTCACCAGAATAAACCCATTTTATTCCACTATTTTTTCCTGCCTAGTGAATTGATCTAGGAAGGTAAAGGTGTTAATAGTACTGGTCTCCCTTGACAGTCACAAATTGATTTTTCAGCGCACAGATATCACAATTTAAATTGTGATTGTGTTTACGCCTATGTACTAACCTAAAGGTTTTCAATCTGCGCTTATCAGTGTAAAAACGTATTTTTTTGTCGCACGGAAATGGACTGCACTAGGCGTAGTGATTCAAACAAAAGGGGAACGTGGGTCAAAATAGTCTTCAAAGTTCAACTTGGCGTAAACACTAAAAAGTCTATTATCAATCTTAGTGCAGAATTAAGCTGTTATGTATCAACCAAGAATGTATTTGATGCAGCAAGGATGTTTGAATATACAGGTTACCAAAACATATGTTTTATAGTATGGTGTAAGAGATGTGTGCAGAGGTACATATACTAGAGACCGATTTGGGTGCAATTATATCTTGGCTTTATTGAGCCTGTTCCTTTATCCAGATGTAACCCTATTATTCCCCCCCCCCCTACATGAGATTGGGTGGGGTACACTCCTTCTGGTTACTGTACACGGTCTTGGTGCTGTGACCTGCTGGCAAACAGGAGGGCTGAGGGCTCCGCGGTGTTGTGGGGAGAACCAGGATAGGGACAGTAGGTGGTGGGACAGGTTACCTTGCTCTTGTTCTCTCTGGGTGGTGCAGTGCCTCCAGCCAGTAGGGAACCTCTGGGGTCTCCAGAGGAGGGACCCCCACTGACACTCTCTCCTTCTCACACCAGGAACAGTGATACACACACAGCAGCTTCTTTCTTTCTGTGGTTCTTTATTGGCAGAGCAACATACACAGCATACAGCAGAACATCATAGGCCTGATCTTTCTTCTCTGCCATTCTGCTCATGGCAGCATATCTCCCCTCCCTCCTTACCCAGGTGGGGTAAGAGGGAGATAACCATTCTCTGTGAGCTCTACTCAATATTTCTTCTCCTACACTAACTGATCTTCCTACTAACTGAACTTATTTTAGGAAACATGTCTCAATTTGAATATCCTCAGGGAGTGTCTCTAGCTTTGAATCATTACAACTCAAAGCTGGATACTGACTGGTTCACACACATCAGGGGGTGTTCCAACCAATATCCACCCTTTGAATTAACATGCTCAAAGGTTGCTTCGGCCTGCCCCTGAATATTGCTACATACTCAGAGCTGAAATGCACAAACAGGCCAACTGAAGGAATTTACCTTTCCACTGCCTGTACTAACAGGACTGACAGAGGAAAGGCCCAGAATTAGCAATAGCTGCCGAAGGCCCGGCTATATAGACAAAACATACAAAAACAACAAAATAACAAACCCCTATCCCTTTGTAAGGGCTAACTTACTTCCCCAGACCCTATCTGCAGGACTGGAGGGATATTCCCATTACCAGCCTATCACCCCAAAGTCTCAGGAAGTACCTTAAGCAGGTGGCCCTCCATGACAGTCTCTGGCAGGTTCCTGGGTCCTCTGTCCAGGAAATATAGGTCTCTGGGTGTCTGGGTGTCTTGATCTCAGCACACCTTTGTGCTCAAGACAGTGTCTGTGTGCAGGCTTCTCTGCTCTCTTTCTGTTAGCCCAAATGTGAGCTAAGGATCCCTCTCCTGTTTCTCACTTCAGGCTTTTCTAAAAGTCCTAATCAGCCAGGTGAAGTCTGGTTGATTGCCTATATGCAATTAACCAGCACACTGCTGGATTTAGAAGCAGCTTCTCTCAAACAGTGATAAGTCCGTGTTACATATGGCTGTTATAAATTATATTACATTAATAATTGATATTTATTGACACTGGTTATAAATAAAAAATACACAATTCTGTTTTCATTTAAATCAGGTATTGAACATGATGCAATGAGTAAAAGATTATTAAAACCAACGAATTATGTATGAAGTCTTAATACATATTGCATTGCATGTTTTATGAAGGTCTGTATTACCTTTTAGCACTGAAAATGTGATGCACAAAATTTTTAAATATTATTTTAGTACATGGGCCCCAATATATGGCCATCAGGCCCTACAACAAAGAGAGTTGAACAAATGTAGTCAACTCTACAACAAAGAAAGCAGCAAGATGTTTTGTGAGGTTTCTCGTGTTATGTTTTTACAGTTCTAATTGCCATAGAGTTGTAGTTTATACAGATGTAGCTTAGGTTATGCCTCCCCGCTGGTGGGAAATTCTGTGATATTCTGCATTATCACTGCAAGCGAATCCTGTATTTCTCTCCATTTCTCTCCCACCCCTGTTTTTCTCTCCCCTCTCTCTCACTCCCTACTTAATCCACCTTCGCTCACCCCCTGTATTTACCTCTCCCCTCTATCTCGCTCCCTCCACCCCTTCTCTCACTCCCCTCTCACCCCCTGTATTTCTCTTCCCCCTCTCTCTCTCCTTCCCCCCCCACACTTCTCTCACTCCCTTCTCTCTCATCCCACCTCACTCCCCTCTCAAACCCCACCCTTTCTCAATCCCCTCTCACCCCCTGTATCTCCGCCCTCCTCTATCTCACTCCACACACATTGTGATCCTTCCCCCCACACCTCCCCATTGAAATTCTCCCCCCATTGTATTTCTCCCTACGACACCCTCCCCGTTGTATTTCTCCCACACCCCTCACTGTATTTCTCCTCCCACACACTCCCTTAGTGAGGTCTTTGAAACGGTTATGAACTCAGTCAGACAAATAAGTAATAAACGTACTGATATTTCAATATAGCATTTCAGTTATTATACAGCGTACTCTATTTTACCTGGCACTGCAGATCATCCATAAATTGAAATGCTGATGCAAACCGTGAAGCAGAAACACTACTATCCGTCATGTTCTTAGCTTGCCTATGAAAATATGAATGGGTGAATTATAGCTGAAAAACACAAAATAGTTAGATTCCCAGCTTCTCATTTTACATCCCTGTAATATTTATTCATTCTACAAAGCTGCTGTTGTGAAACACATTTTTATAGAATCCAGTACGATCCCAGAATCCATATGGTGTTATAATGACGAACAATTCTGAACCAGAACAAAATACGCAAATGCAGCAGATGACATGGAAGTTCCACAGTGAGGTCATATTCTTTACATTTCAAACAACAGAAAGTCGTTCTAATTATTGACTGATCATCTCAGCACTCTTAAAAGTGATAAACCCTTATGAATTTGTAGTTAATCTTATGTATTTGCCCTCTGTCAGTTTTATGATGTTAATTACAATCAGCATTTTTTCACAGACTTGCCAGGCATCATCGCCTGCAACAAATAACTCAAAAAGAAATATTCATTCTTTATAACCCAATTTTTCCAGCATCTCTGACAGCAAACAAAATATACAATGCATTGCATACTCTTCTGGCAGTGAATAAGAGGATCATTACCTTACTACTACTACCCACATGGGCAGTCCTGCATTGGACCAAAGAGAACTAATAGGAGTGGCACATTTAATAGATTAAATGTACAGATTTATCCAGACGTACTTGCCTTGAAGCCGCAGCCGAAAAAGCAAAATGCGGTGGCTTTGATGCAAACTGTTGGCCAGAAAAGTTTAGAGTGTTAAAATCATGTTAGATTGTCAGTTCTTTTGCAACTAGAAATAACTAATAATGAGCTAATTCGTAACTACCACTACAATAATAAAAAATGTAGAGTTATACTGTATAAATGATGGTGTAATGATGAAAAATTACGTTATGATTACATTGTCATCAGTGAGAGCTATTTAGAGCACAACACCCACCTTCTTCTGCTCTGATTAGCAACAGTATATCTATACTATTTACCATATTTAGGTGTGGCATACTGTACATGAGTACTGCGTAAAGCATGGGGGAGGTACTATAAAAGGTTATGATAGCAATAATTAGTGTGACCCAGATGTATCCACGCCAAGAAGGACTTCTCAGAAGAAATAGCACGTCAGCACCACTTATGATGTCCTCGGAACGTAATTTTTGTTCATTTTCAAGATTGCCTTACCCATCTCCAGGAGTTCCTCTTTTGTACTAATCAAGGATGCATGGCGACCACATGATCAGTATCTAAATGGTCACAATTCCAGAAGTCTGGTGGCACTGTCGGTGTCAGCAGACTTCCAGCATCGAAACGGTTAAATGTTCAGCCCTACATAGCAGATTATATATATATATATATATATATATATATATATATATATATATATACAAAAACACAGAAAAAACAGGCGCACTCATAGCGTAAAATTGTATAACAATAAATTTATGGAGTAAGGGATAAAAATGCACACTCACAAACAAAGCTGAAAAAAATGCGTTTTTGAGTACAACTCAGCCCGTTCAGACGCAGGAACCCAAGGAGGAGGACTTCGGTGTGATGTCCGCGGTGTGTCTTGCCACAATTGCCCCTCTAGGTCCTGGCAGGGACCGAAAGCCACGAGGGACACCGCCTTCCCCTCTCTCCGGTGCTACACAGAGCATACACTGAATAGAGTCTCGCGTGAACTCGTTGATGTCAGCGAGGTTTCAGCCGGGGAGAGTTCACAGTGTAAACAGGAACTTGAATGTCTGAATGGCTGGTAGCAAAATGCTAGCAAAGCAGCAGGAGTGCAATAATGTAGATGAGTGCAAATAAAATATATAACCTGGACAGTAGGCTCCACAGCAATCTCTACGCGTTTCGTCTCAAGCGAGACTTCATCAGGAGAAGGTAGCATAGGCATTACATACAGTTATATAGTACACATGACCAATAAGATCATAGGAGGCAGAGGATTAGTAATGAGATACACATGATGAGTATTAGGGTTAGATTAACCCCTATATATGCCAGAGCACACATAGATAAGGATTCACAATTTTAATCCTAAAGACCAAGTATGTTATAGCATATAGTATTAGACGCTTCAACCAATGCATAAAATATATATCACAATTATAGACCAGAAATTAAACTGACTTGTATGTTTAATTTCTGGTCTATAATTGTGATATATATTTTATGCATTGGTTGAAGCGTCTAATACTATATGCTATAACATACTTGGTCTTTAGGATTAAAATTGTGAATCCTTATCTATGTGTGCTCTGGCATATATAGGGGTTAATCTAACCCTAATACTCATCATGTGTATCTCATTACTAATCCTCTGCCTCCTATGATCTTATTGGTCATGTGTACTATATAACTGTATGTAATGCCTATGCTACCTTCTCCTGATGAAGTCTCGCTTGAGACGAAACGCGTAGAGATTGCTGTGGAGCCTACTGTCCAGGTTATATATTTTATTTGCACTCATCTACATTATTGCACTCCTGCTGCTTTGCTAGCATTTTGCTACCAGCCATTCAGACATTCAAGTTCCTGTTTACACTGTGAACTCTCCCCGGCTGAAACCTCGCTGACATCAACGAGTTCACGCGAGACTCTATTCAGTGTATGCTCTGTGTAGCACCGGAGAGAGGGGAAGGCGGTGTCCCTCGTGGCTTTCGGTCCCTGCCAGGACCTAGAGGGGCAATTGTGGCAAGACACACCGCGGACATCACACCGAAGTCCTCCTCCTTGGGTTCCTGCGTCTGAACGGGCTGAGTTGTACTCAAAAACGCATTTTTTTCAGCTTTGTTTGTGAGTGTGCATTTTTATCCCTTACTCCATAAATTTATTGTTATACAATTTTACGCTATGAGTGCGCCTGTTTTTTCTGTGTTTTTGTAGATATCCTAAGGAAGTGGTGTTCCCTTCATTCGGGCTGCAGAGACTCTTTTGGATAGCAATTGGAACATTTTGGGATTTGTATATCTTTTACATATATTTTTCTGGACATTTTCTTTTTTGATATTTTATTATGTATTTTATTGGTTCATTATTTTAAAAATATTTTACTACATCCACTGTGCTTAGCATAGGTTTTTTACTTTTATTTGTAATAACATTTTCCATTTCACTTTTATTTATATTTTTACTCTATAGAGATTTTATATAGTGATAGGTTGGCGCTAATATATTTCTTCTTTTGTTGTGATATATATATATATATATATATATATATATATATATATATATATATATATATATGTCACGCAATTTATAATTGTAATTGGCTTCCTTAAAAACTAATTCCCTCACATCTCGTACAAAAAGGGAAGCAGTGATGCAAATCTTGTCACACGTATTGCCTTCTAGCAAATTATTTAACTAATTATAGCATTATAATTACTACCAAAGAGAAGAAAGGAGGTGACACTTCAAGGTTCAACAGACATTATTGTGAAAACACAAAAAGCCCCCCGTGCTACATTCAACTTGACAAATGATATAGTTAAATACTTATCTGTTTTTCTTCTCATAAGCAAGGGCCACTTAGTTCAATTAGAACTAGAATTGAACTAAATGACCCTTGCTTATGTAACTACCTGTGTGTGTGAGCTCACACACTGTCACTCTGCCCCCTGGCAGGTTCCTCTACAATGTGACTGTGATGGACATGAGAGCAGCCAATAATAACAGCTGTGGAAGAGGAGGGACTATGTGGGAGAGGAGCCGTTAAGAAAAGGAAAGTCAACCATGTTAGATTACAGTAGATCTGCATGGACATGAGCAGAGCAGAGCAGATTTATTCAAGGTCTGCAGAGGGAGTGCACGTGTGCACATGGTGACGGGAGCTGAGAACTACAGTTCCAGAGAAGAAAAGAGATCACGCGCTTGCTGCAGGGGACCCTCAACAGCTATAAAGACACAGTGGGTACCAAGGCACCTTTTTAAAGAACTGACCTGCAACATGTTAAGGGCAACACGAACTCCCACATCGTGCCGGCACTATCATAAGCAACATACCCAGGATTGGGTGGCTACTTCCCAACTGACACTAACCCACACCAGTGCAGTGCTATTTGGCTATTCTGTTGTATATGTATCCTGTGTGTAGTGGTCCTTTGCTGAGTATCACAAGGTGCCTGAGTTTAATAAGTATATAATAAACTAAGTGAATTACCCATACTGTGTTTGTATTATTCCTGCCGTCTGACTGTAGGCCACGTGTGGCCCAGTAAGTAACAAGGGACTCGGGTCCCAGCCTCAGCTACAGTTGTAACTCTGAAACCTAAAAGTAGAGGGGGTACACAGACAGTATGAGAAGATTAGTATTTAACTATATAATGTGTTAAGTTAGATGGAGCACTAGGCCTCTCTCTCTTTTGTTCTATACACAAGGCCACAATCTTAGTACACACACACACACACACACACACACACACACACACACACACACACACACACACACACACACACACACACACACACACATATATATATATGCAAATACAACTGTATGCTCATCTGCATGTCTTAGGCAGGTCTGCAACCCTGCCTTTCCCCATTATCACCCAGCATACAGCACTTCCACTGCAGCAAGGGATTCTGGGAAATGACATGCAAATGAGCACACAGTGTCACTTTTTGCCTCAAAAAACATTTTTAACATGGTTCCCTATAGGCTTAAGCTTGCTGCATGGTCACAGCTTTGAGCACAGCCAGGGTTAAGGTGCATACCCAGAAAACCACCCACAGACAGCTGTTTCGACCTTGATGGGTCTCATCAGTGTGGGGTTGATTTTAACTGGATATGCATAAGAGGCTATGGGATAGGCTATACCATAATATTGAGTTAAGTTATGGTGAGTAAAAAAAGTGACAAAAACCCTCCACAGGAAAGCAAATATGCAAATACAACTGTATGCTCATCTGCATGTCTTAGGCAGGTCTGCAACCCCGCCTTTCCCCATTATCACCCAGCATACAGTACTTCCACTGCAGCAAGGGATTCTGGGAAATGACATGCAAATGAGCACACAGTGTCACTTTTTGCCTCAAAAACCATTTTTAACATGGTTCCCTATAGGCTTAAGCTTGCAGCATGGTCACAGCTTTGAGCACAGCCAGGGTTAAGGTGCATACCCAGAAAACCACCCACAGACAGCTGTTTCGACCTTGATGGGTCTCATCAGTGTGGGGTTGATTTTAACTGGATAAATATATATATATATATATATAGAGGGAGATAGAATGGCCTAAAAAGGTCAAGTTGTGCGCCTTGCACTACACCAATGGGGATATGGGGAACCAATAAATTGTGAATGTGTGGTGACGGAACAAAAAACTGCAATAAAAGTGCGGAGGTGGTGCTGGCAGGGATGGGGTAACTGATAAGTAAAGAAAAGAAAGAAAGCTCCCTAATAGCCGCACAAGAGAACACCTATACCTATATTAAAAATTACTATTTATTAATAAATTATTAAAATATATTTATTGCAGCAAAAAACTAACGTGAACCAAAGTGATTAAAATAAATTAAAAACGGAGGAGGTAACTGTATGCCTAGTTCAAACTTACAGTGTATGCTAGGAATAACTATTTTAGAATGTCCCACTGCTATATGATTATACTAACAGTGGTAGTTATACCAATACAGTTCTATATAGTTTGAGGACTACACCTAAATGGAGAGTATAGCTTAATATAGTGTGTGTGCTCAGAATAATATACACTGGCGACACACTTTATTCGAGCTTGGCTAGTCCCACGAATTCGGGTATACCCGGGTGTATTGAGGTTTGTGACTGTTTTCTGCCCGAGTGCATTGAGGTATTTTCCAAGCAGGGATTGAAGCATTTTATTCCCCCTGGCTGCAATACTGCACAGTATATATATATATACTGCATTATAATTCATGAATTTATGCCATCTGGTAGACACGCGAAGCATTGCAGCCTATTAAATCCTAATCATTATCATTTAACAGATCAGCCGCCCGTCAGCCAGGCATGAACCCAGGCTGGGAAGGCAAACGCAACGGGGCTTGTCAGAGGTGAGGAGCGGTGCATTCCAGGTATCTGCCAGGTACATACTGGGTATTTGCTCGAATAAAGTGTGTCGGTGCAGTAGTATATTTGTTGAGCCAGCTAATGCTAGTATACGGATATATACACACACATATGTACCAGACCAACAGGTTCAAAGGTAAATGAAGCCACAACGGTGAAACATGTGTAGGGCAGGCTAAGCGTCACCACCTAGTGCGCTGGCTATATCGGAGAGGTCTGTTGCCTTTTCTCAGTTAGAGTGTTTCGGAGCCTTCTAAAGGAAGCACAACACTCTGACTACTCTCCTATTTGTCATGGTTCCGAGTACAAGACACATACTTTGTGATCTTGAAATAGCTGTTTTGCTAAACATAACAGACCTCTAGGTTCATTTACCTTTGAACTTGTTGTTCTGGTACATATGTGTGTGTATATATCCGTATACTAGCATTAGCTGGCTCAACAAATATACTATATTATTCTGAGCACACACACTATATTAAGCTATACTCTCCATTTAGGTGTAGTCCTCAAACTATACAGAACTGTATTGGTATAACTACCACTGTTAGTATAATCATATAGCAGTGGGACATTCTAAAATAGTTATTCCTAGCATACACTGTAAGTTTGAACTAGGCATACAGTTACCTCCTCCGTTTTTAATTTATTTTAATCACTTTGGTTCACGTTAGTTTTTTGCTGCAATAAATATATTTTAATCATTTATTAATAAATAGTAATTTTTAATATAGGTATAGGTGTTCTCTTGTGCGGCTATTAGGGAGCTTTCTTTCTTTTCTTTGCATATATATATATATATATATATATATATATATATATATATATATATATATATATATATATGATTTGGTGGATTTGGCAGCTAATACATGAAGAAATACCTGTCTGAATTTTATTTTTAAAACAATAAAAACATTGCTGCCATTAAGGTACTTTGGTTACAGATGGGGTAACTTTTTTCATTTTTCTATATCATGAAGTTTGAATGGTACATACGGGGGCTACCTTTATTACTTATGTAACGGGTTTTCCCCCCCCCAATCGCAGATTATACTGTGTGGGTGCAGAAAACATATATAGTTACTCAGTGTGGTGCATAACCTGTTAGCTCACAGGAGGGCTGATCTTCCGCCACGGGGAACCTGGGGCAATTACACAATGGATATTACTTACAATGATGCAGCGCCTCCACCTGCGATGGCTCCCACCAGAGGGGGAGTGGTTCCTCGCAGGACAATCAATAAACACATACCATAATGTATAAGAACGAATACTTCTTTACTGCTCACTAAAACATAGAAGTCAAACAGGTAGTAACAGGTGTCCCTCTCTAAATGTAACCCAACTCAACGTTTCCTCAAGGTTAGCTATAACGGACACCACGGCGGGTGTCCACACTTTATGCGTCTTAGTGGACGCTGCCGTCCCAACACAATAATCCCAACCTCAAGTCCAATGAGTCCCACCCAACGTCTTGCACTCCCAATTCGTAGACCAGCGTATATGTATTTGTGTGTGACTGCGCAGCCACTATGTCAATGGTAGGCCTGGTTGGTGCACGTGTGTTGTGGTGTTACCTGCCCGGGCTCCAGCCGCGGGTGCTGCTATACCGCAATGGGATTGCTGGATGTCCTCCAATGGTGAGGTGAATTCCAGCGTGGATAATATCACCGCTTCTTCCGTCGTCTGTACTTAACGGCAGCCCGGTTGATGTCCACCGGCTGTAGTCACTCCGCACGGAGCCTCCGCACTTATAGTCTATAGGTCCCTGTAAGACCAAGCATAGGCCCAAACCTCTTGGCGGACAGCACAGCGTCCGCTGGATTCCTTACTGGCTTATAGATAAGGGGCAGGTCCCTAACCTAGGGCCGGTCCCTATCACACTCCGCTAGCGTGGCTCAGGGCTGTCTGGGGCCTAGGGGAGTACTGGCCTAGTGCTCGGAGTCACGGACTCCAGCACCCTACCTCTTACCCCTTGCCGCTCCAGTCCCCGACTAACTACGTAGTTCCTGCGCGCGAAATATATCTCCGGTTGCCAACAGAGATCCTCCTTCCCTATTGGCTAGTCCTTCGCGGGCTTTCTGGACCTTAACTGCGCAGACGCGAGCTCCCTGTAGTCCTGGAGTGCTCCTGCTTCTCGCGCATGCGCAACGCCCCTAACAATGGCGGCGCCCTGCTCCGCGAACCGGCGGAACCACCACAACGTGATACCGGCCGCAACCCTTAGTGCTACTCGGCTCGCATATACAGGAGAGAAGGTAATACCGCAGGGGACCTGGCTACATCCTCCCCCCGGTAAAATCCCCAACGTCCTCGCTTGGGACACCAATATCATAACTATATACAGCATTTATATAATGAAAAATGCATTGGAGATATAACTTAGCACATGACTCTATACAATGTTACACAACTCCGTGAGCATCACAATCACAGATTGGATCTTGCTCCGAGAACACTGCTGAGTCTCATAATGGGGTGCCCCCATCTGATCATAGGCTACCCGCGTTGGAGGGTGCCTATTTCTTTGGCTCCGTCTGAGCTGTTCTTCAGCAACTCCCTCGGGGGAGTAATAAGCACAGTCCTGAGGCTTAGCCTCTTCCCTTGAGGGGAGAAATGTCTCTGAATAGTCTCTGTTAGGAACAAAACTCGGGCTCTGTGGATCCAACGGCTGGCCTGTTGGTGCCACCTCAGTAGGCGTTGGCCTACAAGGCCCTTTACCCGTAGCTCCTCCGGGAGATGCCCCTTCTGCGGAGTGGTCCCTTTGAGAGGGTCCCTCCAATGGGTCTTCTGTAGTGTCAGACGGGGTCTCATTATGGACAGTCTCTTGACCCTGCTCTGGTAAATCGGGCTCACCGTTGAGCGGTGTGGCCAATATCTCAATCTCTTCATCTTCCACTTGAGGAATGGGAAGAAGATGGATGCGATGCCATACCTTTACCCGGCCGTTAGTGTCTTTGATACGATAGACCGGGAGGCCAGGCATTTGGAATTCTATCTCATACACTCCATCTCTCCAACGGTCGGCCAGTTTATGTTTTCCTGGGACGCCTAAGTTCCGAAGCAACACAGCATCTCCTGGCCAAAGTTCCCGGTATCGTACTTTATGGTCGTTTCGCCTCTTATTATCAGCATTGAGCTTAGCGGTGGATATTTCTGCCTGCCGATATGACTGTTGCAAGCTGTCTTTGAGTCGTTGCACATATTTAAAATGGGTAGCATTATGTATCCCATCCGTGGAGATTCTAAGACGCACATCCACTGGTAAGCGGGCTTCTCTCCCAAACATCAGGAAGTACGGGGAGAACCCGGTTGACTCGTGTCGGGTACAATTATACGCATGCACCAAGGTTTCTACATGTCGACTCCATTCCGATTTCTGGGCGCTTTGTAGGGTTCCGAGCATGTCTAACAATGTCCGATTAAACCGCTCGGGTAGGGCATCTCCTTCAGGGTGATATGGGGTCGTTCGAGATTTGGCAATGTTCAACATTCGTAGCAGTTCCCTGATCAAGGTACTCTCGAAGTCCCGCCCTTGGTCAGAGTGGAGGCGGTTGGGAAGGCCGTAATGTACAAAGTATTTTTCCCATAATATCTTTGCCACGGTGATGGCTTTTTGGTCTTTAGTAGGGAAAGCTTGAGCATAACGCGTGTAGTGGTCGGTGATAACCAGCACATTGCATATCCCCCGGCTATCTGGTTCAATACACAGGAAGTCCATACACACAAGGTCCATGGGGCCCGAACTCTGCAGAGGACCCATGGGGGCCGCTCGGGTGGGCAGGGTTTTTCGCTGTACACACCGGGTGCATCGACGACAATGACGCTCAACAGCCTCGGACCAGCCCAAAGGTCTTGTCGGTACCAAGGTGTCCATGATCATCATGTAGAGCCTTCAGCACCAGAAATTGTAGATTCTTCGGGAGGACTAGTTGTCTTCTGTCCGGGTGGTTGTAGTATTGGACCACCCGGTAGAGTAAGCAATTGTCTATTTTGAAATGATCCCACTCCTGCATGAGTAGGGCTACCAAGTTTTTGGGGGCACACTTAAGCAGGGCCGGGTTCTCCTTTATTACGGCTCTCCGGATGATACCGATAATAGGGTCTCGCACTTGGTAATCTACTTCCACCGAAGTACTTTGTCAGGCGTGATATTCATCCCTTTGGGATCACAGTAAGCGTCTGGGACAGCCTGCGACCGACATCCCAATGAATCGACTACTCTTAATTCTGAGAACGCCACTCGGTCGTCAATGATAGCGGCCATGCTGCACATAGCTCGCACTGCAGGCCCAGGCAGTTCTTCCCATTCCTCGTCATCAGGGATAGCACTTAGCCTGGGTCTTCGGGAAAGGGCGTCCGCTCCGACATTCAGGGGTCCTGGCTTGTATTTCATGGAGAAGTTATAACTGTTCAAGGCGGCCAACCAGCGGTGTCCGGCAGCGTCCAGTTTGGCTGAGGTATTGACATAAGTAAGGGGGTTGTTATCGGTCCTTACTTCGAAAGCAACCCCGTACAGGTAATCGTGTAGCTTCTCGGAAATAGCCCACTTGAGAGCCAGGAATTCCAACTTGTGGACGGGGTATCTCTGCTCGCTGGGTGTCAAGCTGCGACTGATGTAAGCCACAGGCTGCAGACCTTCAGGATGCTTCTGGTGCAGGACGGCACCCAGTCCATTTAGACTGGCAGCCACATGCAGGACGTATGACTGCTCGGGGTCCGCATATGCAAGCACGGGCGCCTCGGTCAGGCATCCCTTTAATTTCAGGAAGGCTCGCTCACACTCCGATGTCCATTGGTCACCGAACAGTTGGCTAGCCGAGACAGCCTTCTTCCCGGTTTCTGAGGGATATATTTTTAATAGGTTGTTCAGGGGCTTAGCCTTGCTCGAGTATCCTTCCACAAAGCGGCGGTAATACCCGCAGAAGCCTAGGAAGGACCGCAACTCTGTGACGTTCTCGGGGCGCGGCCAGTTTACTACGGCTTCTACCTTGGCAGGATCAGTGGCGATCCCCTTGGCGGACACTATGTGTCCCACATAGGTCTCCGATGTGTGGCAAAAACGGCATTTGTCTAGGGATAATTCAACCCTTCGTTCCCCAGACGGTCGATTACCTTGAATAACCGCTCTTCGTGTTCCTCTAAGGCAGCGGTGCGCAAACTGTGGGGCGCGACCCCCAGGGGGGGCACGACACTGCCGACGGGGGGCGCGGGGTTTACAGAGGCCCCGCGCGCTTCCTGAAGGCACTTAAATTAAGTGCCGGGGGAGCTGCAGGGCCTCTGTAAACCTAACTTACCGTGGCTCCGGCGGCTTCCTCCCTGTGTCGCCATGGCAACGCGGCGTCAAAATGATGCTGCGAGGTCATGTGACGTCACGTTGCTATGGCAACGTGACGTCATTACGCCGGAGCGCGGGTAAGTTGGGGTTGGGAGGGGGGCGCGGGAGTGAGGGGACAGCCGGCAGGGGGGCGCAGGGAAAAAAGTTTGCGCCCCCCTGCTCTAAGGTCCTCCCGAAGACGATAATGTCATCCAGGTATACCAGACATTCCCATGGAACCATGTCCCCGATAGTCTTTTCCATCAACCTCTGGAACGTGGCCGGCGCCCCACATATACCTTGGGGCATACGGGTGAATTATAGAACCCTAAGGGACAGACGAAAGCAGTTTTTTCTTGATCCTCCGCGCTCATAGGCACCTGATAGTACCCGGATCGGAGATCGAGCACACTGAACCACTGACTTCCATTTAACGTGTTCAGTAGTTCTTCGATGCGCGGGAGGGTGTATTGATCCGGTATTGTGCGGTTGTTCAATGTCCGATAATCAATACACAATCGTACAACTCCATTTTTTTTACGCACCACCACGATGGGGGACGCATATGGGCCCCGCGACTCTATCAAGATCCCGGACTCTTCCATATCATGGAGAACATTCCTCACATCATCTATATCTCGTGGGGTGAGGCGGCGCAACCGTTCGCGGAACGGGGTGGTATCACTCAATCGGATGGTATGTTGGGCACTGCGGCTACACCCCACATCCATCTCACTCGTGGAGAAAACATGTCGTCGTTGGGTCAGCTGCGCGACCAGTCGTTCTTTCCACTGGGTAGATAGTGTCGACTCACCGAAATTGAAATTCATTTCAACGAGCCGCTCGCCCGTGGCCGCCGCCTTCACCTCTGGTGTGTCTATGACAGGGCTGACCGGATATATGCTCCCCAACTTCTGTCCGGCATCCAACTCCATCGGAAAGGGGGAGATATTCTGTACATACACGTGGGTTCGGCGGGGGATTTTAGTGGTCCATTCCCTCACCTCCGGTAGTATCTTATACCCTCTCTGAACTTCTTCTTCCGGGGTATTTTCCAGAGAGAAAAGCTGATCCTCCCCATCCCGGTCCAGGTAGCAACACCAGACGGGCAGTCTCCGCACTCCCCCCGGTAATATGGTCGTCAGTCCAGCCTGGCGATTGTATAAATCCCCATGTCGTTCCAGGGCATAAATCCGTTGGCACTCGTCTCGTAGAACTGGGTCTAGAAGAGCGGTGGCTAGGGGTAATTCGTTAGTCTCTTTTAGGTACTGCCGGAACACTTCTTGTACTATATCCGCGTTAGTGCCTAGAATGATCGGGTACTTGTATTGGCCTTGGGGTTCTGGGCATACCAAGGCCACTAACTGCATGGGGTGTCGTTTCCCGGTGTTCAGCTGGAGTATTTCCATCTGCACCTGTACAATTCCAGTGATAGGGTAGTCTTCATTGCTTAGCCCTCGTACGGTCACGTGCTCAGCTGGACGCAGGGTACAGTGCCGGAGGTGCTGTTCGTAGAAGGGATGATATATGATGGTCACTTGCGACCCTGTATCCAGTAGGGCCGATGCGTAGATCCCTTCTACTAAGACGGGTACAATTGCTGCAGGGCCTACTTGGCTGTACGGCCCTCGGTTGGAGGGGTCCGTCTGGGCCTCGGTATCGGCCGGGGCTGGGGGGTTCCCTTGAGGGGTTTCCCCGTCAGGTTCGGCGGCTCGCGCTTGGCATACCATCGTCCGAGCTGGGTTTGGTCGAGTGGAAGTTTTGTCTTCGGGGAGCTCCTTCTGTTCTGGGCAGGCCCGAGTGAGATGACCCTTCTTACCGCAGGTGTAGCAAAGGCGGTCCCTTGAGTCCGGATGTCCACGGTACGGGGGTGGGGAATTTCGACTCGGCCTAGCTTTGGGGACCGCACCCTTAGGGGCGACTTCCTCTTCTGGAGTCGCGGGATTCTTGGCTTTAGCCCCAGTGGCTTTAGGCGGGTCACTGGGGGTGGACTCTTTACTCTTGGCGGGAGGATGCAACCGGCCATATGCCTCATGCTTGTTGATCTCATCTACTAGATCATCCCAGCTAGGGGGTTCGTTCCGCATCAGGGAGCATTTGACCAGGAAGGCGATAGGGTTGTCGGGCAGGGCTCCTTTCTGGAATTGATTCCAACAATACTCGTCCACCTGAGTGGACTTGATCTGGTCTCGTTTCCGCATATCCCATAGGACTTGCCTAATTCGGTGGAGATAGACAGACAGCTCCTCCCCCGGCTTCTGGCGAAGATTTAGGTACCTCAGCATCAGTTGGCCTTCATCCTCGGTCCGCCCGTAGGCACGCTCGAGTGTCTCCAACATTTTCTGGGCAGTGATGTCTGCATGTTGATCTTTAGCCAGCCGTATAGTGATTGAAGCGGGGGTCCGTAGACACTCCATTATGCGTTGGCGTTTGACTAGCTCAGGACATGTCCACTCCTCCACCACCTGTGAGGTATACTCTATCCAGGCGTCGAATGCCTCTTCGCCCGTTGGAGTCGGTTTAGTGCCTGAAAAAGTCTTCAATTTACGATATTGTTGTTGCATTGATGCATCAGCCCTGGCTCCTCCCAACTCGGCAAGACTTTGAGCTAACATTTGAATCTCATTTCTTCCGCTAGTCGGGACCGGGGCAATACTGAGCGGCGGGCTGTGGTCGGCAACGGTGCCTACTATAGACTCGCAATAACTCTCAGGGGTAGAAGACGAGGCGCACATATCCGCCTCCTCTAAGTTCGTGTGAGAGCTGTCAGGTTCTGACTTGATAGACCGCGCGGGGTATACTACCGCACAGCTCGACTCAGCCAGATCGTCAAACCATACACTAGATGGTCCTTGTTCTTCATTTACATCGTGCCCAATGTCCACTAATACTGAATAGTGCCCTTTGGTCTCTGTGCATTGATCCACCAAGGCTAGTCTTTACCCCGGAGATGAGAATGTTGGCGCAGAGCCACTCAGATGGCCATAGACGGGATGTCTATAGGGACGCCGCACACCGCCAGAGTGTGTGCCGGTGGCACTTCCAGCCTCGTAGCCCACTCATATACTTCTGAGCGCGACAGGCACGGGAATACGGGAGACATTCTAGAACGTTTGTTGAATAGGGCACCCCAGGTCTAATTCCTCTCAGCAGCGCCTCCAAATGTAACGGGGTTTCCCCCCCCCAATCTCAGATTATACTGTGTGGGTGCAGAAAACATATATAGTTACTCAGTGTGGTGCATAACCTGTTAACTCACAGGAGGGCTGATCTTCCGCCACGGGGAACCTGGGGCAATTACACAATGGATATTACTTACAATGATGCAGCGCCTCCACCTGCGATGGCTCCCACCAGAGGGGGAGTGGTTCCTCGCAGGACAATCAATAAACACATACCATAATGTATAAGAACGAATACTTCTTTACTGCTCACTAAAACATAGAAGTCAAACATGTAGTAACAGGTATCCCTCTCTAAAGGTAACCCAACTCAACGTTTCCTCAAGGTTAGCTATAACGGACACGGCGGGTGTCCACACTTTATGCGTCTTAGTGGACGCTGCCGTCCCAACACAATAATCCCAACCTCAAGTCCAATGAGTCCCACCCAACGTCTTGCACTCCCAATTCGTAGACCAGCGTATATGTATTTGTGTGTGACTGCGCAGCCACTATGTCAATGGTAGGCCTGGTTGGTGCACGTGTGTTGTGGTGTTACCTGCCCGGGCTCCAGCCGCGGGTGCTGCTATACCGCAATGGGATTGCTGGATGTCCTCCAATGGTGAGGTGAATTCCAGCGTGGATAATATCACCGCTTCTTCCTTCGTCTGTACTTAATGGCAGCCCGGTTGATCTCCACCGGCTGTAGTCACTCCGCACGGAGCCTCCGCACTTATAGTCTATAGGTCCCTGTAAGACCAAGCATAGGCCCAAACCTCTCGGCGGACAGCACAGCGTCCGCTGGATTCCTTAGTGGCTTATAGATAAGGGGCAGGTCCCTAACCTAGGGCCGGTCCCTATCACACTCCGCTAGCGTGGCTCAGGGCTGTCTGGGGCCTAGGGGAGTACTGGCCTAGTGCTCGGAGTCACGGACTCCAGCACTCTACCTCTTACCCCTTGCCGCTCCAGTCCCCGACTAACTACGTAGTTCCTGCGCGCGAAATATATCTCCGGTTGCCAACAGAGATCCTCCTTCCCTATTGGCTAGTCCTTCGTGGGCTTTCTGGACCTTAACTGCGCAGACGCGAGCTCTCTGTAGTCCTGGAGTGCTCCTGCTTCTCGCGCATGCGCAACGCCCCTAACAATGGCGGCGCCCTGCTCCGCGAACCGGCGGAACCACCACAACGCGATACCGGCCGCAACCCTTAGTGCTACTCGGCTCGTATACTAACAGGGGAGAAGGTAATACCTCAGGGGACCTGGCTACACTTAATATAAAACAGATTCTCTGCGTTTCCTTTGTGTAGCCAGGATAAAAGGAATGTAGCACTCTTTGTCCTACCCCTTGTCAGGTTTGTTAAATGTCACCAATGCCAGCATGTGAAGGGCTCCATGACATCTATGACATGACAAAACATCACGTAGTGTGCTATTCATTAAACTGCAATAGTGCAGAGAGACTCCCATAGGCTTCAGTGGCAAATTCCGTGTAATAGTACCCTGATCAACACTCTCTAATTAGCACTATCGCAGTTTAATTAATAACCCCCGCAGTCTAGCTGTTCGTTCCCCTTTATACTACAAGCCAAGGGAGCACTTGAAATTAAAGAGAATTACTTTCTCTTCCAATTTGGCACGAGATCTAATATGTATTACATGACGTTAAAACCAAAAGGTCTTTGATGCTCCAAGGTTTGCAGATTACAGGATATATATATTTGTAACTTATTTTTTATTAGTATTTTAGAAAAACACAAGAGGGATACAGAAAATGGAAAGTGGGGGGGGGGGGAGTATCAAAGTTTTAACAAAAATATTATAAAATATATTATCAAACAGTAACAACAACAATGTACACAACACGTAATAATCAAATCTCTGAAAGGGAATGCATCTCTCTACCCAAACCCATTCCTAGACTCCCCCTTGAATACCTGGGCTCTCATACCTTGTGACATTTTCGTGTGTTATGTGTTACAAATGTTGTTAATCTCTCAATTGTTTGAACCTTGTTAACTCTGAATAACGTGTCTCCTGGAGGCGGGTTGGGTCTTTTTCCAAGCCCATGCGATTGCACGTCTTTCCGCAGTCAAAAGATGTAATAATAATTTGCTTGTATTTCGATTTACATTTTCCAAGGGCTTCCCCAGGACTATTGCAAGCGGATCTAAATTGATCCTTATCTCGATAATTTCTTCTATCAAATTCAGTACTATTACCCAAAACCTCTGTATTTTGGGGCAAAACCACCTGATATGGTCCATATCACCTGCAACTCCAAATCCTCTCCAACAAAGATGGGTGGCCCCTGGGAAGATCTACCTCAACCTTTGAGGTGTAAGGTACCATCTAAATATAATGTTATAACTATTCTCTTTTATTATTGTGCATATAGATGTATTTGTTGCGTTGACCCAGTCGTCCCACGAAATATCTGTCTGAAAATCATGAGCCCATTGTGCCATATAACGGTCAGAATATATTTAAGTGTGGTATCTAAGGACTATTCATATAAAAGCGGCCCATTTTTGCTATTAAAAAAATGTTTACAAACAGTTTTGAAGTGAAACTTCTTTAGTGGCACCCATTCTGATGGGGTAAAACGGGAGAGTTAGGGGCGAAATGTGAAACGGAAGTGACGTCGCGGCTCCCCCCCTCCCCCGCATCGCCGCTCCTAATAGCTGCCGCTCCCCGACACACACCCGCTGTGACATGCCTCCCACACACCCGCTGTGACATGCAGCGGCGATAGCCGCCGGCGCCGCTCCTAACGGCTGCCGTTACCCCCACACGTCCGCTGCCATGGGTATAGCAAGATGGCTGCCGCAGAGCTTCCGGTGCTAGAGTGAAAGGTGTACTGTAGCAAGAAGGCAGGCGCGGGGATTTTAAATCAGTCTCGGGTGTGGGCCGAGTGGACTCAGTCTCAGCCTCTCTCCTCCCTACCTCCGCTTCCCTGTGTCCCGCTGACTGAGCGCCGCCGGGGTCGGAGGAGGAGGAGAGGAGCCCAGGGATCATGGAGGGTAACCGGGAGGAAGCAGAACAGTGTGTGCGGATCGGGCGGGCAGCGCTGGAGGCCGGAGATTGGGACTGCCGCCGTGATCTGATGTGCAGGGGTGAGGGGAGGTGATGTGAGGTGAGGAGGTGCAGGGGGGGTGATGTAAGGTGCATGGGGGGTGATGTAAGGTGAAGGGGGGTGATGTGCAAGGGGGGTGATGTGCAGGGGGATATGTAGGGTGCAAGGGGGGTGATGTGCAGGGGGTGATGTAAGGTGAAGGGGGGTGATGTGCAAGGGGGGTGATGTGCAGGGGGATATGTAGGGTGCAAGGGGGGTGATGTGCAGGGGGGCTGATGTGCTGGGGGGTATGTGATGTGCAGGGGGGTGATGTGCAGGGGGGTATGTGATGTGCAAGGGGATATGTAAGGTGAAGGGGGGTGAAGGGGGGTGATGTGCAGGGGGATATGTAAGGTGAAGGGGGGTGAAGTGCAGGGGGGTCTGTGATGTGCAAGGGGATATGTAAGGTGAAGGGGGGTGATGTGCAGGGGGATATGTAAGGTGAAGGGGGGTGATGTGCAGGGGGATATGTAAGGTGAAGGGGGGTGATGTGCAGGGGGATATGCAAGGTGAAGGGGGGTGAAGTGCAGGGGGGGTGATGTGCAGGGGGATATGTAAGGTGAAGGGGGGTGATGTTCAGGGGGATATGTAAGGTGAAGGGGGGTGATGTACAGGGGGATATGTAAGGTGAAGGGGGGCTGATGTGCAAGGGGATATGTAAGGTCACACTCAGTCACACGCACAGTCAGTCAAACGCGCAGTCTCACGCACAGTCGCAGTCTCACGCGCAGTCGCTGTCTCACGCGCAGTCGCAGTCTCACGCGCAGTCGCAGTCTCACGCGCAGGCGCAGTCACACGCGCAGGCGCAGTCACACGAGCATTTTCATCTGCAGGCGCAGTCGCAGTCACACGCGCAGTCTCACACGCAGTCGCAGTCACACGCGCAGTCTTATGCGCAGTCGCAGTCACACGCGCAGTCTCACACGCAGTCGCAGTCACACGCGCAGTCTTATGCGCAGTCGCAGTCATACTCGCAGTCTAACGCGCAGTCGCAGTCACACGCGCAGTCTCACACGCAGTCGCAGTCACACGCGCAGTCTTATGCGCAGTCGCAGTCACACGCGCAGTGTCAGTCACACGCACAGTCTCATGCGAAGTCGCAGTGATACGCGCAGTCTCACGCGCAGTCGCAGTCTCTCGCGCAGTCGCAGTCACACGCGCAGTTCCACATGCAGTCGAAGTAACACGCGCAGTCGCAGTCACATGCGCAGTCACACGCGCAGTCGCAGTCACACGCGCAGTCTCACGCGCAGTCGCAGTCACACGCGCAGTCTCACGCGCAGTCGCAGTCACACGCGCAGTCTCACGCGCAGTCGCAGTCACACGCGCAGTCTCACGCGCAGTCGCAGTCACAGTCACACGCGCAGTCTCAGTCACACGCGCAGTCTCACACGCAGTCGCAGTCACACGCGCAGTTTCACGTGCAGTCGAAGTCACACGCGCAGTCGCAGTCACATGCACAGTCACACGCACAGTCGCAGTCACACGCGCAGTCTCACGCGCAGTCACAGTCACACGCGCAGTCTCACGTGCAGTCGCAGTCACACGCGCAGTCGCAGTCACACAGTCACACGCGCAGTCTCAGTCACACGCGCAGTCTCACACGCAGTCTCACGCGCAATCGCAGTCTCTCGCGCAGTCGCAGTCACACGCGCAGTTTCACGCGCAGTCGCAGTCACATGCGCAGTCACATGCGCAGTCTCACGCGCAGTCGCAGTCACACGTGCAGTTACAGTCACACGCGCACTCACACGCGCAGTCGCACTCACACGCGCAGTCGCAGTCACACAGTCACACGCGCAGTCTCAGTCACACGCGCAGTCTGACACGCAGTCGCAGTCACACGCGCAGTCTCACGCGCAGTCACACGCGTACTCTCATGCGCAGTCGCAGTCACACAGTCTCACGCGCAGTCGCAGTCACACGCTCAGTCTCACGCGCAGTCGCAGTCTCTCGCGCAGTCGCAGTCACACGTGCAGTTTCACGCGCAGTCGCAGTCACACGCGCAGTCTCACGCGCAGTCGCAGTCACACGTGCAGTTACAGTCACACGCGCAGTCGCAGTCACACAGTCACACGCGCAGTCTGTCACACGCGCAGTCTCACACGCAGTCGCAGTCACACGCGCAGTCTCAGTCACACACGCAGTCTCACACGCAGTCGCAGTCACACGCGCAGTCTTACGCGCAGTCGCAGTCACACGCGCAGTGTCAGTCACACGCGCAGTCTCATGCGCAGTCGCAGTCACACGCGCAGTCTCATGCGCAGTCGCAGTCATACGCACAGTCTCACGCGCAGTCGCAGTCTCTCGCGCAGTCGCAGTCACACGCGCAGTTTCGCGTGCAGTCGAAGTCACACGCGCAGTCGCAGTCACATGCGCAGTCACACGCGCAGTCGCAGTCACACGCGCAGTCTCACGCGCAGTCTCAGTCACACGCGCAGTCTTACGCGCAGTCGCAGTCACACGCGCAGTCTCATGCGCAGTCGCAGTCATACGCGCAGTCTCACGCGCAGTCGCAGTCTCTCGCGCAGTCGCAGTCACACGCGCAGTCTCACGCGCAGTCGCAGTCTCATGCGCAGTCGCAGTCATATGCGCAGTCGCAGTCTCTCGCGCAGTCGCAGTCACACGTGCAGTTTCACGTGCAGTCGAAGTCACACACGCAGTCGCAGTCTCACGCGCAGTCTCACGCGCAGTCGCAGTCACACGCGCAGTCTCACGCGCAGTCGCAGTCACACGCGCAGTCTCACGCGCAGTCGCAGTCACACAGTCACACGCGCAGTCTCAGTCACACGCGCAGTCTCACACACAGTCGCAGTCACACAGTCTCACGCGCAGTCGCAGTCACACGCGCAGTCGCAGTCACACGCGCAGTCTCACGCGCAGGAACACGCGCAGTCTCACGCGCAGTCGCAGTCACACGTGCAGTCTCATGCGCAGTCGCAGTCATACGCGCAGTCTCACGCGCAGTCGCAGTCTCTCGCGCAGTCGCAGTCACACGCGCAGTTTCACGTGCAGTCGAAGTCACACGCACAGTCGCAGTCTCACGCGCAGTCGCAGTCACACGCGCAGTCACACGCGCAGTCGCAGTCTCACGCGCAGTCGCAGTCACACGCGCAGTCTCACGCGCAGTCGCAGTCACACAGTCTCACGCGCAGTCGCAGTCACACGCGCAGTCTCACGCGCAGTCGCAGTCTCATGCGCAGTCGCAGTCACACGTGCAGTCTCACGCGCAGTCGCAGTCACACGTGCAGTCTCACGCGCAGTTACAGTCACACGCGCACTCTCATGCGCAGTCGCAGTCTCATGCGCAGTCGCAGTCACACAGTCACACGCACAGTCTCACGCGCAGTCGCAGTCTCATGCGCAGTCGCAGTCATACGCGCAGTATCACACGCAGTCGCAGTCACACGCGCAGTCTCACGCGCAGTCACACGCGCACTCTCATGCGCAGTCGCAGTCGCAGTCACACAGTCTCACGCGCAGTCGCAGTCACACGCGCAGTCTCACGCGCAGTCACACGCGCACTCTCACGCGCAGTCACACGCGCACTCTCATGCGCAGTCGTAGTCTCATGCGCAGTCGCAGTCACACAGTCACACGCGCAGTCTCACGCGCAGTCGCAGTCTCATGCGCAGTCGCAGTCATACGCGCAGTCTCATGCACAGTCGCAGTCTCTCGCGCAGTCGAAGTCACACGCGCAGTCGCAGTCACACGCGCAGTCTCACGCGCAGTCGCAGTCACACGCGCAGTCTCACGCGCAGTCGCAGTCACACGCACAGTCTCACGCGCAGTCGCAGTCACACAGTCACACGCGCAGTCTCAGTCACACGCACAGTCTCAGTCACACGCGCAGTCTCACACGCAGTCGCAGTCACACAGTCTCACGCGCAGTCGCAGTCACACGCGCAGTCTCACGCGCAGTCACAGTCACACGCGCAGTCTTACGCGCAGTCTCACGCGCAGTCGCAGTCACACGTGCAGTCTCACGCGCAATTACAGTCACACGCGCACTCTCATGCGCAGTCGCAGTCTCATGCGCAGTCGCAGTCACACAGTCACACGCGCACTCTCATGCGCAGTCGCAGTCTCACGCGCAGTCGCAGTCACACGCGCAGTCGCAGTCACACACGCAGTCTCACACGCAGTCGCAGTCACACGCGCAGTCGCAGTCACACGTGCAGTCGCAGTCACACGCGCAGTCGCAGTCACACACGCAGTCTCACGCGCAGTCGCAGTCACATGTGCAGTCTCATGCGCAGTCGCAGTCTCATGCGCAGTCGCAGTCACACAGTCACACGCGCACTCTCATGCACAGTCGCAGTCTCACGCGCAGTCGCAGTCACACGCGCAGTCGCAGTCACACACGCAGTCTCACACGCAGTCGCAGTCACACGCGCAGTCGCAGTCACACGTGCAGTCGCAGTCACACGCGCAGTCTCATGCGCAGTCGCAGTCACTCACGCAGTCTCACACGCAGTCGCAGTCACACAGTCACACGCGCAGTCTCACGCGCAGTCGCAGTCACACGCGCAGTCGCAGTCACACGCGCAGTCTCACGCGCAGTCACAGTCACACCCGCAGTCGCAGTCACACGTGCAGTCGCAGTCACACGCGCAGTGTCATGCGCAGTCGCAGTCACACACGCAGTCTCACACGCAGTCGCAGTCACAGTCACAGTCACACACGCAGTCTCACACGCAGTCGTAGTCACACAGTCACACGCGCAGTCTCACGCGCAGTCTCACGCGCAGTCGCAGTCACACGCGCAGTCGCAGTCACACACGCAGTCTCACACGCAGTCGTAGTCACACAGTCACACGCGCAGTCTCACGCGCAGTCTCACGCGCAGTCGCAGTCACACGCGCAGTCGCAGTCTCACGCGCAGTCGCAGTCACACGCGCAGTCGCAGTCACACGCGCAGTCTCACACGCAGTCGCAGTCACACGCGCAGTCTCACGCGCAGTCACAGTCACACACCGGGGTCGGAGGAGGAGGAGAGGAGCCCAGGGATCATGGAGGGTAACCGGGAGGAAGCAGAGCGGTGTGTGCGGATCGGGCGGGCAGCGCTGGAGGCCGGAGATTGGGAGAGAGAGCCCGGCGCTTCCTGAGCAAAGCGGATAAACTGTCAGTGTGAGGTGAAGGGGGAGGGAGCTGCTTACCTTACGGCAGCCCGCAGCAGCTCCCTCCTGCAGCCCGAGCCGTGGAGGGAGGGGGGAGAGTAGCGGGTCCCGGGTCCCTCCGCTCGAGCCACGCCCTCCCGCTCCGCTCCAGCTCCCTACAGACCGCATATCGCGGTCTGTGCCTGTTAGCGCCCCGCCTGTCTGCAGTGCGGGCGCGCTGACTGAGGGAGCGGGGCCTGATTAGCCTCACCGAGCAGATCAGGAGGAGGCCGGCGTTCTGCTCTGCCGCCGTGATCTGATGTGCAGGGGTGAGGGGAGGTGATGTGAGGTGAGGAGGTGCAGGGGGGGTGATGTAAGGTGCATGGGGGGGTGATGTAAGGTGAATGGGGGTGATGTGCAAGGGGGGTGATGTGCAGGGGGATAAGTAGGGTGCAAGGGGGGTGATGTGCAGGGGGGCTGATGTGCTGGGGGGTATGTGATGTGCAGGGGGGTGATGTGCAGGGGGATATGTAAGGTGAAGGGGGGTGAAGTGCAGGGGGGGTGATGTGCAGGGGGATATGTAAGGTGAAGGGGGGTGATGTGCAAGGGGATATGTAAGGTGAAGGGGGGTGAAGTGCAGGGGGATATGTAAGGGGTGATGTGCAAGGGGATATGTAAGGGGTGATGTGCAAGGGGATATGTAAGGGGTGATGTGCAAGGGGATATGTAAGGTGAAGGGGGGTGATGTGCAGGGGGATATGTAAGGGGTGATGTGCAAGGGGATATGTAAGGGGTGATGTGCAAGGGGATATGTAAGGTGAAGGGGGGTGATGTGCAGGGGGATATGTAAGGTGAAGGGGGGTGAAGTGCAGGGGGGGTGATGTGCAGGGGGATATGTAAGGTGAAGGGGGGTGATGTGCAAGGGGATATGTAAGGTGAAGGGGGGTGAAGTGCAGGGGGATATGTAAGGGGTGATGTGCAAGGGGATATGTAAGGGGTGATGTGCAAGGGGATATGTAAGGGGTGATGTGCAAGGGGATATGTAAGGTGAAGGGGGGTGAAGTGCAGGGGGATATGTAAGGGGTGATGTGCAAGGGGATATGTAAGGGGTGATGTGCAAGGGGATATGTAAGGTGAAGGGGGGTGATGTGCAGGGGGATATGTAAGGTGAAGGGGGGTGTTGTACAGGGGGATATGTAAGGTGAAGGGGGGCTGATGTGCAAGGGGATATGTAAGGTCACACTCAGTCACACGCACACAGTAAGTCACACGCGCAGTCTCACGCTCAGTCGCAGTCACACACGCAGTCTCACGTGCAGTCGCTGTCTCACGCGCAGTCGCAGTCTCACGCGCAGTCACAGTCTCACGCGCAGGCGCAGTCACACGCGCAGTCGCAGTCACACGAGCATTTTCACCTGCAGGCGCAGTCACACGCGCAGTCTCACACGCAGTCGCAGTCACACGCGCAGTCTCATGCGCAGTCGCAGTCATACGCGCAGTCTCACGCGCAGTCACAGTCACACGCGCAGTCTCACGCGCAGTCGCAGTCACACGCGCAGTCTTACGCGCAGTCGCAGTCACACGCGCAGTGTCAGTCACACGCGCAGTGTCATGCGCAGTCGCAGTCATACGCGCAGTCTCACGCGCAGTCGCAGTCTCTCACGCAGTCGCAGTCACACGCGCAGTTTCACGTGCAGTCGAAGTCACACGCGCAGTCGCAGTCACATGCGCAGTCACACGCGCAGTCGCAGTCACATGCGCAGTCTCACGCGCAGTCGCAGTCACACGCGCAGTCTCACTCGCAGTCGCACTCACACCCGCAGTCTCACGCGCAGTCGCAATCTCTCGCGCAGTCGCAGTCACACGCGCAGTTTCACGTGCAGTCGAAGTCACACGCGCAGTCGCAGTTACATGCGCAGTCACACGCGCAGTCGCAGTCACACGCGCAGTCGCAGTCATACACGCAGTCTCACGCGCAGTCGCAGTCTCTCGCGCAGTCGCAGTCACATGCGCAGTCTCACGCGCAGTCGCAGTCACACGCGCAGTCTCACGTGCAGTCGCAGTCACACGCGCAGTCTCACGTGCAGTCGCAGTCACACAGTCACACGCGCAGTCTCAGTCACACGCGCAGTCTCACACGCAGTCGCAGTCACAGTCTCACGCGCAGTCACACGCGCAGTCTCACGCGCAGTCGCAGTCACACGCGCAGTCTCACGCGCAGTCGCAGTCACACGTGCAGTCTCACGCGCAGTCACACGCACAGTCTCAGTCACACGCGCAGTCTCAGTCACACGCAGTCGCAGTCTCTCGCGCAGTCGCAGTCACACGTGCAGTTTCACGTGCAGTCGAAGTCACACACGCAGTCGCAGTCACATGCGCAGTCACACGCGCAGTCGCAGTCACACAGGTATTGGGAGCTGAACCGCATTAATTTCAACCTCGGGGACTCCCTGCTTCCAAAGTTACAGGCCCTGTCATGTTTAAATTTTGCCGTGTGATCGGGACATTTATACAATGCAGGGAGATACCGTCACCCCATACCAGGGGCCTATAACTCGTGAATTAGGGGGTCTCGAGGCTGAAATTAAATGTAGTTCTGCTCCGGAGACCCCCTGCTTAAATACTGAGTTATTAAAATCAATTTGTCATGGGGGACAGGTATTTACACATTTAAAACCAGGATCATATCATTGAGCAAAGCCAATAAGTAAAATAAATTGTAATTTATTCCATAGAAACAGGCAAACACATTGAATTACAATAGACAGAAAAAGATACACTTACTGGGGATCTGGGGTTGACAAACTGACGTTCCTAGTTGAAATAAAGTATTTAATGCAGTCCAGTGCTGAAGTGGGGACTTAGAAAACATTCCGGTTTAAAAAGTCAGGTCCGACCCATTCTTGCCCTTATGGCAAATTGGACTTCTGGATTCACCTGGGAACAATGGAACACCAAAGAAAGAACAACAACAGAGAGAGTTCTGGGATGGCGACTAACTGTCTTATACACTTTGGGACAGGCAGTCCCACAGCTTGCCCTCCCACCCGTGGTGTGGGAAATTTATCCCTGGCCACTCAGACACTTTGCCAGGTTTGTGAAACCTGGCACCTCTAGCTTGAGCATGGCACTGGGCATGTGCGACAAAACAGCCATCTCGCTTAGTTGTCATGCAAAGCTCCTGCAGGGTGGCTCCGCTCTGTCTAGTTTGGCAGGAGGGTCTGTCTTTCATGACAGGACATTGGCCCTTCACACAACCATCTTATCTGAACGGCTTTCACACCCCTAGCATCTGGTGTCACTGATCTAGGGACCCAGCATCAGACTGGGTGGCTCCACACTATATTAGCCATAAGCCCCCCTCTGAGGCTTGCAGGACAAAAGATCCTGCCTGATTTAATCCATAAAGTATATAACATTTTAAATCATACCAGCTTTAATAACCTATACCTTTCTATTCTTTTTTATTAAAATGTGGTACGTTTATTTGGTGGGGGAGAGTGAAAACTATAACTGTGTTTTTTCTCCCACTAGCCACATCTCTGACACTCAATAAATAAACTTCTTATTGTAATAAAAACCTGCTCAGCCTCATCTTAATAAAACCCTCTCAGTTTTATTTTTGGCCTGGAGTAAACCCTAACCTCCTTATCCCTGAGTTAGGGTGACCTGGGTAAGAACTGGGCAGCCCCTTGACTGTTTCAGTTACCTATTGCATCCCTGTGCTTCCTTTTACCTTTTTTTGGTCTGTGCTGAAGCAGTGGTGAGTCGCAATAACGATTTTCATGGTAGGGTTTTAACCGGAGCACCGTGCTTCTATGTAGCCAGGAATCTAACCTGAATCATGGGTACTTTTTGGGGTCTCCAATAACCTTGGAACCCCGCTAAATAGACGCAATCTGATAGATGTTTCTCCGTCAAACCTATCCTGAAACTGACAGCCTAGAAACCTACTGTCCCAACACCCCAGGAAAGGCATAAAACAGAAAATCTTTATTGTTGCATAATTTGCACAGAGTCACAGTAATGCATGCACAATATATAGGTCCAAGAGCTGACTAGGATCCCAAAAAACACAGTTCAGGGGCAACCAAGTGGGCTTAACCTTTATTATAAAGCCTGGCTACCCCCTCCCCGTCACAAAATTAGCTTGCCACTAAGGCAATGAAGGAGTTAAACTAGAGTACATGGTTTGTTGGGGGTAGAGGGTGTGGGTGAAGGTGGTAGTTGTCCCAGGGTGGGTGGATAGGCCTATCGGAAAGGTTGCGGAAGGCGTTAACCCCTTAATTACCTTAGCTGTTACTACTGCTAAGGTAATGAATAGGTTAACCCCTCCCGCTACCCACCCGAGAGTCCTAACCACCCACCCCAGGACAACTACCCCTTTCACCCCCAATAAACATTAAAGTACAATATAAACAGCATCACTTGCCAATACACCAATTGATTGCCAGTGTGGCTACCTATGCTGTCAACGGGAGCAAAGATAGACCCTATAGCAATTAATGGGTACACTACTACCTACCCCCTTTACCCACAGCAACACCCCTCACCCCTAACACATACAGTACAGTAATGGGCAAAATCCCTATTATGCAGATCTGGATAATAGCTCATTTACCCATTAAAAATAAAACATTATCCAGACAGCATAAAGCAAATGCTAGGGTGGGTGAAACACACTGGCAGTCAATGGACATCCTAAAAAAAACACAATTAAATTAAAGACAATCAATTTGTTTCTTATCTTTTGCCAGATTCACCCTCGTTATCCTACTGTGGCACCAACTCTTGACCCTCGACAGCAAAATTCCATGATTCTCTGTTGATTGCAGAGGAGGCCCGGATGAGAAGTTTTCTTTACTTTATTTTCTTCTTTTCTTCCTTCCTTTCTTCTTTCTTCTCTCCTTACTATACAATACCGAATAGTCCAGCACTCCCTTTAAGAAGAAATAAGGAGATCAAATCATTGGTACAGTATAAACCAAAAAAAGGGAATGATAATTTAATATATGCACAAGTGAATCAAACAACACTCAACACCAAAAGTATAATATTGAAAAGAACTCTAAAAACATATAGATAGAACCAATACGGGGGTGGGGGGGGGGAACAGACAATAGGAAAGGGCAAATAACAAAGGAGTAGGTATAAGGGGGAGTACAGGGGGGCAACGTTTCGGGGAACACCCCTTCGTCAGGCCAGTTCCCCTTAGCCCCTGAGGGACAGAAGGGTACTTCCCTGGCCCCACAACCCACACGGATAGTATAGAGCCCCAAATAAGGACAAACAAACCCTCCACTAATACTAGATACAGAAAATGGGAAAGTGCAATGCAATATGAAAACAGTAAATGAGGATGCAGAAACAAAATGTCCAAAAAGTCATATGCAATGGATAAAGTGAATCAACCCACACAGTCCTCAGTGTAATTGTCCAAAGGCTCCTGCTTCTCTCGCTAAGCGAGAGAATTACACTCATTATTACACTGAGGACTGTGTGGTTTGATTCACTTTATCCATATATCCCCCCCCCCTGCGCAGCTCTGATCCCCCCACCCCCACGCAGATCTTGTTCCCCCCCCCTCCGTGCAGCTCTGGTCGTCCCCGCCCGCGCGCAGCTCTGGTCCCCCCTCCAGCGCAGCTCTGGTCGTCCCCGTCCCCCCCCCGCGCGCAGCTCTGGTCCCCCCCCAGTGCAGCTCTGGTCCCCCCCTGCGCAGCTCTGGGTTCCCCCCTCCATGCGCAGCTCTGGTTCCCCCCCCCCATGCGCAGCTCTGGTCCTGCCCCCCCCCCATGCACAGCTCTTGTCCTCCCCCCCCATGTACTTCTGGAGAAATGGGGACACCACTTCCCTCTGCGACGCTACTCAGACTAGATCAGGCACAAATACAATATTGGGACGTATATACACCGCAATGTAAGAGAAATCCCACGTAGCCACACTCTATAACACAGTGGTATCCGGCCCCTCTATAACCTCTTCACTGAGGAACACTTTGCAAGAAGAAACCGGAACAAATCAATGCATAACTCACTGTTGGTGTGTGGGATCCAAGGTGCTGGCAAAGAACAAATGGAGAGAAGAAGGCGGTGCAGCTGCCTACGTCAGTGAAACAGACCGGGAATCCTCTGGATCAGAAAACTATAAATTTATTGGCACATAAACAGCAAAAAAAGTTCACTCTGACATGTTTCGTGCGAGGGATCGCACTTTATCAAAGAGATCATGCACTTTGATAAAGTGCGATCCCTCGCACGAAACATGTCAGAGTGAACTTTTTTTGCTGTTTATGTGCCAATAAATTTATAGTTTTCTGATCCAGAGGATTCCCGGTCTGTTTCACTGACGTAGGCAGCTGCACCGCCTTCTTCTCTCCATTTGTTCTTTGCCTCCCCGCCCCATGCACAGCTCCGGCACCCCCTCCACCCCCCCCGCCCCCTGAGGCGGCGGAGACGGGAGGCGGCGGCGGCCGGGGGGGGGGGGGCTGAGGGGAGATAGTACGACGGTCCACCTGCTGCGGGGGTGGTGAGAAGGGCCAGTGGAGGTGACGTTTTGCTGCGGTGATGGGGGGGGGTGCTGGCGGTTGCCTGTCAGCTGAGGGTGAGAGGGGGTGATGGGGGGGGGGAGCCGGCGGGGAGGTGAGCTGCAGGTGATGGGGGGTGATTCCAGCGAGTGAGCTCTGGTCACTGATTTTGGTGCGCAGGGGTGTGAGGCAGCCGGTGCCTGGCTGTGAGGAGGCGATGTGAGTGCTCGCGCTGGTTGCTGTTTACTGCGTTGCCTGGGTGTGCGGCAGGTGGCTGGTGATGGTGGTTGCACAGTGACGTCACCCTACCTGCCAACCAATCAGAAAACACACAACGCCAAAAACAACGCCACAGACAAACATTTCACTTTTATAGATATAGATGGGCAAATGAGCTATTATCCAGATCTGGATAATAGGGATTTTGCCCATTACTGTACTGTATGTGTTAGAAGGGCGAGGGGTGTTGCCTTGGGTAGAGGGAGTGGGTAGTAGGATGTCCATTCATTGCTATTGCGGTAATTTTTGCTCCCATTGAGGGCAAAGGTAACCACACTGGCAATCAATGGGTGTGTTGGTTAGTATTGGTGTTTGTATTGTATTTGAATGTTTACTGGGGGTAGAGGTGGTGGGTGAAGGTGGTATTTGGCCCGTGGTGGGTGTTTATGCCTACCGGATGGATAGTGGGAGCGGTTAACCCCTTCATTACCCTAGCGATAGTAACCGTTAATGTAATGAATGGGGTTAACTCCTCCCACAACCCTTCCGGTAGGAATAAACACAAACTCTTCACCAAATTCCACCTTCACCCACCCACTCAACCCCAATATACTGGGACTGGTATTTAACCCCTTCATTACCTTAGCGGTTAGCCGCTAAGGTAAAGAAGCTGTGTGTAAATGTATTTTTATTACATAGGATGGAAGCAGGGGGTCTCCGGAGCTGGTATTAATGCGGGTCAGCTCCGGAGACTCCCGGTTTCAATCCGATGCAGTAAAAATAAAACATTTCTTCAGTCAGATCGCGGATCTCATCTCGCCCCCTCGAGGTGACGAGATCAGAACCTGCGAGTTGCAGGCGCGATGCGAAGATTCTAGCTACTAGAATTGCTCGATATTTTTTAAAAAACTGCGATTTTGAGCATTTTTCGAGCTTCCAGTTTAGCTGTGCTTGAGCGAGTTTGACATGTTATCAAAGCTTTCTAAATAGCTACACTGTCAAACTCGTCCGAGAAGTGCCCAAAATTATCGATAAGTCACTTACAGGTATCAAAGCTACTACAATAGGCCCCTAATTCAGCTATATTATTAAATGTGATTCTTGGCAACATTTGCGAAATTTTGCAAAGCCTCATATACATAAATAAAATGGGCATAAGTTTTGTTGAAAATGGCAACAACTTTTAGGTACACTGTTGGTACACCAGTACACTCCACTAAGGACTAAATAAGGTCCCTGGGCAATTCTACTTCATACTATCTATTTTAACAGCTGCAAAGCTATCTATCTCTCTGGCATTACACCATCACACACAAACCAATGGAAAAATAATTTATATATTTTCCCATGTACAGTCAGGGGAATTGGAGTAATATATTTGTAATGGAAATTATGACAAAAGATATCTGATTACGTTAAAGAGCGAATTACAACGGCAGAATGAGTTTTGTGTGCACTATAATTAATAAAGCAATTTTATTCTGTTTGCATAGGAAATAATCAGATCAGTCAAGATTGGAATGACTCTTAGCAGATGATTAAAATAAATGCCAAGAGAAAATTTGAGGCCCGGGCCCATTAACCCCCCAAAGCACTGGGGAGACCTGAGGCAGGGGGGAAGAGAAGGTATGGGCCTGGGGTTTGAGAGGGGAGAAGGAGGTATGGGACTGTGGGAGAGGGGAGAAGAAGCTATAGAATGGGGGAAAGGGAAGAAGAAGATATGGGCCTGGGGGGAGGGGAGAAAGTATGGAATGGGGAGGGGGAGAAGAAATGGGCCGGGGGTGGGGAGAAGAAGGTATTGGCCTGAGGAAGGGCAGACGATATGGATCAGGGGGTTGGGGGGAGAAGGTATGGAGGGTGGTTGAGAAGCAGGTACTGTATAGAGAGAAGGAGCTATGGGGGGAGGAGAAGGAGGTATGGGGAGTGAAAGGATCTAAAGGGGGCAAAGGAGCTACGGACTGGAGGAGGTATGGGGATAGGCGAGACGGAGCAATGGAATGGGGAGGGGGAGAAGAAATGGGCCGGGGGGTGGGGAGAAGAAGGTATGGGCCTGAGGAAGGGCAGACGATATGGATCAGGGGGTTGGGGGGAGAAGGTATGGAGGGTGGTTGAGAAGCAGGTACTGTATAGAGAGAAGGAGCTATGGGGGGAGGAAAATGATCTAAAGGGGGCAAAGGAGCTACGGACTGGAGGAGGTATGGGGATAGGCGAAAAGGAGCAATGGGGGAGAGAATCTAATTTGATGGATAACTATGGACCTGACGAAGAGAAACCGATGGGCCAGGGGGATATGTTTGGGCGTGAGGTGAGGCGGGGGGATAAGTTTGGTCCCTGGTAGAGACTGCTGAAAAGGTGGGCTCGCCCAGGTGCTGGAAGGAGGCAAGCCGGCTCAGGAGTTCAGGTTCTGCCCAGGTGCTGGAGGTAGAGGCGGGCCTGCATAGGAGCTGTAAGGAGAGGCATGCCTGCCCAGGTGCTGGAGTGAGAGACGGGCCTGAGCAGGAGCTTTAAGGAGAGGTGGACCTGCCCAGGTGCTGGAGGGAGAGGCGGGCCTGCCTAGGACCTCAAGTAGATATTTGCAGAAGTTAGACCCGACACCTGCTAAGGTCCAAGCTCCTGTCCTGGCCAGCAGGGACCCCCAGTACCGCTGGGCCTGGGACCTTTGTACTGGATCTCCCACACTTCACCCCCTTAAGTCCTGCTTATAATACATAAAAAACATCTTAAAGTTGTAATCACACCCAAAATACAATATGTAATTAAAGTTCCATCTGATTAAATCTGATCCATCTACAAATTAGATTGTAAGCTCTTCGGAGCAGGGACTGCTTTTCCAAAATGATACTTCTATGTCTGAAGCACTTCTCCCCTTTATGTGTTATTTATATTATTTGTTATTTATATGATTGTCACGTAAATTACTGCTGTGAAGCACTATGTACATTAATGGGGCTATATAAATGTAGCACCTTTTCCCCCACCCTAAGTGAGATCATAGAGCTACCATGTATTCTGGTGCGGTGCGTACCTGTCAGGGTGGACAGGAGGCCCTGAGAACTCTGCAGTGGTATGGAGAGGCATCAAGACAGGTTCTCAGTGGTGATCAGTCTTAGGGCAGCGGCTACAGCCAGTGAGGATCCTGGTGCAACCAGGATGGTCCACACTGGCAACATTAGATGGTAGTCCAGACTAGCAGCTACTTCATATAGTTCAACTATAGTCTTTATTAACAGCATGCTGACAATCAGGAAACGCATATTCCTTTGAGCAGCACACACAGGGCATGAGACCCGGTAGGACCCTCCTCAGCTCCTTTACCCCCTGATGGGATAAAGGGTAAGATGCTCCCACTCCACAGGGGGAGGGGAGAGAGCCCTGACTTCTGGGAGAGTGCCAGCTTATCTATCCCAGGGGAGTAGCTTGTAACCCTGCCCCATAACAGGGCAGGTCCAATACTGACAGGCATCACATCATGGACATGTGACCCAGCCAGTATTCTCCCCAAGGATGACACTCTCTGGTTGTTGTTAGGCCCGCACCTGGATACAGCAACATTGCATCCAGGCTGCAACAACAAGCTAGGCCTTTATGAGAGAGTTTATCCCTCACAGGGCTTCTACTGTTAGGGCCAAAAGAAAGACAGGAGCCGGAGGATTAGGCTACATCCTCCCCTTGGTGAAAAACCTCTCACAGGCTCGCTGAGGAATACAATATATGTACCACCAATATACTGTACCACATAATTGAACATACCATATATGCATATAGGTAACAATAAATACAGTGCAAACAGTATACAGCACATAACATGTACCTCCCTTGTTGGAGAAACCTGAGTCCCGTACAGCTGAAATTATTGAACTAGATCAATAGTAATGTTCAGGGTCAGGCTTCTTTACAAACCTGTCTTCATTATCAGTCACTGTGACAGAATGACAGTGCCTCCTACCTGACTCAGATACATACTCCACCCGGTCTAAGTGGATATTGCGGCCCACAACTCATACCTTTGCCAGATATTTAGCTCTGTCTTCCCCACAGAGCATTGAACCCATAAGTACTACTAATGATATAATCCAGAATGGCAGACTTTACCCACTCATCCCAATGTAATTCAGCACTCCTCATTAATGGTTCTGGGAGGTATGGATAATCAAATCCCATCTTCCAAAATCTCTGTACGAGTACCCTTTCTGTACGGCTACACTTCATCAGGTGTTGCGCCACTGCCTTACCAGGCAAAACCCAGTATAGAGAGCCTTCCCATAAGGGTTGCAACAATGAGCTAGGCCTTCATGAGAGAGTTTATCCCTCACAGGGCCTGTACCTAACAGGGCTTATACTGTTAAAGCCAAAACAAAAGACAGTAGCCGGAGGACTAGGCTACACAAATAAAGACATACACACATACATTCATTCTGCCATGGTCAGAAATGTCAACCTCTAACGAGCAAATTTGTGTTTTAATTGAAAAGCAGTAAGACTGAAGTCTATGAGACTGCCAATGCCAAAATTAGAGTCTGACTCTGGATCAATGAGACGTACAGAATGTCAGTGACAGTTGATATATCTGCATTGTGTTCATCAGAGATTTTCAAGGAGACATTCTCATACACAGAAATGTCCAATGAGAGGCAAACATTCAAAAGGCCCCTTTAAATTTAGATGGCATCTTGCGCCTCTGTAAGGAGTTTACGTTGGAACACTTTCACTGAATTAAGTCCTGGGATTGAATTGGAGGTCGTATTTCTGATAGAATAAGAGAAGAAACTCTGAAGCCTATCATCACAACTTAACCCCTTTATTGCTGCCAAATCTGAGCTACTAACCAAAATGTCAAGCTGCATAACGTAACAGTTATGTTACAGTAGACGAGAGTCTCTTTAGAAGTTTAGGCCCCTTTCCCCCTGTGTCAGGGCAACTACGTGTGCTGCTATACCTGTGTGGCAAACGACGCCTTCCACACCACACAGTATCAACCACACAGCCGTCCCCCTTACGCAGCCCGGAAGTAAGAGGGGGACCTGGCTACAGAAGCATCTCCCAAAATATTAAAGGATTATAGAGGGTGTCTCTTTTTGAACTAAATGGGGGGAGCGGACACGACATCAGCCTTTAGATATTGGCTCAGGTATTCCCTCTTTGAAATCCCAAAATTCCATGCTGTCTGTTACTCCTGTGTCTATTATAAATCTTTATTTATGGCAGCAACAGTAGGGGTTACGTTAACAGTGTGGAGGTTTCTCAGGTCCTGGGTATTTTAGAGAGGTAATGACACCTGGAGTTGGAATGGAGGGTGTCTCCTCTTTAAATCTTGGGTGGGGTATCCCCAACAAAATCCCTTAATCTCTCTGGGGTATTATTTTTTTTCCCCTGACTTTTAATATGAGTGCCTATGGAATGGTCTGGGAACCCTCCGTTTCCCTGTAAAAAGGGATAACATATTTTTTTTTGTATCTTAAAAAAAACTTCAAACATGGGCGCCAATAGAAAGAAGCAACATCAGATTTCTATTGCTCGCAGGAGCAAGCCCGGACACCACGGTCATTTAGTATCCCCTGGGCATGTATTCAATATCTAACAAATACTAGAGAAAATTTAAAAACCTTCATTCCTGGCATTTTTCTTGCAAGACCTATCTTTCTTTTTTTTTTTTCATAACTACATTTGTGTTATCCACTGGCAGCATTAAATGGTGATAAATCCCAAAATAGGCAAAATAATAGAGGTGGGCTAACCTTACGCTTAAATTCCAATCTGCAGCCAAAATGGCGTTTCTTCGCAAGTTCAACTTTTTGTGAATTTGTCCTAAAAAGTTAAGTGTGGAATGCCGCTAGAGGAGGGGAGAGGGACCCAGAGGTATGGAAAATATACTTCTTACCTCCGTCGCTGGATCACCCCACTCCCGTAGTGCTGTATCGAGTGGCTAAACTGTTGTGCCAGTCCTGTTGGTTCCTGGCAGCTGCAAGCAAGCAGTCCTGTTTGGTAAGTTGATCCCACACTCTTCGGCAGCACGCTTCCTGGATCTCAGTAGTTAGAGGAAAAAAGAAGAGCAGGCACCCGGAGTAGCAGCAAGGTATGGCAAAAACGATTGATCCAATACTGGTCAGAAAGGCTTTATTGTACACATAACTTGACAGACAAGTCCATGTTCTCCCTCCCTTAGGAGCCCTTAGGCTGCTGCTCCAGATGCCTGCTCTTCTTTTTCCTTTACATACTTTTTGGTCCAATACAGATCCCAAAGACCTTTTTATGCCTGAAATTTGAATGTAAGAGGTACAGGACATCATTAACAAGGCAGAACTTCCCTCTAGCAGAAAAATATCCCCATAAAATTATATATTTTCAGAAGACATATGCCTCAAGGAATATAGACATGGGTAGCACATTTCCACAAAAAAACATCGTGATTTTTATGTTGAAAACTGTGGTCCTGATCTTTTCCCATTTACACTCATTTCAGATGTTGACATACTTGGTAAGAAAAAAAGAAATGAAGTGCAGACCTGGGTATTTTGTCTGTCTCAAAATGTCCTCTTCACTGCCAAGGGTCATTGTGACCTACTGACATGTTACCATTTTTGCAATAACATTTTTAAACCGTGATTTCTGTGTCAGTGCTGTGGTGTACTCTAGCAGGTTATACAGCATATCAAAAGTTGAGTTTTAAACTGTCCCATGTGTATATTTGGTTGCAGAGGTGGAACTAGAAGGGCAAGCAGGGCAGCTACCCGGGTGCAGCCTCTTAGGGGGGTGCAGGTTGGACCGGCGGTGGCAGAGGAATGCAGCAGAGGAGGATGGCAGTGGAGGAGAATGGAGGTGGCAGAGGAATGCAGCAAAGGAGGATGGCAGTGGAGGAGAGTGGTGATGGCAGAGGATGGCGCAGGAGGAGGATGGTGATGGTGGTGACAGAGGAGGTCAGGGGCGGCACCCCAATGATTTGATCCAGAAGTCAGGTACAACTTTTGATGTCTGCCAGCAGGACTGACCCTCTCCCAAGTAGGTGCCTGGGGTCTCTTAATTGGGGGGGGGGGCGGTGAGAAAGCAAAAATGTTGGGGGAGGGAGAGATAATGCTGGGGAGGAAGAGAGAGATAATGTTGGGGGAGGGAGATAGAGAAAGGGGTGAGAGAGAAAGGAGGGAGAAAGAAAAGGAGTGAGAGGAAAGGGGAGAACGAGAAGGGTGAGATTGAAAGGGGAAAGAGCAAACGAGGGGGAAATGGGGGAGAGAAAGAAATGGAGGGAGAGAGAGATAGGGAATGAGGTGAAGGGAGAAGAGAGAAGGGGAAGAGAGAAAGGGGTGAGAGAGAGGAAGGGGTGAGTGAAAGAAAGGGTGGAAGAGAGAAAGGGATGAGAGAGTGGAGGGAGAGGGGGGATAGAGAGACAGAGGAAGAGCGAGAAGGGAGCAAGAGAGATAGAGTAAGGGGCAAGAGAGATAGAGTAGGGGGCAAGGGAGGTAGAATTAAGGTTCAATAAATTGGGGGAGGTGGGGAGGGCGCAGTTGGTGGAACTTGACCCGGGTGAAAAAATGCCTAGTCCTGCTTCTATTTGGTCGTGCGACCACACCAATGTAATTAGTATACTGTACAGAAAATAAAGAATCGTTTTTCAAACTTTGCAATGCAGTATGTAATATGGCAATACAAATTTTGCCTACAATAATACAGATATGTAACCAAAAAATACAATTCAAATATAAAAGCAGAGATACCAATTGTAATTAAAATATAAATAAACCTTAACATAAGTGTATTAATTGTATCCCATCAGTAAATTAATAAGTATCGTTCACAAACACATTGTTTATAGTGTCTAAAGCATCTCCACAGAATCACATGGATAGTGCGGCGGTGCCTAACACTGAAACTCATAGAAATGCAAAATTGGACATATTACTGTTCATTGTATCACGTTTTAACAATTTAACATGGTTTCAGAGTTTTTAATAGATACATTTGTTAAACTTAGTGGTAACATTGCACAAAGAATATCACTCCATTGATACTGTTATATAAAAATCACAACGTTTCCCATAATTAAGGATCAATTTATAGTCCAAATAATTATATATATATATATATATATATATATATATATATATATATATATATGTATAATAATACAAAAAACATGACACATAACATTCAACTTAAAGTGTTGGATCTCTAATCATTTAAAGGCCCATATTTGTCAAATTCCTAACGTCAGTGAACATGAAAGAATGAAATGGCATTCACAAACCTTCTATATAATGGCATAGTTGAGTGTGTAATGTAAACCTACTGACCCATAAACCTCACAAATAGAATGTAATAATCAGATCATACACTATATTACCACATATAAAAATGTGTAGATAGGGTAAAGACCTAAGGAAAAAGATTTCTCCCAAATAAATACACATTTCCATATGTGTACATACTTGTGACGGTATGAGCCAAAACCCCGAAACTAAACTATGATACTAATGTTCAAGAGTTGATTAAGTCCATGACGTGTTAGAGAATTGAGTTTAAAAATCCAATAGAACTCACGTCGACAAAGCTGCGTGAACCTATCATTACATGGTCATAGGGGTGGAATATATTCTAGTTCAATACATTTAAGAGTGGAAGTGTCTTTCAAGAGATGAGAGGAAAAAATGCTTAGGAACACCACTAGTCTGGAGTCCATTGAGAATGGTTCTTCTATGTTCCAGAAAGCCGACACATACAATGGACGCATGGTACGGCCCACAACCACATAAGAAACCCTACAATTAATATGGTCCTTCACACTAAAGCTCTCACCACTCGAACTACAATTGAAGGTGTTGTTAGTCTGAAAATGATCTCATGTTAAACACCTACCCCTTTCCTGTTTTAGCAGCATTGCCAACTGGTGCTGCCAAATTTCTCAATCTACTGGGAGCTAATAGATTCTTAAAACTCGTTGCTTTGCGAAACAAAAGTTGAGGTGTTTCAGGAATGTCACCCCTAAGTATGGGTTCACATGCACGGATTTTCCAGTGCCTATTAAGTATATGTCTGATTTTCATTGATGATGCATTATATTTTGTAATAAAAGGCTGGGAATTAAACTACCCAGGCTTTGATTACAAAATATAATGAATTATTAAACTAAGCATATTTTACCTGTATTTCTTTTTTTTTTACCATTTTTAAAAGTTACCCGTTCCTTATATGCTGTTAAGAAACCCGTTCTGTTTAAGGATTTAGTTTTAGAATATGATGTTTCTATTAATTTCGTTATTATAACCATTGGCTCTAAATTTCTCTTTTAAGAGCATTGGCTGCTCACAAAAGTCTGTATCCAATGATCAGTTCCTTTTAAGTCTACTGAACTGCCCATAAAGTATGTTCTGTGTCCATTTCTAATGGTGAATACTACTGTCCCCCATATAACTGTTACATGCCATAGATTTAAAGTGGACATTGGTCTTAATATTCAAATCTTCAGTAACAGAAACTTGGAGATCTAGATATTCAATGTAAACACTAAGACCAAATTATTAGTATTAAAGTAGGAAATTAAATTGTTAATATCACCCCTCTCTCTGTTCCAGATGATAAGGATATCGTCTATCAAACAACCATAATACACCAGGCCCGCCTCCCATGGATTGTTGGACCATATATTATCTTCCTCCCAACAACCCATAAACAAATTGGCATAGCTTGGGCCAAACTTGGTCCCCATGGCCGTTCCACAGACGCAAATAAAATAGATCTTGAAATAATAAATAATTGTGCTGCAAAATAAATCCAATGCTATCCAATAAAAATTGGCAATAAATCACTCCCATTCAAAAAATACTTAATGGCCTCAATCTCCTTAGCATGGTCGATATACGTATTAAGGGCCTGCACTTTGCAGGTTGGCCATATATAATTAGATTTCCATCTTATCCCAGGATCGAGTCTATGAAGTGCAGCGTGTCCCTAATATGTGTCCTCAATTGAACCACTAGTGGCTGCAAATAGTGGTCGACAGGCTGGACATCATCGACCAGATCCCCAAGACAATAGGTCTCCCAGGTGAATAATGGAGACTCTTGTGCACCTTAGGGAGATGGTTAAATATCGGTACCTTCGGGTATTAAATGAACAAGAATTTATATTTTAGATCAGTAATTATTCCATCTGATTTCGACCTAGAGTGGACTTAATCCAAAACCTGAAGGTAATTATCTATAGGGTCCTATTCAACTACATAGGAATGAGAATCATCCGAAAGTCTAAGGTTTCGGAAACATAATCTTTTCGATCCCACCCTTCTCAGCCTGTTTTGTTATAATCTCCAGATGATGCTGTAGTTCTTTTAATGCCCCTTCCCCCCCCCCCCGCACCCCAAATTGAGATTATCTCTCAATTTGGGTTTTGATTTGCATAGTTTATTCAAATCAGCCATAACAAGGGTTTAAAATGAATCAATATAACTTCTTTTGGACTGATAAGGATAAAATAGAGATTTGGGTCCGAACGGTGAATGGACAAAGGGAAACGATCTAACAATGGAATCTCCACTGGCTTGACTAGAATCCAAACACCCAATCTCACCCAATCTCAACATTCGAAGCTGATTACTGAGAATCTACAGGGCCAGATTCCAATAACAGAGATTTTAAAGCTGATAAATATCTCAAGTCAGACCTTTCAATACCTACTCGATGGTTACAATTTTCTTTCTGTAATGGACAATGTCGGGTTAGTGTCATTTTCCTAATATAGCTGTTAAAGTACTCAAACAGATCAAATGGATTAGGACCTATATTAGGAGAAGAGCATGGGGTAACTCCAGATGGAGAAATGTGGTGACTGATAATAAGAGATGGGCAAATCAAATTTTGGGGGCGGATTTTGATTCACAGCGAATCAGCTGGCTCCTTTGGTCTGCGGATTTCCACGTATCAATCTCAAAAAGGGCGATTTTTTATTATTATTCTTAATACATTCCTTGGATTCTGCAATCCATTGACGGATTTGTAGAATCCAATCCGAGGATTCAGCAATCCATTGGCGGATTTTTAAGATTTAAGAGTATTGAGTGGATCCTTGGAATGGATTCTACAAAACTGTCAACAGATTATATCCAATTACAGTTTCTGATGAATCCGTGTAGATTAAAACCGATCAAATTCGTTTATGGATTTTACACTTGGGAACGGATTTTGGAGGGGAAATCAGGGAAACGGATTTGGGGTGATTTAACCATCTCTAGTGCTAATCATCGATCGTTACTTGACTGCTGTCCCCCAGTGAAATGCTGGCAAGAGTGGGGTTTGATTTGATTGAGACTGAGCGCTGCCCCAAGTGTGACACTGCATAGTGTGGGGAGGGACTTCAGCATCATACTACTGCTGGTCCCAGCAAGACTCTGCTTAGCACAGGGATCAATACTTTTGAAATCATAAAGCTGACTAAGGGCTGTTATATACAGGATGCGGCCGTGAGTTCCGATGCGAACGTGCGTTCACGTGCCGCATGCTTTTCCTGTATATAGTGCCGGGAGCTGCAGGTAATGTATATGTGTGTATGTGTGTGTATATGCGTGTATATGTTGTGTGAGTGTAAGTGTAAGTGTAAGTGGAGTGTAAGTAAGATTTTTTTAAATTAAAAAAAAAGTTTAATAATTTTTTTTTTACTTCTGCAGTTATTTACCCCCCCGCCCCCCCCACACACACATCCATACAAACACGCATACACGCATACATACATACACACATACACACCAATACATACATTTGAGTGCAGGCAGCGGCGAGAAAAGATTAATTTCTTCATCTTTGCCGCTGTCTGTCAGCTCCCCTCTCCCTGCCGTGTGCGTGCACGGGGCACATCTATAGAAAGGCTGACTAATGTCAGCCAACTAAAAATCCACGCTCGCGCGCGGCATAGCACATTCGCCTGCCACTATAAAACGGGCCTAACAGAACCTATGATGCTCCTCTATCAGAACAGACTTTAAGGAATTATAACTGATTGCTGTCCCGCATAAATTTGCAGGTCCACCTGGTGAGACACCTTTGGATTGAGAACTATTGGAATAATTCCACACACTGGATATATTAGCATTGTGATCAATTGACCCTTTGGATAAGAGAACTGTGTAATCTCTTGGGATAACAGTACTTGGTATTATATTGAATAACATACAGAACACCCACAAGCTCATATTGACGTTTTCAGTGTCAATGTAATAAAAGCTTCAATCAGACTTAGAACTTTGCAACTAATTTTGACAGATTTATTATAAATCATTCTTCCTGGTAATGCACAGGTTATTAAGAATTTATATTAGTGTAGGGACCCTTGAGATGTGGTCTGCCGTGCAGTGGCTCAGGGGCTTACAACAATTTGGCCAAAATGTTAAACTAAAAGACCATTTTATTTAATAGATATCTATACATGTATATTTAGGCACTGTACTGTGTATAAAGTTTCGCTGGATGTGCATTGAGCTCTGTCTGTGTTTCATGTTCATCTCTGGTTTTAAATATTATATTGAATAGTCATCAACTGGAGTCCGGTTATTAGCGATGATTTATTAATTGTTTGTGAATGTGCACATTAATGTCAGCAGCAGTTGATTTGAAGGCAGAAGGAGGGAGCGCGGGGTCCCCTGAAGACCGCCTTGTCTTAGGGCCGGCCCTGCAATGGTTTGATTTACTTGGCTGTGAAGTTGAAGGGATTTTTTTTTGTAGATCTTTGTCTTTCGATGGATTGCTCAATTTCATGACGTTATTTTGAGTATTTAATTTTTTTCTCAAATAGGTAGTTAAAGAAGAGTTCAGATGTTTTAGTGTAACTCATTATGTAAATAATGTTTTCTTCTTTGGTTCAGATGTATGTGCTAGGGCTTTGTTTGAATGTCAATGGTTATCAGAATATTTTGTTATTCTTGTGGCTCAGGGGAAGACAGTAGGCCCTACTACGGTCCTTATCTTTTTAGGTATTGAATTTAATTAAGTTGTGATGATTTTTAAGTTGCCGATAACAAGTTACTGTAAGTAATCTCAAAATCTTGATATCTCAGTTTGCTATAAAAAGACCACTCTCTTGGATTTTCAAATTTTATTGAGTAATTGGAACTTTGCTAGTCGTGTAATCCCTATGGGGTGAGTTTTGTGTAGACGTTTAGTAGCACATACTGTATGTTGGTAATTCGTGAACAAAATCATTATTTAAGAGTTTCAAAACTGATTAAAATGATTTTGCGGTTTGGAATAATTTATTGGCGAATTATAATGGTATAACTTAGTTTAGAGACAGACCAATTGTTAATGAGGTTTTTTAATTATTTACTCGTGCTTCTGTCTCATTGGGTTGTGTGGCCTATTTCCAATGCCAATGGTCAGTGGGTATTTGGCCTGCTGAGTTTTTTTTTAATGGGTTTAGTTAGGAATCTTTGTTTTTTTGTAGTTTTTTCCTTTAGTGTTAGCAGCTGAACTTTGGGGTGTGTTTATCAAATAAGGACGTTGTTTTTCATTCATATAAAATTGATGTATTGCGGTATCAGTAGTTAATACAATGTCAGCTTATTCACCTCAGGTCAGTAGATTGTTTCATATTTTAGTGTTGTAAGGAATCCACTACTGGCTTTGACTATTGCCGTGCAGACCTGTGCAGTTGCAAGCTTCCTCTGGCAATCTATGGCACAGGTGCTGCCTCTCATTGCAACTTCTGCCCTGTGCTACTTCATTGGAGGAATTCTCACACACCCTCCTCCTGTGATTGGATCTCCGCCCTTTATATTCTAGGCGTTGGCTCTGAACCAGCGCCGAGCATAACTATTCATTTCTCTATGTTACTGACTCTGCCACAAACCACCCCAGGCCTCTCTCCTAGTGTTCTTACCTTCAAGTTCCTGAGTATCCAGAGGCCTGGTCCTGGACGTCTGTGCTGAAGCGTTGTTGCCAGCACTGGCCTGCTGCTATCTCCTTGCAGTGGCCTACCCTGGACGTCTGTGCTGAAGCGTTGATGCCAGCACTGGTACTGCTGCATTCCCTCCTAGCAGTCGCTACCCTTCCTGTCCTGTGGCCTGCCGCTATTCTCCTGTAGTGGCCTATCCTGGACGTCTGTGCTGAAGCGTTGATGCCAGCACTGGTACTGCTGCATTCCCTCCTAGCAGTGGCTACCCTTCCTTTCCTGCGGCCTGCTGCTATCTCCTTGCAGTGGCCTGCCCTGGACGTCTGTGCTGAAGCGTTGATGCCAGCACTGGCCTGCTGCTATTCTCCTGCAGTGGCCTACCCGGGACGTCTGTGCTGAAGCGTGTTGCCAGCACCGGTACCTGCTGCATTCCCTCCTAGCAGTGGCTACCCTTCCTTTCCTGCGGCTTGCTGCGATCCTCTTGCAGTGACCTGCCTTGGACTTCTGCGCTGAAGCGTTGGTTCTACCCGACGCTGCCCTGCGGTGAACTTCGGCCAGCCTGCTGTCTCCTCCTGCTGAGATCGGCGTCATGGGCCGAGGCCGCTCCTCGCGCAGAAGCCACCCCCGCGCTCACGCTCCTAAGCTGAAGCGGGGAAATCCTGACTACCTGTTGCCGAACTCCTGCTTCCATAACGACGATGCTGCCTTCTCCAATCCTGACCCTGCGATGTACGACTACGAACTGCGCACTCCGGATCAGTCTGCGTGGACTCAGGTCGGTGATTATATAACCCCACCTCAGCCCCGCGGTCCGGTCCCGGTTTGTGGCGAGCATCGGCGCAACAGTATGCTCGGCCCGTTAAAACCGGACCGCGCCGTGGCGGGGGATGGCAATTTTCCAACTGAAGTTATGTCCCGTCCTGCGTATCAGTCCCACTATGAAGGCCAGTATTTGTGTGAAGTACTACCCCTGGTTGATGAACTGTGGACGTATGAAGGTTTAACCCCTTTGCAAAGACAATGCCGTTGTGATCTCTTTATTAAGGCTTACTGCATCCTGAACTTAAAACAGTCTCTAGCCGCTTGTATTCGCTCTCCTGATTCCCCTTTAACCTGGGATAATGTGAACCCTATGGAACTGGCCGACGCCCAAGAGGCAATCTATGCCCTGGCCTCATCACTGGACATTCATCTAGTAGAACAGAGCGCCCTCCTCATGTTGGCTCAGTCTCAAGATACACTCCATGTATTTTCCTCAACACTAGACACTCACATAATAGAACAGGATCCCCTCCTTGCCAGCTATGCTGCTGCTTGGCAGATTCTCTGTGCTACCAGTCCTGTTACTAAACCTGTGGGGTTACCTCTCTCTCCTAAGAATGGTCAAACCATTTCTCTGTCGCTGCCCGCTAAGGAAGAAGCTGCCACGCTCCCTAATCCTGAGTTAACCTCCCTAAGTTCTGTCCCTGAGGTTATTTCGGTCTTAACCCCTGCTAGTCAGGCTTATGCGTTCCCCACTGTAAATCCCTGCAGTCCCCAGGTCAGTGTGTCTTCCCTAGCACCAGAGAATGAGTCCTGTTTGCCCTCTTTTCCTAAACCAAAAATTCTAAGCTCTGTTTCCGAGGTTTTTTCTGTATTAACCCCTGCTAGTCTGCTCTGTGAGGTTCCTACTGTTAACCCTAGTATTCCGCAGTCTAATGATAGGTCCCTAGGGCAAGAGGCAGAACCCCCTATGACCCCACTCTCGGAGACTAGCTTCTATTTCTTTGATTCTCAGGTACAGAGTAATTTAACCCTTGGGGTTTTTCCTATGTTAACCCCTGCAGGTCAGCCCTGTGAACCTTCCTTGGTAGATCCCTTTAGTTCGTCAGTCAGGGACACCTCCTTAGCCTCAGAGGATCAACCCCTTTTGTCCTCTGACTCGGCTAAAATTCTCGGGGTTATGCCCCCTGAACTTTCGGCAATAATACTGGCTCCAGTAAAAAGTATTCTGGAGCCGTTTGTTTCTCTAAACCTGTTCGCAGAATCCCTACTCCTAGGTATTTCACTCACCCCGTCTGCCACTCAGAGAGCTGAGACCCCTGCTTCTGAGCATAGACCCCTTTTCGTGGAATCTGTTGTCGTTTCTGAAGTCCCAGACACTCTTTCCCAAATACCCACTTCAGAGGCCAGCACAGTCGTGGTTGCCCCACTTGCACTGTCTGAGTTCTCCTTTTCCCAAATCCTAGGGTTTAAAGCGAACAGTACATATTATTCTCCTTTCCAAGTGACCCCTTCTGAGATCAGCGTATCTGCTGTTGCTCCCTCAGTACCATTAAAGTTAGGGCCCTTCTTTTTGAATGATCAGGCTTTCAAGTTTGAGACTCCCTTTATCCCTGACTTTGTAAAACTGCAGTCCCTTCTCACTGTAGTTAAAAGTTCTCCAGCAGCCGCTGAGTTAAGCTTTGCCGCTGCCAAATCTTCTGTTATAGAAGCAACCTTGCCTAGCTTACTTCTGTCTGCCCTATCTGTGATGCCTATCACCTTTACTAAAATTTCTGTTTTGCAAGGTATTTCTCCTAGTAAATCTGTGATACCTGCCATTCCTTTAATCAGTTCCAAAACCCCTGTCACTAAGTCTCCCATGGAGTCTGATGCCCTCACTAGGGATTCTCAGGGACCCAATTCTGTAACAAGCAAGATGTCCCTTGTGTCTGTTGGAGAGTTTACCCCAGTTTCTCTCACGGATCATGCCACAGCCTCCGGGATGATTAAAAATGACTTTAAGTCTGGGATGCCCATTCCTGTAATAATACTGTTTCACGCTGATTCGCCCACAGTATTCGGGGTATCCACTACTGACTGTATGTCTACTATCACGAACTCAGGGGTATCACATTTGGAACGTTTCCTTTTTTCAGAAGATCCCGTCTTTAAAATGGACTTATTTTTCTCTGTGTCTTCCACAATACTTGGGGTACTTGCTATTGACTGTCCTGTCCCAAAACTAGGGTTACCTCTCAAAAAGGTGCCTGGAGCTACCGATGTTAAAGACCCTATGTTTAAAACAGTAACAATTTGCATTGCTTCTCCCACAGTATCATGTGAGACCTGGGTACCTGGGACCTCCACTCCGAAGCCAAGCTCTAGTTCTCTGTCTTCTTTCTCTGTGTTGGAGGCACCCAGCTTTAACCCCAAGACTTTTTTCCCTAAGGTTGATGCACCGCTTAACCGCCTGCCTTGTTTTTTGGATAAAATCTGTTTTCTCACCTGTCAAACAGACTCCTTACTCGCAGGTCTCTGTGCGGTGCCCAAAGTGCCCAATCTGTATGGCAATTGGCCTCTCCCTAAGACGAAGACACCCTTACTGGACCTCGTTGCTTTACCTGAAGCGTCCGTTCCTGTTCTCTTTGGGTCCACTATGGGTATAGACATGCTTATTATGTCCTTCGCCAAGGCCACAATTTCGGATTTGATTCTCTCTAAAGATCACAAACCAAAGGAAGCGGATCCTTCTTCAACTGCCAGTACCATGAGTTGCATACACACTGCTACAGACTCTCGCAAATTGCTTGGGATAGCAACCCTGCTTGGTATCAAAAGTACCGCTGCAATAGTGTGTAGTGAACCCTCCCGCCCCATTCCCTTGCTAACCACCACCCGGAATTCCTTGGAAGCTAAAGACTCTCGCAACTTCCTCCGTGCTGATTTCACCAAAGACATTGCCTTCTCTGAAGGTCCCTCTGCCATTTTTGTCCGACAATCTGTGTCCTGTGTCCCGTACTCTTGGACTATTACTATGCACCGGACACCTGGCTACCGTCCTTCCGATGTTCCCATTCCGGAGCCCTCAGGTCCCATTGTCCATGTACCAAGAACTGCAGTACCACCGCTGTCTTTCATGGCACTCGCCAATGTACATCTGGATTGTGGACCTAATTCTCGCCGGAGACACTTCAGGAACAACTCAATGTCTCCCAGACCTATGAATGGTCCTGTTCACCCAGGCTTCTCACCCAGTGGTGGGGGTACTGTAAGGAATCCCAACAAACTATGGGCTTTCAACGCCACCTCTCGCCTAAGGAGGTTTAGGAACAATTCCATGTCCCCCAAATCTGTGATGGATCTTGTTCGTCCGGAGGTCTCACCTGAAGGGGGGGGTACTGTAAGGAATCCACTACTGGCTTTGACTATTGCCGTGCAGACCTGTGCAGTTGCAAGCTTCCTCTGGCAATCTATGGCACAGGTGCTGCCTCTCATTGCAACTTCTGCCCTGTGCTACTTCATTGGAGGAATTCTCACACACCCTCCTCCTGTGATTGGATCTCCGCCCTTTATATTCTAGGCGTTGGCTCTGAACCAGCGCCGAGCATAACTATTCATTTCTCTATGTTACTGACTCTGCCACAAACCACCCCAGGCCTCTCTCCTAGTGTTCTTACCTTCAAGTTCCTGAGTATCCAGAGGCCTGGTCCTGGACGTCTGTGCTGAAGCGTTGTTGCCAGCACTGGCCTGCTGCTATCTCCTTGCAGTGGCCTACCCTGGACGTCTGTGCTGAAGCGTTGATGCCAGCACTGGTACTGCTGCATTCCCTCCTAGCAGTCGCTACCCTTCCTGTCCTGTGGCCTGCCGCTATTCTCCTGTAGTGGCCTATCCTGGACGTCTGTGCTGAAGCGTTGATGCCAGCACTGGTACTGCTGCATTCCCTCCTAGCAGTGGCTACCCTTCCTTTCCTGCGGCCTGCTGCTATCTCCTTGCAGTGGCCTGCCCTGGACGTCTGTGCTGAAGCGTTGATGCCAGCACTGGCCTGCTGCTATTCTCCTGCAGTGGCCTACCCGGGACGTCTGTGCTGAAGCGTGTTGCCAGCACCGGTACCTGCTGCATTCCCTCCTAGCAGTGGCTACCCTTCCTTTCCTGCGGCTTGCTGCGATCCTCTTGCAGTGACCTGCCTTGGACTTCTGCGCTGAAGCGTTGGTTCTACCCGACGCTGCCCTGCGGTGAACTTCGGCCAGCCTGCTGTCTCCTCCTGCTGAGATCGGCGTCATGGGCCGAGGCCGCTCCTCGCGCAGAAGCCACCCCCGCGCTCACGCTCCTAAGCTGAAGCGGGGAAATCCTGACTACCTGTTGCCGAACTCCTGCTTCCATAACGACGATGCTGCCTTCTCCAATCCTGACCCTGCGATGTACGACTACGAACTGCGCACTCCGGATCAGTCTGCGTGGACTCAGGTCGGTGATTATATAACCCCACCTCAGCCCCGCGGTCCGGTCCCGGTTTGTGGCGAGCATCGGCGTAACAAGTGTTACATGAAATATCATCTTGGCTTAGAGCTGTGCATGTTTCAGGTTATACTGTAGGAATGCAATAGCTGATGCTCTACTTCGTGTTAAGATTTTAGCTTTTTGGAAGATGGCACCAGCAGCGCCGGAACAGGGTCTTCCTTAGGCTGCGCTTATAGTGCCGGCAATGGCGACAGTGACGCCGGAACAAAACAAATGCATTGCCGCCGCCGGGTGCGCTTATAGTAAGCGTGATGTGACGTGCAACGGAGCGACGGCTGGAAGTCACCTCTATTTGATTTTTCCAGCGACCGCAGCCTGACATCGCCAGCACTATAAGCGTAGTCTTACAAGCATATCTGTGGACTTTGGGTCTGGAGGAGTAATGGGAGTAGTGCGGAAAAATGTGGCTCCTGGTATGGCATATTTAAGAGCTCGGAATGAGTGGTGTCAATTTAGGGCAAACTAAATGAATCTGGTTGTAAATGTGTTAATCTTGATATTTTTATTGCATTTTTTTTTTAAAGAAGGGTGTTTGTAGGGGTTCTTTATAGAAAAAAATAGCAGGTATTTCTTTCTTTGTGAAATTAAAAGGTGATTGGCATTTTACTAAGGAAGTGATTGTTAAGAGATTTATTTGGGGTATTAAAGCAGCAAAACGTGAAAAATCCTATATGTTTTGTTTTTTAAATAAATCAGTTCTGTAGTATTAAATAATACTGTCTGCATTTTTTTTAACTCCTAATGTCATTTTTAATGATTATTTTTTCATGTACCGATTATCCTTTAGTTTCTACAGCAACCATTTAGAAAGTCCTATTCACTTACTCTTTTGAAACAGGTTTTCTGATTTGGATCCGCCTCGGATCATCTGGTTCTTTTGGTTCACGTATTTCAGCGAATCAGTTTCAAAAAGGGTGATTCGTCTTTTCCGGATTTATTTTTTATCACTGACAATCCAGATGGTGGATTAATAATCAATGGTCGGATTGTCAGAAATCCAATCCGCGGATTACATTCTTAAAAATCCATCCACATTGTATCCAATGGCGGGTTTAGATTAATCCGCACAGATTAAATCTGGAACTATCCGTTGATGGATTTTGTAACGTGGAATGGATTTTGAAAGGAAACCTCGGAAAATTCTGGAAAACGGATTTTGACATTTTTCGCCCAGCTCTAGCACATACCTTTTTGTGCTCTGCACTTTGGCAACAAATTATCCCAAGCAGATCTGTTGCTGTGTTCCAAACAGCAGGCGGTCTATTACTCTGACAGCAGTAACAATAATATGTTACTCTTAATAATATAATGTTATAGATCAGCTGCAGCATTTCACAGACTGCAGCATTTCACAGACTACAGTACAAAGTTAGAAGACGGCCACTTCGTTAGGCTCACAATAAGGATTTTTACAGATTTAGAACAGGAGCACAAACGATTGCCAGTTTAAGTAAGGCTGAGTCCATAGACGGACAGGCCGTGCTGAGGCGTGCGGACGCTCCGCGCTGAGCCCCTGCATCCTCAATGAGGATGCCTTGAGAGGGGGCTCACGCGAGCATCCGCAGGCGTGCTGAGGCGCTGGAGGGTTCAGCCGAGCGCCAAGCTGTTTTTCAGCGCGCTGTCGGCTGAACACCTCCAATCCCAGCACAGCAGCGTCAACGTCACGGCGCCGTGATGTCGGCGCCGTGACATTGACGTCAGTGCGTCGCGGGCGATTGGCCCAGCGATGTCACTGCCCCGCCTCCAACCACCTCCCCCCGGCTCCCTTCGTGCACGCTGGCTCTCCTGCAAGTCCGTGCAATCGCGCTGACTGAAGCAGGTGAGCCTCAGCGTAAGCGCGCCTCCGCTCTCCTCACCCCTCTATGGCCAGGGCCTAAGAATGTATTTAGACTAAGGCCCGGGCCATGGTGCCTTCGCCTGTGCGGAGGCTGTGGAAAAGCGGGTGCTTTCCCTGGCCATGGTCGACGGGCCGTGGGGGGCATTCCTAGGGGCATCACGGAACGCCCTCATTGGGCGAACCGCTCACGTGACCTATGTGTCGCGCCAAGAAATCAGTTTCAACTGATTTCTTGTGCAACGCGCGCCCCCTCCTGCCTCCGCCAGCACGGTCTATGGTCACAATCAATGCCTAAAGGCAATCTGATCGCGCCTCCTGCAGACGCCTCCGCGCGGTCTCCCACACCATGGACTTAATGCATACAACACTTAAAGCTCCACTGGCCTCAGGACAGTGACATTCTCGACTGAATGATTCCCTCTTACATTTCCCTGAAATTGATTGATTAAGAGAAGCCCTGGAAGACTATTTTTAAAGGAAGTAAGTGTAACTTATTCTTCTATATTATGAGAAGCCCATAACGTTTTAATTAGAGGTTGTTTAATTTCTATTGCTTCCCATAAAAGGAAGACTAAACTTCAAAATATTGAAAGCTAACTAAACCCATCCAAAATCTTGAGCAGGCTCATAATAACCAAATTATGTAAATAATTAGTTGTGGCCGGAATTAACTCAGTAAAATTCAATTAGAAGATACCAAAAAAGCAATGAAATGGACCAAACAGCTTAACTGCGATTATGGTACTGTAATAAAACAGACAGACTCTGTAAAAGTGAGAGGTGTAAAATCAAGGTCCAATATACAGGTAAACCCCGTTATAACGCGGTCCTCGGGGTCCACCCCGAGACCACCGCGTTACTAACGGGGTCGCGGGAAAAAAAATGGCCGCCGCTTTAGCGCATATTCATCCCGCGGGACAGGAGATGGGAGCGGGGATGTCCCTCTGGTCCCCGCTTCCCCCTGTCACCGCGGGACAGGCCGCGGGACAGGAGATGGGAGCGGGGATGTCCCTCTGGTCCCCGCTTCCCCCTGTCACCGCGGGACAGGCCGCGGGACAGGAGATGGGAGCGGGGATGTCCCTCCGGTCCCCGCTTCCCCCTGTCACCGCGTGACAGGCCGCGGGATGGGAGGGGGGATGCCCCTCCGGTCCCCGCTTTAGGAGGAGCAGAGGGAACTTGCTGTGTGTGTGTGTGAGCAGTGTGTGTCAGTGTGAACAGTGTGTGTCAGTGTGAGCAGTGTGCAGTGTGTGTCAGTGTGAGCAATGAGCAGTGTGTCAGTGTGTGCAGTGTGAGCAATGAGCAGTGTCTGTGCAGTGTGTGTCAGTGTGAGCAGTGTGTGTGCAGTGTGCAGTGTGTGTCAGTGTGAGCAGTGTGTGTGCAGTGTGCAGTGTGCAGTGTGCAGTGTGTGTCAGTGTGAGCAGTATGTGTGCAGTGTGCAGTGTGTGTCAGTGTGAGCAGTGTGTGTGTGCAGTGTGCAGTGTGCAGTGTGCAGTGTGTGTCAGTGTGAGCAGTGTGAGCAGTGTGTGTGCAGTGTGCAGTGTGTGCAGTGTGCGTCAGTGTGTGCAGTGTGCGTCAGTGTGAGCAATGAGCAGTGTGTGTGCAGTGTGCAGTGTGTTTGCAGTGTGTGCAGTGTGAGCAATGAGCAGTGTGTGTGCAGTGAGTGTGTGCAGTGTGCAAAAAAAAAATGTAAATTTTTTTTTTTTTTTTTTTTTTTTTTTTTTTTAAACGGGAGCCACGGGAAAAACGCGTTATAACCGAATCGCGGTATAGCGAGGCGCGTTATAACGGGGTTTACCTGTATTAACTATCAAACTTAGAAATGGTGACACCACATACAATTCCTTAGTGACTGCCAAAGAATGTGTCAATTTATACACTGAGTTATATCATCTGAAATCTAGTGCTCAGATTGATCCAAACCTAAATTCTAAGCCTTTAGATTAGAGAACTGTGGACTTCCTAAACTAAATCAGGAGGAGTTTTTAGCCTTAAAAAAGTGTGATCAAATCCTTGAAAACAAATACACAGTGACTAAAGGGTTAAATGAATAAAGCATGTACAGTATGCTATCTGCGATTCAGTGCAACTGAAATAAGCAAAAAACAGACATACTGTAAAATTCCCTTAGCATTATGAAGGAAAAAAATGAGTGCACAAGCTCCTTAGTGAAAAGGATATATATATACATGTTACGCCGATGCTCGCCACAAACCGGGACCGGACCGCGGGGCTGAGGTGGGGTTATATAATCACCGACCTGAGTCCACGCAGACTGATCCGGAGTGCGCAGTTCGTAGTCGTACATCGCAGGGTCAGGATTGGAGAAGGCAGCATCGTCGTTATGGAAGCAGGAGTTCGGCAACAGGTAGTCAGGATTTCCCCGCTTCAGCTTAGGAGCGTGAGCGCGGGGGTGGCTTCTGCGCGAGGAGCGGCCTCGGCCCATGACGCCGAACTCAGCAGGAGGAGACAGCAGGCTGGCCGAAGTTCACCGCAGCGCAGCGTCGGGTAGAACCAACGCTTCAGCGCAGAAGTCCAAGGCAGGTCACTGCAAGAGGATCGCAGCAAGCCGCAGGAAAGGAAGGGTAGCCACTGCTAGGAGGGAATGCAGCAGGTACCGGTGCTGGCAACACGCTTCAGCACAGACGTCCCGGGTAGGCCACTGCAGGAGAATAGCAGCAGGCCAGTGCTGGCATCAACGCTTCAGCACAGACGTCCAGGGCAGGCCACTGCAAGGAGATAGCAGCAGGCCGCAGGAAAGGAAGGGTAGCCACTGCTAGGAGGGAATGCAGCTGTACCAGTGCTGGCATCAACGCTTCAGCACAGACGTCCAGGATAGGCCACTACAGGAGAATAGCGGCAGACCACAGGACAGGAAGGGTAGCTACTGCTAGGAGGGAATGCAGCAGTACCAGTGCTGGCATCAACGCTTCAGCACAGACGTCCAGGGTAGGCCACTGCAAGGAGATAGCAGCAGGCCAGTGCTGGCAACAACGCTTCAGCACAGACGTCCAGGACCAGGCCTCTGGATACTCAGGAACTTGGAAGGTAAGAACGCTAGGAGAGAGGCCTGGGGTGGTTTGTGGCAGAGACAGTAACATAGAGGTAGGAATAGTTATGCTCGGCGCTGGTTCAGAGCCAACGCCTAGAATATAAAGGGCGGAGATCCAATCACAGGAGGAGGGTGTGTGAGAATTCCTCCAATGAAGTAGCACAGGGCAGAAGCTGCAATGAGAGGCAGCACCTGTGCCATAGATTGCCAGAGGAAGCTTGCAACTGCACAGGTCTGCAAGGCAAAAGTCAAAGCCAGTAGTGGATTCCTTACAGTACCCCCCCCTTCAGGTGAGACCTCCGGACGAACAAGATCCATCACAGATTTGGGGAACATGGAATTGTTCCTAAACCTCCTTAGGCGAGAGGTGGCGTTGAAAGCCCATAGTTTGTTGGGATTCCTTACAGTACCCCCACCACTGGGTGAGAAGCCTGGGTGAACAGGACCATTCATAGGTCTGGGAGACATTGAGTTGTTCCTGAAGTGTCTCCGGCGAGAATTAGGTCCACAATCCAGATGTACATTGGCGAGTGCCATGAAAGACAGCGGTGGTACTGCAGTTCTTGGTACATGGACAATGGGACCTGAGGGCTCCGGAATGGGAACATCGGAAGGACAGTAGCCAGGTGTCCGGTGCATAGTAATAGTCCAAGAGTACGGGACACAGGACACAGATTGTCGGACAAAAATGGCAGAGGGACCTTCAGAGAAGGCAATGTCTTTGGTGAAATCAGCACGGAGGAAGTTGCGAGAGTCTTTAGCTTCCAAGGAATTCCGGGTGGTGGTTAGCAAGGGAATGGGGCGGGAGGGTTCACTACACACTATTGCAGCGGTACTTTTGATACCAAGCAGGGTTGCTATCCCAAGCAATTTGCGAGAGTCTGTAGCAGTGTGTATGCAACTCTTGGTCATGGTACTGGCAGTTGAAGAAGGATCCGCTTCCTTTGGTTTGTGATCTTTAGAGAGAATGAAATCCGAATTTGTGGCTTTGGCGAAGGACATAATAAGCATGTCTATACCCATAGTGGAACCATAGAGAACAGGAACGGACGCTTCAGGTAAAGCGACGAGGTCCAGTAAGGGTGTCTTCGTCTTAGGGAGAGGCCAATTGCCATACAGAACGGGCACTTTGGGCACCGCACAGAGACCTGCGAGTAAGGAGTCTGTTTGAAAGGTGAGAAAACAGATTTTATCCAAAAAACAAGGCAGGCGGTTACGCGGTGCATCAACCTTAGGGAAAAAAGTCTTGGGGTTAAAGCTGGGTGCCTCCAACACAGAGAAAGAAGACAGAGAACTAGAGCTTGGCTTCGGAGTGGAGGTCCCAGGTACCCAGGTCTCACATGATACTGTGGGAGAAGCAATGCAAATTGTTACTGTTTTAAACATAGGGTCTTTAACATCGGTAGCTCCAGGCACCTTTTTGAGAGGTAACCCTAGTTTTGGGACAGGACAGTCAATAGCAAGTACCCCAAGTATTGTGGAAGACACAGAGAAAAATAAGTCCATTTTAAAGACGGGATCTTCTGAAAAAAGGGAACGTTCCAAATGCGATACCCCTGAGTTCGTGGTAGTAGACATACAGTCAGTAGTGGATACCCCGAATACTGTGGGCGAATCAGCGTAAAACAGTATTATTACAGGAATGGGCATCCCAGACTTTAAGTCATTTTTAATCATCCCGGAGGCTGTGGCATGATCCGTGAGAGAAACTGGGGTAAACTCTCCAACAGACACAAGGGATATCTTGCTTGTTACAGAATTGGGTCCCTGAGAATCCCTAGTGAGGGCATCAGACTCCATGGGAGACTTAGTGACAGGGGTTTTGGAACTGATTAAAGGAATTGCAGGTATCACAGATTTAATAGGAGAAATACCTTGCAAAACAGAAATTTTAGTAAAGGTGATAGGCATCACAGATAGGATAGACAGAAGTAAGCTAGGCAAGGTTGCTTCTATAACAGAAGATTTGGCAGCGGCAAAGCTTAACTCAGCGGCTGCTGGAGAACTTTTAACTACAGTGAGAAGGGACTGCAGATTTACAAAGTCAGGGATAAAGGGAGTCTCAAACTTGAAAGCCTGATCCTTCAAAAAGAAGGGCCCTAACTTTAATGGTACTGAGGGAGCAACAGCAGATACGCTGATCTCAGTAGGGGTCACTTGGAAAGGAGCATAATATGTACTGTTCGCTTTAAACCCTAGGATTTGAGAAGAGGAGAACTCAGACAGTGCAAGTGGGTTAACCACGCCTGTGCTGGTCTCTGAAGTGGGTATTTGGGAAGGAGTGTCTGGGACATCAGAAACGACAACAGATTCCACGAAAAGGGGTCTATGCTCAGAAGCAGGGGTCTCAGCTCTCTGAGTGACAGACGGGGTGAGTGAAATACCTAGGAGTAGGGATTCTGCGAACAGGTTTAGAGAAACAAACGGCTCCAGAGTACTTTTTACTGGAGCCAGTATTATTGCCGAAAGTTCAGGGGGCATAACCCCGAGAATTTTAGCCGAGTCAGAGGACAAAAGGGGTTGATCCTCTGAGGCTAAGGAGGTATCCCTGACTGACGAACTAAAGGGATCTACCAAGGAAAATTCACAGGGCTGACCTGCAGGGGTTAACATAGGAAAAACCCCAAGGGTTAAATTACACTGTACCTGAGAATCAGAGAAATAGAAGCTAGTCTCCGAGAGTGGGGTCATAGGGGGTTCTGCTTCTTGCCCTAGGGACCTATCATTAGACTGCGGAATACTAGGGTTAACAGTAGGAACCTCACAGAGCAGACTAGCAGGGGTTAATACAGAAAAAACCTCGGAAACAGAGCTTAGAATTTTTGGTTTAGGAAAAGAGGGCAAACAGGACTCATTCTCTGGTGCTAGGGAAGACACACTGACCTGGGGACTGCAGGGATTTACAGTGGGGAACGCATAAGCCTGACTAGCAGGGGTTAAGACCGAAATAACCTCAGGGACAGAACTTAGGGAGGTTAACTCAGGATTAGGGAGCGTGGCAGCTTCTTCCTTAGCGGGCAGTGACAGAGAAATGGTTTGACCATTCTTAGGAGAGAGAGGTAACCCCACAGGTTTAGTAACAGGACTGGTAGCACAGAGAATCTGCCAAGCAGCAGCATAGCTGGCAAGGAGGGGATCCTGTTCTATTATGTGAGTGTCTAGTGTTGAGGAAAATACATGGAGTGTATCTTGAGACTGAGCCAACATGAGGAGGGCGCTCTGTTCTACTAGATGAATGTCCAGTGATGAGGCCAGGGCATAGATTGCCTCTTGGGCGTCGGCCAGTTCCATAGGGTTCACATTATCCCAGGTTAAAGGGGAATCAGGAGAGCGAATACAAGCGGCTAAAGACTGTTTTAAGTTCAGGATGCAGTAAGCCTTAATAAAGAGATCACAACGGCATTGTCTTTGCAAAGGGGTTAAACCTTCATACGTCCACAGTTCATCAACCAGGGGTAGTACTTCACACAAATACTGGCCTTCATAGTGGGACTGATACGCAGGACGGGACATAACTTCAGTTGGAAAATTGCCATCCCCCGCCACGGCGCGGTCCGGTTTTAACGGGCCGAGCATACTGTTACGCCGATGCTCGCCACAAACCGGGACCGGACCGCGGGGCTGAGGTGGGGTTATATAATCACCGACCTGAGTCCACGCAGACTGATCCGGAGTGCGCAGTTCGTAGTCGTACATCGCAGGGTCAGGATTGGAGAAGGCAGCATCGTCGTTATGGAAGCAGGAGTTCGGCAACAGGTAGTCAGGATTTCCCCGCTTCAGCTTAGGAGCGTGAGCGCGGGGGTGGCTTCTGCGCGAGGAGCGGCCTCGGCCCATGACGCCGAACTCAGCAGGAGGAGACAGCAGGCTGGCCGAAGTTCACCGCAGCGCAGCGTCGGGTAGAACCAACGCTTCAGCGCAGAAGTCCAAGGCAGGTCACTGCAAGAGGATCGCAGCAAGCCGCAGGAAAGGAAGGGTAGCCACTGCTAGGAGGGAATGCAGCAGGTACCGGTGCTGGCAACACGCTTCAGCACAGACGTCCCGGGTAGGCCACTGCAGGAGAATAGCAGCAGGCCAGTGCTGGCATCAACGCTTCAGCACAGACGTCCAGGGCAGGCCACTGCAAGGAGATAGCAGCAGGCCGCAGGAAAGGAAGGGTAGCCACTGCTAGGAGGGAATGCAGCTGTACCAGTGCTGGCATCAACGCTTCAGCACAGACGTCCAGGATAGGCCACTACAGGAGAATAGCGGCAGACCACAGGACAGGAAGGGTAGCTACTGCTAGGAGGGAATGCAGCAGTACCAGTGCTGGCATCAACGCTTCAGCACAGACGTCCAGGGTAGGCCACTGCAAGGAGATAGCAGCAGGCCAGTGCTGGCAACAACGCTTCAGCACAGACGTCCAGGACCAGGCCTCTGGATACTCAGGAACTTGGAAGGTAAGAACGCTAGGAGAGAGGCCTGGGGTGGTTTGTGGCAGAGACAGTAACATAGAGGTAGGAATAGTTATGCTCGGCGCTGGTTCAGAGCCAACGCCTAGAATATAAAGGGCGGAGATCCAATCACAGGAGGAGGGTGTGTGAGAATTCCTCCAATGAAGTAGCACAGGGCAGAAGCTGCAATGAGAGGCAGCACCTGTGCCATAGATTGCCAGAGGAAGCTTGCAACTGCACAGGTCTGCAAGGCAAAAGTCAAAGCCAGTAGTGGATTCCTTACAATACAGTGTTCGACAAACCTATACATTTGCAAGCCCCGGGCGAGTGGATTTAACATCATGGCGAGCTCCTATTGGCCTCAAGCAGCACACGTGTTATACTAGGTGGCGAGTAGATTTTTTGGTGATTTGTCGACCACTGTATATATACAGACGATACCGTTCTGTGGCTAACAAAATGCTTTTATTTGTGTGAGCTTTCGAGATACACTGATCTCTTCTTCCGGCATTGTTACAATGGATAAAACAAGAGGGCTTTTTACATAAAAACTGTGCATTCTGGAATGTATCTGACTGAAGCCTATCCCTCCCTCCCTGTGCAGCATGCGATTTATGACTTAAGGTGTTAAATGGTCCCTGACTGTTAGTGATGTAAGAGTATGTGTGTTTAAGTACTGTGTGTGTGGGTGTGTGTTTGTAAATATACATTTATAAGGCACCCACCGTGTATACTGTGCTTTACAACAGGTGTGTGTGGAGTGGGAGTGTACTGTATACGAATTCAGTTGGTAGGTGTAGAAATGTAAGAGGGTGTTGCATTACTATTAGTGTGTGTAGATACTATGTGGTCCCTATTGGTATATAGAGATAGAATTACATTGTACATTAGTATGTGTAAGATACAGCTGTGTGTGCATTAATATAGCGCAGTATGTATAGACATGGCCTTTAGCACTCATGGGAAGAGAGTTCTCTTGTGTCAGGGTAGTGACTCATGAAACTGTGGTCTCAGTTTAGGCCACCACTAAGTGTTCCGAACAGTTGCATACATTTGTATTCATGCAACCGTCTCTCTTTCAGTGTTCTAAGATTAACTTTGTGTATGTCCACCTTCATATCGTTCATCTTATGGCCAGAGACGAGAGAAATGTTCGCCGACAGGACTGTATCTTGTTCTGCTTGTGATGCTGTGACGCTGCAGATTCATTCTCTTGTTTAGCCCCTGTCCCGTCTCACCTATGTCGAAGCAGCCCCCTGGGCAATTCATGCACATGATGAGGTACACGACATTGCTGGAGAAACAGGTGAACCTTCCTCTGATTTTGTACTCCAGATTATTTATATATATATATATATATATATATATATATATATATATATATATATATATATATATATATATATATATATATATATATATATTATTTATTTTTCCCCATCGGCTATATATTTATATATCTATATACACACACACACTTCTATTATTTGTCTGTCACAGACACCCCATGTTCTCCTATAGAGAGGGAACTGGTAAGTGTTTTATGCCTATTTGCTAATTGAAGAATTGGCAAGGAGCTCAGAACCTAATATGAGGCACCAACTTTTTAGCAAAACAGATTTAGGTGAGCGCAGACCCACCCCTATAATGAAATATATAATGCAATACCTTTATTGAGTATGCAGTTAGGAAAATAATTGGTTGTACATTTATGGAGATCAAATACAGTACATAAAGATAGGTATCAGCTCACTTATTTTTTTTTATGGCTTTCAAATCCCCGAAGCCAGCTAAAGCTTGAGGCCCAGATGGATATCCAACATACATTATAAAAGAGACATCGATCTTCCAGCCCCAAATTTAATAAACTTGTATAACTCCTTTTTGGAAGGCAATAATTTTCCTCAACGCATGTCAATGCAAACACCACTGTTATCCACAAAGATGGTAGAAACCCACTTAGATGTGAAAGTTATAGATTCATCTCCCTTTTCATTTCAGATCTCAAGACAGTAGAATTTCAGCTAATAGACTAAACATGATCCTCCCTAGGCTAATTAATGCAGATCATGCTGGATTTGTAAATGAGAGGCAAGCTTCAGATAACATCATTAACATTATTGACCATGTAAACACCACTAAAGTTAGTAAATTAAGGCGATTCTGCTGAGCCTTGACGCTGAAAAGGAGTTTGACAGGATTAGCTGACATTTTCTAAATAGGACTCTCGAGACATTTGGATTTGAAGGACTCTTTCGTAAGGGGATCCATGCTCTATATAAGATTCCAGTAACCTCACTGAAACTTCCAGGAGGGTGCTCAGATAAAATCAATATAATAAATGGATGCAGGCAAGGATGCTCTTTATCCCCATTGTTATTGTCCCTAATGATGGGGCCATTATCCTACACTTTTAAAAACAACCACAACATCCATATATTAAGATTGGCAAAGAGACAAATAATTACAAATAATTACTTTTCACAGACTGTCATCCTCACTTTGTCAAATCCATTATCTTCTCTCTCCCCAGCCTCCAGGCCACATTAGCCGAATAATAAATAAACATCAGAGGTTGTCAATCTAACTTTGTTAAAACACGAGGTGAAATTACTTCAACTTAATCTTAACTATAGATAGAAAGAGACTCACCTGAAATAATTGGGAATTTACCAAAACCAAAACCTACCAGTCTCTATACAAATGTAATTACCTCAATCTACTGTCTCAAATAGAAACAGATCTTGTCACTTGGAATAATTTTAATATTTCTTGGTTAGGCTGTATATCAGGCCTGCACAACTCCAGTCCTCGAGGGCCGCAAACAGGCCAGGTTTCCAGGATATCCCTACATCAGCACAGCTGGCTCAATTAGTGGCTCAGTATAAATGAGCCACTAATTGAGCCAGCTGTGCTGAAGTAGGGATATCCTGAAAACCTGACCTGTTTGCGGCCCTCGAGCACTGGAGTTGTGCAGGCCTGCTGTATATGTTCCAAATAAATGAACATTTTACTTAGACTACTTTATTACTTTCAAACACTCTGGTGGTGGTCCCAATTAAAATGATCGGAGACATACAAAACACATTTTTCCAGTTTATTTGTAAAAACAAGATACAGAGACAGGCTAGATTAGTTCTCCTGACATCAAAATTTGTCGGAGGCCTCATGGCCCCAGATTTAATAAGATACTATTTAGAATCACATCTAAAACAAATTATATTTTGGCACTATCGCCCGAAACAATACTGTTGGGAAGATACAGAAGGAAAAAAGGGGGAGCACAGGTTGGAGGGGTAAATTGGAATAGCAAATTAGGTTCAGGTATGTTAGTCCCTGAAACAAATGACATGGGGATATTGAAGTGTATAATACCATAAACACTTACACGGCCTTGTGCAAATGATGTCGCATCAAGGTTTCTTTTGGTCTTCTTTGTTTTTCTTGTGTTGTTTTTCTTCTTTCTCGGTCTGTGCACTTCTACGTCTGGCTCCTTGATGCGATGTCACCCTCGGAACAAATGAATAGATGAATATTAGGAGATGATAAATAACAATAACAGAACTCTGACTCCAAAGGTATACAAAAAGCATAAAAGACTGCAGTCACTCACACGGACACGTGTGAGTGTAGTCTTGGGGGAGGTTTCTTTACCCTCTGCATACACAAAAGTCTCTCAAATGAAGATACTTTATTACACTGAATAAACGGAGGGAATTGGAAGTAAAAATAATAACAAAATACTATTACTCACACGGCCAAGTGTGAGCGCACACTTGGATTGGTATCTTGATGTTACTCCTGCGAACTCCAATAAATAATCCAAAACTGGGAGATTCAAACGGGTAACAGCCAGTCCTTTAGGAAGATAGTACAGGGCGCGTGGTGCGCAGCTAACTGTGTCCGCGCCCGGATACAGTGCTGTGCCTCCGTTGTCCCACTCCGGACGGTGGCCGTGCAGGTTCAAAAAACTAGGGGGTTTAGAGCTACGCGTTTCGCCCTTTCTTGGGCTTCCTCAGGCTCATAGATACCCGGATCCTTTGACTGAGCAAAGCAAGAGATAAAATAAATTGTGATTTATTTACAGAATGAATGTACAGTACACAGCTTGATTTACAATTACTACAAAAAATACACTTACTGGAACTGGGGCAAACAAAATAAAATGTTCCCAAAACTAAATGTTGCCAAAACAAAGTCCCTAGGAGCAATTTCCCAGGAGCGGGAGTTGCTCGCAAAAAGAGCCTGAAACAGTCCTCGGTCAGCAGCGCAACTTGCCGCTGCTGTTTAGTGATGAAACTTTAAAATCTTGAAACTTAGATGTTTCTTGCATGAATCCTTAGATGGTATGAAACTCTTGCAGCATAATGAATCTGTTACAGCATGATGACTCTCATTCCTGATGGGCTGCACAGGTTCTTATAGGGTTAACATTCCTATGCCTCACTAGTACAGCCTATTTTCTTTGTGGGTATATTTCCTACCTCCTATCACAGAGTTGCCAATACTTTGCAAACCTGGCAGAGGGGCTTCTCATTCTGCTCTAGGCATTTGTGAACTTTGCACCTTGGCCGCTTAGCATATGAGACCCTGCCCCTTTTACCTGGTGCCGTTCAGGCTGGGCAGGGTGACAGCTGGCCAGGTGGCTTATTTAAGTTTTTTCCGCTTTCTTTTACCCCTCCTTGCTAACAAAGGGTTTAACACCTCCATATCCTGGATTGCCTTTGAAGCTGGCCAGGATAGCATATTGAAGTTTCCTGCCTTTCGCCCTCCTTGCTAACAAAAAGTTTAACACCTCCATATCCTGGATTGCCTTTGAAGCTTAGAGGGTGGCGTACCCCCTCTGTTTCCCATGCAAATGGATTTTTATCCATACTGAATGACTTCCTCTGAACATTACTTTAATAACAATATAAACCTTGGGGACTTTTAAGACCATTTTATTTTCCACTTATACAGAGAAACCTTGCCCTATGATACACTTTAACTTAAAAACATATAACTCTCGCCACCTTATACCTGGCGGGAGATACACTAAACCCCCCTTTGTTCTGGGGTTCTTGGGCATATACCGGGGACCTATGAATGGAATTCAATTCCCTGCCCGGTCTTACTGTTCCTGCTCTGTGCTGAAGCAGGGAGGCTGCTTTCTAGAGAGGATTTTATCCGGTGGTTTGTGTTCCTCATGTCCTCAGGAATCTGGGGGGAGATTCCTGAGTACATGTTTCGGGGTAACCAGCAACACTGGCCCCCTTCCACCCAAACACACTCTGACAACATTTTACCGTAAAATCACCCCTGAAGCACACGCCCTGCACATCTCCGCGGGTTGGCATTCCTGGAACAGTAAAAATACACATACACCTTTATTACAAATGCAGTTACATGCCATGATTGGGTTGAAGAGCTGACAATCACAATTCCCCAATATGGCTCAGGGGTACCCAGCCAGGCCAAATACCTTAATTAATGGCCTGGGTACCCCCTCACCGTCACAATCATCATATGAGCAGGTCACTCCTGATAACCACAAAGCCCCTATCGCTCACAGAGAATATGAGTGAACTGCATATCTTTTACTTTAATCACTACTATCAATACTTTTTTGTACTATATGTGTGTGTTTTCACTCCTTTTTTATACCCCTGGATGTGAGAATGCTCCTCACTCTTCGTCTCTACATTGAAAAAGTTATAGTGGGTGAAAAAAGTGACAACTACCCTCCATCGTACAGTGTACAATAAATAAAAATACCACTTGTGGTGGATTTACATGTCTCAGACAGGTCTGCAACCCTGTCTTTCTCGATTATCGCTTCGCAAACAGCGCTTCCACTGCAGTCAGTTATTCTGGGTAATGACATGGAAAGGAACACAGTGTGTCACTCTTTACTTCTCATCCATTTTAACATTGAGCCCTATAAGCTGAAGCCTGACATATTACACGGATTTTCAGCATAGCCTGGGTTAATGAATTACATAGCCAGTAAACCTACTCACAGATAGTGAGTTGTAAAATGAAAGAGAAGTGAAGAGTGACTCGCTGTACTCATTTGCATGTCATTACCCAGAATCCCTGGCTGCAGTGGAAGCACTTTTGACCCTTATAACAGGGACTTATCTATATCTATAAAACTGAAAACGTTGTTTGTTTGCAGTGCTTTTGGGCAATCTGATTGGTCCGTCGGTCTGTCACTCCGCCTCTGGCCAATCTGATTGGTCTGTGGCCTGGCCCCGCCCCCGCACGCCTCTCATTGGCCTGCGTGATTTGCTGACCACACCTACTCAACTGCCACACTCTCACAACAATCAAAAAGCTTTGGGAGGACGCATCACAGCAACACATTCCCGCCTCTCCGCCTGCTTTCATCAAGATGGGGGGAGGGGGGGAACAGGCCAGTGGCGGCGCGGCTGACTGTCCCCTGGAGCGGGCGGTCCATCGGTCCATTACCCCTCGGCGTGCACTTCCCTCTCGCCGGGCACTGCGGGACATGCCAGTGGGGGGGGGAGCAGGGCAGTGGCGGCCCCGTCGCAGCTGACTGTCCTCTGGGGCGGTCCGTTACTCCTCGGCGCGCACTTCCCCCTCGCCGTGTGCTGCAGGACATGCCAGCGAGGGGGGGGAGCAGGGCAGTGGCGGTCTCGGCGCGGCTGACTGTTCCCTGGGGCGGCTGGTGGGGGTACACTGGCGCCGCCTTTCCTCCCCACAACCCCCTTCCTCTCCCCACCGGCACTCACCCCCAAACTTGCGCCTCTTACTCCTATGTCTCTGTGTGTGTGTGACACTGTGTGTGTGTGTGACACTGTGTGTGTGACACTGTGTGTGTCTCAATGTGTGTGTGTGTGCGTGTGCATGTGTGTGTGTGTGTGTGTGACACTGTGTGTGTGTGTGTGTGTCTCACTGTGTGTGTGATACTGTGTGTGTGTGGGGGGCAGTGTGTGTGTGTGTGTGTGTGTGTGTGTGTGTGTGTGTGTGTGTGTGTGTGTGTGTGTGTGTGTGTGTGTGTGTATTCTGAAGCCAGGGCACGTTGATATGAATGGCTCCCGATAGCATTAACACAGTTCCCTTTTAAATCACTCCAAGTCCTGTAATATTTCCTCCACTTTATTGGGAAAAGGTAGCAGGGTACAGATACTTGTGGATGGTGTGTATTGGTGATTATTAGTTAGGAACCGGTAAAAAGAGATGGCCTCACCAAGGGTTATAAACAGAGAAAGGTTCTTTACTCACTGTCTCCAGGGTTGAAAAGAGGAAGTGAGGTGCGGTGTGGGCAAAGGAATAGTCTAGGGACAGACCATGTCTGAACAAACAGGAGGGGGGGCAGACTAGTCCATTCTGGTGAGAATCTCAGAGACTGCTGTAGCAGCTCACTGATGTCATGCTCGCAGGCAAGGAGTGCAACATTGTTGCAAGCCACGCAGGCACAGTATGTGTCTGCAGACTCCATGCAGCTGGGAATAAAATCTGACAGGCAGAAACTGCAAAGGAGAGAGGGGGGTGAGTCAGAAATGTGGCTCTTGTTCCATAACACTCCCCGTCTGGTATCTGTAGATACCACTATATGGCAAGCTATGTGGAACATATGTGCAATACATACAACATAACAATATACTGCAAAGCTCCATATTTCCATAGCAATGTGATACCGGCTGGTACCACTGGCATCAAAATCCTTTGGCCAGGCCTTCCAGTAAGGGAAGCCAGGTGGGTGCGTAGCTCTTGGTTAGCTTGATGCACCACAATGTCTCTTAAAAGTCCACGGCACTGGTAACCAGTTTTTCCCCATCACAGTCCGATTTGGGCATTAGAAGGATAGTCTCTGTAATGGGTCTTAGGAAGGTTTTAACGATCCCATTCTGGGCCACTCGTACTTCCACTTTGCGAACCCTTTCGTCTTCGCTTGGGATAGTTCTTATTATAAGTCCCATGGGCCATTCATTTCTTGCCACCTGTTTATCTTTCAACAAGACCACATCCCCCACTTGGATATCTGGTTTTACTGTTTGCCATTTGTGGCGTTCTTGAAGTGTCACCAGATACTCGCGTCTCCAGCGGTCCCAAAATGTGTTGGCCAAGTACTGCACCTGTCTCCACTGTCGTTTGTACATATCCTTAGAATGGAAGTTTTCGACTGGTGTGGAGATGTTCCCTACTTTCTGGGTTAACAGCATTGCTGGTGTCAGAATACTTGGCGATTCTGGATCTGTTGACACTGGGATCAAGGGCCTAGCATTGACTATTGCTGATATTTCGGCCATGAATGTGGTTAGCACTTCGTGAGTGAGTCGAGTCAGATCGGTTTTTAGCATTATAGAATCCAAGATACGCCGAACCACTCCGATCATGCGTTCCCATGCTCCGCCCATGTGAGAGGAGTGAGGGGGGTTGAATGTCCACGTGCACTCTTTGTCGCGCAGGTATCTTTGGATACTATTGTTTCTATTGTCTTTAGTGTCCATTTGTAATTCCTTGCATGCTCCAACGAAATTGGTGCCGCAATCGGAGCGTATTTGTTTAACTGGTCCTCTGACGGCAAAGAACCTTCTGAGGGCATTTATGAAGCTTGAAGCATCCATAGATTCTATAACCTCGATGTGTATAGCTCGTGTGCTCATGCAGGTGAAGAGTACCGCCCATCGTTTGCTGTTTGCTAGTCCGCCCCTAGTTCTACGCGAGATGACCATCCAGGGCCCAAATACATCAAGTCCTACATAGGTAAAGGGGGGTTCTGTATTAAGTCTGTCGACAGGTAGATCCGCCATCCTTTGGTCTTGGCTTTTGCCTCTCAGCATTCGGCACCTAACACATTTGTGGAGATTACTGGCCACGCACCTTTTCATGCCAACGACCCAAATGCCCGCCGCCCTAATGGCGCCTTCGGTGAAGTGTCGTCCCTGATGCATGACTTGTTCGTGGTAGTGGCGCACCAACAAAGTGGCGATGTGATGCCGGCCAGGGATGATAAGAGGGTGGCTTTCCTCCCTGCTCAGTTGGGACTTATTGAGGCGGCCTCCTACTCTCATGAGGCCGTCGTTGTCGATGAAGGGATTCAACTTCCAAAGTGGACTGTTTTTGTTAACACTCTTCTTTCCGCGAATGCAATTGATCTCTTCCGCATATGTTTCCCTTTGAACATGACTGAGAACAGTTTCCTTAGCCTTTGTAATTTCCTCTACGGTGCGCAGCTCTTTGCAGATGTGCCAGCCGTGGCAACCGGTAGTTTTACCGTCTGGTGTCTGGCGGAAGGAGGAGGCTATATGCCCGAGATGGGCTACTGTTCGCAGAAGGGCCGTCCACTTTGAGAAGCGTTGGAATCGATGTGATCCGAATGCGTTTTTGTGCGATACATTGGTGAGTACCACAGATACTTGTGGGGGCCTTATCTCCGTATCCTTTTCGGGATCCACGAGTTCAAAATCGTCAACTGGGGTTGGTAGCGTTTCCGCAGGCTGCGCAAGAAACATTGGTCCTGTGAGCCACGACGTATTCTGCAGTTGAGATGCGGGTACTGATCTGGTGGCGTGATCTGCGGGATTTTGCTCTGTGGGCACGTGGTGCCATTGTTCTGGTTGGGTTGACTTCCTGATTCTTTCTACGCGGTTAGCTACGTATACATAGAATCTCCTTTTCTTATTGTAGATGTATCCCAGTACCACCTTGCTATCTGTGTAGAGTTTGACGGCATCTGGTTTGCTGTCCATCTCATTCTCGATAAGCTCCGCCAGTTCTACTGCTAGCACTGCACCACACAGCTCGAGTCTGGGTATAGTATGGTCAGGTTGTGGCGCCAGCTTAGCTTTGCCAAGGATGAACCTGATGTGGCAACTTCCATCCACGTCCGTGGTTTTTAGGTAGGCCACCGCTGCTATAGCTTTGGTGGAGGCATCTGAGAACACGCAAAGCTCTTTGATGTGTGCGGCGGTGAGAGATATAGGTGAATAGGGGCGTGGGATTTGAAGTTGCTCGAGGGCCTTCAAGGAGTGTTTCCACGTTTCCCACTCTTTCCGTTTTTCTGGAGGTAGTGGGGTGTCCCATTCTTGTTTTTCGAAGGACATTTCTCTGAGGAGGGACTTCCCTTGTATAGTGACAGGAGCCACGAATCCTAGCGGGTCGTAGAGACTGTTAACGGTGGACAGGACTCCGCGACGTGTGAAGGGTTTTTCTTCGATGGCTACCTGGAACGTAAAGGTGTCTGTTTTAAGATTCCAGCTTATCCCCAGGCTCCGCTGTATGGGAGGCGTGTCGGTCCCCAGATCCAAATTCTTGAGATCTGGTGCTTGATCATCTGCGTGGAACGCCTTCATCACTGTGGCACTGTTGGAAGCTATTTTGTGCAACCTTAAGTTGGCCTTTGCTAACATCTTTTGTGTCCTCTTGAGTAGATCTACGGCTTCATCTTCGGTGGGAACTGATTTTAATCCGTCGTCCACATAGAAGTCTCTTTCGACGAAGCTCCTGGCGTCTTTCCCGAACTCTGCTTCCCCGTCTTGGGCCGTTCTTCTGAGGCCGTAGGCTGCCACTGCAGGTGATGGGCTGTTCCCGAAGACATGTACTTTCATGCGGTACTCCGTGATTTCCTTTTCTATGTCGTCATCTTGGTACCACAGGAATCTTAGGTAGTTACGGTTGTCTTCTCGCACAAGGAAGCAGTGGAACATCTGTTGAATGTCTGCGGTTACGGCGATAGGTTCCTTGCGGAAGCGGATCAGCACTCCCAGAAGACTGTTTGTCAGATCCGGCCCGGTGAGGAGAACATCGTTTAGGGAGACTCCCTGATGCTGGGCGCTGGAGTCGAATACCACTCGGATTTGGCCAGGTTTCTGGGGGTGGTAGACGCCAAACGACGGGAGGTACCAGCATTCTTCGCCTTCTTTCAGTGGGGGCGCCGACTCTGCATGGCCACTGTGGAAGATTTTTTGCATGAAGGCCACAAAGTGTTCCTTGGTCTCCGGTTTCCTTTGTAGGTTGCGGCGGAGCGAAGAGAGCCTAGACATAGCATGGTCTCTGTTGTTTGGGAGGCGTCTTCTTGGCGAGCGGAAAGGTAGTGGGGCCACCCAACTGCCCAATTCGTCCTTGAAGAGCTCCTTATCCATTAACCTCAAGAATTCTTTGTCTTCCATTGATGGCGCCTGTTTGTCGTCGTCCTTTGTTGTCTGGAACACTGTACTCCCTAGGTCGTTGGGGTATTTTCTTGCTACAGGCGCGTCTCCATAGTTCCTTTTAGTCTCGAGCTTCTCGTGGACCTGAAAGTGGTTCGGACAAGGTTTGAAGTGGGATATACGACCGTTCTCCAACAAGTTCGTATGTAGGGCGCCTACGTTGTCGGGTCCTCGTATCCTGTCTATGCATACTTCTCCAACTACCACCCATCCTAGATCGAGCCTTTGAGCGCTTGGGCCGTTGTGGTCCCCATTTCGCTGTTCGCGGATCTTGTGTGCTCTCATGATGTCTCTGCCAAGTAGCAGCAGGATCTGGGCATCTTCGTCTAGTGGTGGGATATGATCGGCAATGGTTTTTAGATGGGGATGGTGTCGCGCCACGTCTGGCGTGGGGATCTCAGTCCTATCTTCGGCCATGTGATTGCACTCGATGAGCGTGGGGAGGGGCATGCTCACTTTGCCGTCTATTGAGCATATGGTGTAGCCATTCACTCTTCTCCCTGTAGTCTCCATTCGCCCTGCGCACGTTCTGAGAGTGTAAGGAGAAGTACTGTCTTGTATACCGAACATATCGAAGAATTCTGACCTGACCAGCGATCGGTTGCTCTGGTCGTCGATGATTGCATACATCCGTTTGGCTCTTTGGGGTTGTCCCTCTGGGTGCACTGCTACCAGACATATTTTAGAGCAAGATCTACCGTCGTTTCCTTCTCCGCATACTTCTGTGCATTTGGATGCTACTGACGTCGGGGGGGGTGTGTCTCCCACTTCTTCCTCCCCGCCCTGCTTTGTCGGAGGGTTAGGGGCTTTGCCTGCTTTGGGCTTCATAGCTTCCGGGTGTAGAGCGGCTATGTGCCTGTCGCTATCGCACTCTGTGCATTTCATAGCTTCTTTGCAGTCCTTGAATAAATGAGTTGTGGAAGCACAACATTTGAAACAGGCTCCCCATTCCCTGAGTAGGTTCTTTCGCTCCTCTATGGGTTTCATCCTGAATCCGAAGCACTTGTTAAGTGGATGCGGCTTTTTGTGGATAGGGCATTCTTTGTTAAGGTCCCTTGGTTTTTTGTCCCTGTCGGCCGTCTGGCTGGGACTCGCGTGGGTCGTAGGGGGCACGTCCGTCCTGTGGACCGAGATGGGTGTTCTGGAGTCCTTGCACCTTGCTGTTGACCTTTCGTTCCTCGGGTGGCTAACGCTGGATGTGGTTTGCGCCCCTAAGACGAAGCTGGGGTCGTTTCTTGTCTTTGCTGCTTCGCAGATGAAGCTCACGAAGAATGAGAATGGGGGGAAGACAACCTGCTTCTCCCTTTTGTATTTGGAACCTTGTGAAAGCCACCTTTCTTGGAGGTTGAAGGGTAGCTTCTCCAGGATGGGTCTCACTCCACGAGCTGAATCTAGGGCGTTGAGACCTATTAAGGAATGGTCTTTCCTTGCGGACTCCAGTTCTTGCAGCAGGTCTCCAAGATCTCGTAACTTCGAGTAGTCTTTACTCGTGATCTTGGGGAAGCTCTCGATTCTTTTGAAGAGTGAATCCTCGACTGCTTCAGGGCTGCCATAGGTCTCTTCTAGCCTTTCCCACACTAGGTCCAGACCTACTTGGGGTTGATGTGCGTTTGCCGTCCGAAGTCTCTGCGCTTGCTCCCTGGATACGTTCCCCAAGAACTTAACTAACAGGTTGAGCTCTTCCCTTGCTGAGAAGTCCAAGCTGTCGATTGCGTCTTTGAACGTGAACTTCCACGTCCGGTAGTTCTCAGGGCGGTCGTCGAAGCTGATGAGTCCTGCGTGCACCAAGTCGCGCCGGATCATGTACTTGGCTATGTCTGTCAGACCTGAGACGTCGGCGCGTTTGCCCCGTTCTGAGGTAGTTGCTGGGACGGTTTTTGCGGTCGCCTCTTCCTTGGCGTGGACGCGTGATGACTGCCGGCCAGTGTGAGGGGCTGTTTTCTCCCGCGTGGGTGTACCTGGATTACGAGCCTGTTGTGGTGCATCCGTGTGCGCTCTGGCGTGTGGATCACTGTTGCGGCTGTGGCTATCCCAGGCAGCGTGTGCCATTGACGGAGCAGCGTCTTCTCCTCGTGGTCCTAGCGAGTCTTCGTTGTCTGTGGTGTCGCTCCCTCCGTGTTGAGATGGTGCGCTGGTGTTTACACTGAAGAGGCTCCTTACATAGTCTTCAGTGCGTTGGGCTGGATCCTCTGAGGCAATCCGTCTGTAGGGTAGCTCCCCGCCGTCCTGTCTCGCAGCTGCTTCTAGGACTTCGGCTTGGGCTATGGCGGCAGCGGCGTCTTCTTCTTTGCTTAGAGCCTCTAGATCCGCGTCTAATTCGGCCTTTCTACGTGCATTGGCAGCGGCAGCGGTAGCGGTGGCATTCTGCTCCTCCTCTTCTATGCGCGCCTTTTCTGCCCTTACGGCTGCCTCTCTCCGACCATATTCGGCCCTGGCACGTGCGGCCTCTGCTGTGGCTCGCGCCTTGGTAGCGCTCGCGCTTGCGCTAGACGCGTGAGATTGCACTGATCTTGCTGACCTTGATGAGTGTCTGGATATGCTTGAGCGCTGCGATGCAGTTTCCAGCAAAAGGTCCTTTCTCCTACTCTCAGCTTCCGTGATAGTGATACGCACGCGGCTGTCTCGCGCCAGGTCAATGTTACTCTGTAAGTCTCTTTCTTGCAGGCTTTCGCTGGTGTTGGCCCTGGTCAGGTAAGTAACGTATGCCTCTGATAGCTCTTGATAACGCGAGTGATCAGTCCTTAATTGCGTTATTGCCTGCTCGAGCTGCTGCGCATAGTTGCCAATACTAGTGACATTGCGTATTCCCAGTGTGGTTGTTTCCCAGGCCAACTCTAATTTAGCGCGGTGCGCTTCAATGTCGCTCTCATATTTTTCGCGGGCCTTTTGTGTCAGTGTGACTGTCCGTTTAGGCCTTGCGCCTGCCTGCGCCTGTTGCAGTTGCGCGGCGGTCTCTGTGTCTGAGAGATCGCTTTCCTGCGTGATGTCTGGTGAGGCTCTGAGTTCTGCCATGCTGTAGGTGTGTGTAGGCCTTTGCCAGTGCGTGTGGCGTGCGGTCTTTTACCTTGTCAGCGATGGGCGTCTGTCTCAGATGATGCCGAGCGGTGTCCTGCAGCGTGCAGCGTTGGGGTAGCTGTACTTACAGGTGTCCGTTGGCTCCTCACTGTGGGGCTGAGCAGCGGGTGGACTCAGGCAGAGAAAAAGGCAGTTAGTAATTGTGAGAGGAGCACTGCTGTTGCAAGGCTGCTGCGCAGCTTGAGCTACTGGTTGTCTGTGAAAGCTGCAGACTGTGTGCAGTTGCAGAGGCTGCTCTGTGTACTATTAGCAAAGTAAGGCTGCTCACTGTCTTTGCATAAAGCTGTGGTAGTTTGCTGTGTAGAGGCTTGTGGCTCTGTGTAGCAACGTGCTTGTGCAATGTGGTGAGAGACTGCTGATTATTTGCTATGTAGGCTGCCTGCTTGTTCCTTTAGCATAAAGGCTGTGGGTAGCAGCTCCTCTGTGTGTATTTCCCAAGGCACACGGTCCTCTTTTTACTATTCTGAAGCCAGGGCACGTTGATATGAATGGCTCCCGATAGCATTAACACAGTTCCCTTTTAAATCACTCCAAGTCCTGTAATATTTCCTCCACTTTATTGGGAAAAGGTAGCAGGGTACAGATACTTGTGGATGGTGTGTATTGGTGATTATTAGTTAGGAACCGGTAAAAAGAGATGGCCTCACCAAGGGTTATAAACAGAGAAAGGTTCTTTACTCACTGTCTCCAGGGTTGAAAAGAGGAAGTGAGGTGCGGTGTGGGCAAAGGAATAGTCTAGGGACAGACCATGTCTGAACAAACAGGAGGGGGGGCAGACTAGTCCATTCTGGTGAGAATCTCAGAGACTGCTGTAGCAGCTCACTGATGTCATGCTCGCAGGCAAGGAGTGCAACATTGTTGCAAGCCACGCAGGCACAGTATGTGTCTGCAGACTCCATGCAGCTGGGAATAAAATCTGACAGGCAGAAACTGCAAAGGAGAGAGGGGGGTGAGTCAGAAATGTGGCTCTTGTTCCATAACAGTGTGTGTGTGTGTGTGTGTGTGTGTGTGGCAGAGAGTCTATGTGGTGAGGGCCGGGGAACATGCAGGGAGGGGGCAATAATGTGAGGTGCAAGGGAGGGTACAGTGATGTCACGTGCAAGGGGGGAGACTAATGTGAGGTGCAGGGGTGGGGGGAATCATGTGAGGTGCAAGGGGGGGGGAGTCAGGTGACGTGCAAGGGGGAGAGAGTGATGTGACGTGCAAGGGGGGGGGGAGTTAGGTGACGTGCCAGGCGGGGGACAGTGATGTGGGGGCCAGGGGGGGGCAGTGATGTGGGGGGCAGGGAGGGGAGACCACAGCTGTGAAGGAGGGGGGGCAAAGCTGTGAAGAGGGGGGGGAGCTGGGAAGGGGAACGGAGTTGTGAACATGGGGGCAAGCCAGCTGTGAAGGGGGGTACATCCCGGGCAACGCCGGGTCTCTCAGCTAGTCCCTGTTTAAATAAAGTAGCCTCAGAGCTCTGAGAATCCAGCAGAGAGATAGTTAATTGCAGCCACTCAATTAACTAGTCTCCTCCTGGACTAATGAGAGCTCTGTAAAAAGCCTCATGTGAGACACAGGAGAGAGATTCCATAGCTCCCATTTGGGCTGACAGAAGGAGAGCAGAGAAGCCTGCACACAGACACTGTCTTGAGCACAAAGGCTGTGCTGAGATCAAGACATCCAGAGATCTATATTTCCTGGACACAGAGGACCCAGAAACCTGCCAGAGACTTACATGGAGGGTCACCTGCTCAAAGTACTTCCTGAGACTTTGGGGTGATAGGCTGGTAATGGGAATATCCCTCCAGTCTTGCAGATAGGGTCTGGGGAAGTAAGTTAGCCCTTAAAAAGTGATAAGGGTTTGTTATTTTGTTGTTTTGCCTGGATAAAGGAACAGGCTCAATAAAGCAAAGATATCATTTCACCCTAATTGGTCTCCATTATATGAACCTCTGCACACATCTCTTACATATGGTGTCAGAAGTGGGATGAGAGGTGGCCCTTGAATTTAAAAGGGGCCCCAGAGACGCCTGTGAATTTTTGTGCTTTTGCCTGCATATAGTTCCTGCAGCAACAAAACAAAGAATCACGTGCAGGACTGACCAGATTTAAAGGGCTACACATCCAGGCAGGAAAACTACACTGCACTCGAGAAAACTACAGTTTGACTGGGAGGACTGTGACAGATGGTGACCAAAACAAGGTACTGATGCTGTAACCAGAGTGTACCCCACCACTTGTGTGAAGAGAAAAAAAAATATGGGATTTTAAAAATGACCGCCCAGCTGAAGTCAAATACAGACTCTGCAAGAATGGGGAAGAAAATGTGTTCCTGGTGTAAAGAGTCCAGCCACATGGAGCAGTGTCCCTTCAGGCCTTATTCGGATGATGAGGATGATCCCTATGTGGCCACAGAAAAAAAGCAGCAGCCAGAGGAATATTTTTTTCAACGTGCCAAGGAACTGCGGCAGCAAGCAATGCACTGTGGTCACAAGGAAGGTACAGAAGTTTTTCTTAGCAAGTGCACATCCGGTATCACTGATGAGAAAGAATGTGTGCACAGTACTACTGATGTTTCAGAACCTACCAAAGTAAAGAATAAAAAGAAAAAGTCTACAGAGACGCCTTTGAGAGCTTTGAACTCTGCAAGCAAAGTCTGCCCACCTGTAGGACTACCAGCTGGGGTTCTAATGAATATAGTGAAAACAGCTGCAATAGCGTCTCCTGAGGTCAGGAAGAAAAATACACCTCATACCACCAAAATGGAGGACAAGATATGGCGTTCCTGAAATGAGTGGCCCTTCTGGTCCTATGAGAATACGGATAAGGATGAAGATATCTCTTATGGGGAACCCGAACTGAGTCAAACCCACAAAACACCCCAAGCATGGTGGAGGTGCCGAACCTCGGTATGCACCGAACAAACAGGTCTCTATGACCCCGAATATTCCTGCCAGCTAATGCAACTGCAAGAAAAGTATGGTGAATGCTGTGAAACTGCTGAAATTCCAAACAAAGAAGGAGACCCCAGTACCCCTGATGAAACAGAGTCGTCCAAAGCAACAGGTTGGGAAAAAAAAGAGGTTCTCCACTTACCATGGAAGAATCAGACACGTCCGTAGATCCTGCAGAGAAAAAGGAGGGTCGAGATGCCCTGCAGCCTAGAACAAATGGAGAATTCATCCCGCGGATGACAGAATATCCAGAGGGCCCAAGGCAGAAGTCGTGTACCCCAAAGAAGTGTCTGTCTGGTGCTGACAGTGAGAAATCCTCAAACTATATCAGGGAAGAGGAGCCAGAACCAATGAGTGATGATCCATTGACCAGCCCTGAAGATGCCCTGCAAAATGCCAAGCATGATTGTGATCTGCTCCGTGAACAATTGAAACTGGAGAGGGAAGATAACGCTGAGCTACAGAATACTGTTCTCGCAATGTACTCAGAATCCGGGACCGAATTGGAGCATGTAAGGACAGATCTAGATACTGCACATGCTAGTATTACCACCATGGATGTGTAACGGAGTGCTCACCACAAACAAGGCGTGACCACGAGGCTGAGGTGGGAATAGATATATAACGCCACCCACAGCCGCGGGGGCACGTCTGGAGCGTAGATTGGTCGAGGTAGGAGAAGTAAGGATAGTCAAAGATACTTGCCGAGTTTGGGGTTGGAGAGGTGCGGATCGTTGCAGGTACTTTTGCCGTGGTAAGGACTGGAGAGGTGCGGATCGTCATGGTACTTTGCCGAGATCGGGGTTGGAGAGATACGGATTGTCATTGGTGGCCGGGGTCAGGAGTATAGAAGAGCGGAGTCCAGTGAGATAGTCGAGGTCAAGAACAGAGAGCTAGGAACCAAGGATCAAGACAAGACAGTGGAGGCAAGGGTAGCAGTGAACACTTCGCAACATACAAAGGTTTATGCTCAGCCAATGGCCAGAGGGCAGGCTGAGCATATAAGGAAAACAGGAGCCAATGAGTATGCAGCAGAGTGGAGGCGCATCAGCAGCGACTGCTGCGATTGGGAGACCCAGTGCAGGAGACAGGTGTGGGAAGGATGCGGTACTTGCGGTGCTGCGGTACTTGCGTGCGCTGAGCACGCGTCGTGCGCTGATGACGTCCGCGCATGGGCGCAACCTGGAGGCGGGCCAGAAGAGACAGTATTTACCTCCACGCGGGATGGGCATGCGCCCTTAGTACAGCGGCTGGTCACTGGTTGGGGTAAGCGGGGAGCGCGCTGAGGGAGGCACGATTCATGGATCCTTACAGGATGAAAAGCAGAGCCAATTTGAGAATGATTGCTAATCTGAAACAGAAGTATGATGAGGCACTGAAAGAGATTAGTCTCTCTCAGCAAGAGGTTCGTAATTGCCATAGAGAGGTGGAAGTCTCTCAGAACGAGTTTCACACTCTCCGCATAGAACTGAATACCGCACATCAGGACTGAATTCTTAGTGTGGAACATGTGCTCCAATGCCGGGTCCGTTATAGGTACCAAATTATACTTGTCAATAATAAATCCACAAACACCATAGGGGGTAACGATATTAAGATTGAAGCAAAGATTCCTGTGGTATGGTTTCCTTAATGGGGACCTATATTCCCTGAAGGAACTGAGCAAAGGAGCAAACTCCCTGCACAGAACCTCATTGGGATGGGCCCTGGAACACTATTAAACCACAAAGCATATCATCTTGAATATAGTAAAGTCTCTTACTCACATTTCTGGAGCATCACCATCCAGTACTGGTGTGTGGAGCGTGCTGCAAGTTGTTAGAACATCCAAATCCGCATCCATAGAGGTGAAGGCGCACAGCAAAGAGAGTGGGTCAAAAACTAGTAAAAATATACTTTATTGGTCCATAAAAAAAGAGAGAATGGAGGTGCAAAAACCCTCACACCAGGAGGTCAACAGTGTCCGGACAGAGGTGGACATATCACAGAATGAAGTTCATACTCTCCACATAGCACTGGATGCCTCACACCAACAGATCAGCAGTTGCCGTACAGAACTGGAAGTCTCTAAAAAGGAACTTCACAGTCTCGCTGAGGAGCTGGACAACTTTCAAAAAGCTGTCTATAGTCTAAGTATGGATCTTAAAGTCTCTCAGAAGGAGCTTCACACCCTCAACCTAGAGATAGAAGTCTCACGCCAGAAGACCGGGAGTCTCAACTCAGAAGTGCGTAAATGGAAGGAGGACTACAAGGAGGCTCTGAATATTATAGAGACTGTAAGAAAAAACAATACAAGGCAGAAAAGTTAGAAGCATTGGTGCAATGCACACAAGCAGAGCACCTACTGCAGAACCAACGGCAAGGTCTGCGTACGCACTTACAGATTGCCAAAGAGAAGCAGCGATCTCTGTGGGAAGAAAATCTGCAGGCTGCTAAAGAAGTACAAGTGCTGCAGGAACATCTGATTACCCAGTGTGCCCCCGCAAAGCAGCATGAGAAACTGAAGGATACCCTGAGCATCACCAGAGCATTACTGGAGGCCAAGCTTAGAGGCCAGGTGACTCGGTACAAGAGGGAGCACAAGAAGGTGCAGAAAGTGAAGCAAGCAGCTGCGGCCCATGCGAAGAAATCAGCAGAGCTCCAAAATATAATGAAGAATGCGTTGATGCACACTCAGAGGAAGCTCCGGAAACAGGATTCATTCACTGATGAGCTAAACTTCTTAAAAGGGGAGAAAAGCAGCAGAGTAATTCAGAAGTACTACAAAGCTCTTGTCCAAGCAAGGTTGGAAAGACAAATGTATCTGCGCAAATGCTCTGCAGCGCTCACCATACAGGCTGCCTACAGAGGAATGAAAACTCGTCGGCTAAATAACCAGAATAAAGAAGCATGCCTTCAATCCATATGGAGAATGCAACCTCAAAGAATGAATTATGAACATTTGAAGCAGTGTCTAATCTTGCTCTAGTCAAACGTTAGGAAGTGTCTGCAGCAAAGATACCACAAAAAAAATGAAGGAAGCTGCTGTGTGATTCTATCCAGATATAGGTTCTACATCACAACCAAGCAAGCTGTGCGTTGCTATAAGCGCACCCACAATGCTATCTCGTTACTATGATCGGCTTTCCACACAAGTCAGGAAAGGAGAACCAAATTACGCTTGAGAAGCGCAATACCAATACAGTCATGCTACTGTGACCCCAGGGCCCAACCATAGTCCCCACAATGAAAATAGCTGCTAGAAAGATACAGTCTTTGGCTAGAGTCAATCGGTATGGTTAAAAACTCTGCCCAGCTTGAACCACCCGTGAATATGGCTACAGAATCCGATGCAGGTGGTCATCCTAAACTCAGGGAAGAAAGGATCGCCGACGCAGGGGAAAATACGTGACCAAGCGGTCAGAAGAAAGACTGTGCTTGGGAAAAGTCCTCCTCAAGCAACTGAACAGTGCTGAGCTTAAGCACCTTCTTGATGAGACATTACTGACCTGGAGAAAGGGCTCCAATCCCAATGGGACTAAGGGTTCTCTTCCTCCATCCACTCTCATTAGAGCCGCAAAGATATCTCGAGTGAGAGTGGAAGGATGGGCTTTAGACATGGCAAGCCCAAGCTCCCACAAACAGGGGAGGTATGTAACAGGGACTTATCCCTGTTTAAATAAAGGAGCCTCAGAGCTCTGAGAATCCAGCAGAGAGATAGTTAAGTGCAGCCACTCAATTAACTAGCCTCCACCTGGACTAATGAGAACTCTGTAAAAAGCCTCATATGAGACACAGGAGAGAGATTCCTTAGCTCACATTTGGGCTGACAGAAGGAGAGCAGCGAAGCCTGCACAGACACTGCCTTGAGCATAAAGGCTGTGCTGATATCAAGATACCCAGGGACCTATTTTTCCTGGACACAGAGTACCCAGGAACCTGCCAAAGACTGACATGGAGGGCCACCTGCTTAAGGTACTTCCTGAGACTTTGGGGTTATAGGCTGGTAATGGGAATATCCCTCCAGTCCTGCAGATAGGGTTTGGGGAAGTAAGTTAGCCCTTACAAAGGGATAGGGGTTTGTTATTTTGCTGTTTTTGTATGTTTTGTCTGGATAAAGTAACAGGCACAATAAAGCCAAGATATTATTTCACCCTAATCGGTCTCCATTATATGAACCTCTGCACACATCTCTTACAGCCCTCTATCAACAATTAGTCCTAATTGGACACATTCCCACAAATAATTACATGAATAAATGAGAGAGATTTTCAAATAGTAATTTCGGATGGCAATTGGTGTGATATCTGGGACAGTGTCTCTAAAACCTCAATCTGTACCCCAATAAAAGAAAACCTATATAGGATCATATTCAGATTATATTTAACATCCAAACAGTAGAGTGTAATATACCCAGGCTCTTTATGCAAGTGCTGGACAAGTGGTGATCAAATACTTTAGGTAACCTTGCCCACATATGGTGTTTTTTCCCTAAAATTGTGCGGTTTTGGAGAATGATGCAAGACTTGATTGGATCTACCCTGAAGATCAAAATTGAATTACATCCGATCACATTTATCTTAGCCAGACCAATAGAAAATGCAAGCCCACATTAACACAGACTAATATCTCATATCCATCCTGCAGCAAGATGCTCGATATCAGCGGTGTGGAAGATGCAAAACCCCCATCAAAATGCTCAATCGTCTGACGGATAAATTACGTAATGCTGATGAAAAGGCTTTCTGCATTCCTGAAGCATTAGGCCTCGGTCCCGCTGCGCTCGTTGGCGCGGGCGGCCATGTCGCGAGTTCCCCACCAGCAGGGGAATCCTCGCGAGCCGGTCCCGGTCCCCCCTGGCGGCACAGCTGACTACACGCTGTGGCGCGTCAGCCGCTAGGAGACACAAGACAATGGTGTTTCCTAGCGTTGACGCGTCACGTGGTGTGGCTGTGAGCCAATGGGGAGGGGAGGCTTCGGGAGGAGGAGAGGCTTCGGGGAGCGGGGAGGAGTGTGGAGTGAAAGCAGGTGAGTGCCTGTCTGTGTGTGTGTCTGAGTGCGTGCGTGCCTGTCTGTGTATGTGTGTGCCCGAGTGCGTGAGTGCCTGCCTGCCTGTGTGTGCGCGCGTGTGTGTATGAGTGCGTGAGTGCCTGCCTCCCTGTGTGTGTGTGTGTGTGTATGAGTGCCTGCGTGTGTGTGTTTAAAGTTACCCTCAGCAGCTCCAGCTCCAGCCCGAGTCCGTGGAGGGAGGGGGGGGGAGAGTAGCGGGTCCCTCCGCTCAAGCCACGCCCCCCCTCCCTGTCAAGCCTCCCACTCCCGCCCACCTCCCGCTCCGGCTCCCGCTCCCTACAGACCGCATATCGTGGTCTGTGGATCTCAGCGCACCGCCTGTCTGCAGTGCGGGTGCGCTGACTCTGGGAGCGGGGCCTTAGCCTAAGACCCAAACTTTTTACAAGAAATGGGATACATAAATAGATATGTCTTGATGGCTTTACATTAATTAAGATTTGCTAGAAAAACATAAGATAAAAAGTATAATCTTTTTGTGATGTAAATATACTACTTGTGTTTGTGCCCCAGGAATGTATAATGGTTGAATCCCCCACCTTTTAAAGCAGCAGTTCAAGCAATATCCTACATGTCTGTGGTTTTTTTTTTTTTTATAATAAATCAGTTCTGTACTATGAGAAAATACCTGTAGCATTTAAAAAATATATAAAAAACATTTTAAAGACATGTTTAATGTTTCTAATGTAGGAAGCATTTCCAAAGTGACAGCCCCTTCCCCTTCTGATAGGCTCTGGCTCTTGAGCCCCGCCCTCTCTCTAGCAGTGCACCAATTGTATCTAGTAACTGCCCAGTCAGTCATATTCCAGGACTACATCCCCCCTTTTTTTTATTTTCTACATCCTAACCTCTTCCTACACATTTTCAAGTTATTAAAAAGAAAAGGTATCTCCATTGCTTTTGTTCTTAAATATTTTGATTAAACTATTTATTTAAATGAATTAATACACAATATTTTTTTTATTGCAACCTAAAAGTTAAGGCTTATTTTAGATATTAACCCCCTTTTAAAAGTCTTTTTAAAAAAAAATGTATTTCATGTATGACTTATAATACACATAGTAAACACGGAATTGTAATAATTTTCTATAACACGGAAATAAAACTATTTTTTTCATACTCTGTTTCAAGCAGCATTTTATATCTTGAATGTAAACCTTGAATATTGACCATGTTGTAACCTTGGATATTTACGCAGTCCGTCTGATTATTCCAACAGTTAAAGATTTCACTGCTTTGACAACAAAAACAGAACTGGGAACCTGTCAACTATTACATCTCCTGACCCCTCTGTGTATGCCCCTCCTCTACACTAAAAAAAATCCTGTTGCAGAGAAAGGCCCCTTGGTTAGGTACTTCCATAGATGAGATAGTAGAACTGGCTACTCTGTTTGCTGGTTCTATATTAACCTGTTAGCTGCCCAGGAGGGCCTGCAGCACAGGCTACGCTTAAAGTGCCAGCGACGGTGACGTCAGGCTACGGTTGCTGGAAAAATCAAATGGAGATGACTTCCAGCAATTCCGACTTCCATGCTTACTATAAGCGCACGCGACGGCGGCAATGCATTTTTGATGCGACGGCGCTGTCGCCGGCACTATAAGCGCAGCCTAAGGCCTTAGATATAGTGGGCGCCCGACGGAGCGCATGGCGTCTCACGCGCCTGTCGGCCAAGCGATCTGTGGCCTGCGATCCACAGTGACGGGGAGGTGTGGCCGTGACGAGGCTCGTTCCCCCTCCTTGGCTGAACCACTCACGTGACCCGGCCGTCACGCGACAAAAACAAAAAAATTGTCTCGTGAAAAATGTGCCTCGCGGTCGCACACAGTATGGACGCAGCCTAAAGCAGTGCTGTGTAAGGCTAAGTCCATGGTGCTGCATACCGTGCGGCGCAATCACATTGCCTTAAGGCATTGATCGCTCCCATAGACCCCAGGGGTACGCGCGCGCGGCAGCAGGAGCGGGCGCACGTTGCACGAGGAATCAGTTGAAACTGATTTCTCGGCGTGATGAGCAGGTCACGTGAGCGGTTCACCCAATGAGGGCGAACCAGCTCCATGACATCACTGCCATTCCCCTAGACACGCCCCCGATGGCACGTGTAGCATGTCCGAAAAACGCATACACCTCACGCGGGTGATGTCACGAACGCGTATGCCTCCGCATGGGTGAAAGCTGCATGGACTTAGCCTAAGGCAGTGCTGTGTAAGGGCAGGTCCATAATGTTGTATTGCCTAAAGGCATTGATCGCGCCCATAGACCATGCGGACGCAAGCAGGAGGGGGCGCGCGTTGCGGAAGAAATCAGTTGAAACTGATGAGGGTGAACCAGCTCCGTGACGCCACTCGGCACGCCCCCATGTCGTGTCCAACATGGACACAAAATGCACTCGTTTCATGCTGGTGACATCACAGCTTTCGCTCGCCTCCACGCGGACGAAGGCTGTATGGCCTTAGTCTAAGGCAGTGCTGTGTAAGGCAGCGCTATGTAAGGCAGCGCTAGGTAAAGCAGCGCTAGGTAAAGCAGCGCTAGGTAAAGCAGCGCTAGGTAAGGCAGCGCTAGGTAAGGCAGCGCTAGGTAAGGCAGCACTGTGTTGGTATTGCTGGATCCTCTTGCAGAAAAGAGATGAAAGAAGATTTGGAATTGGAAATAAAAAATTTATTTTTAGACATGCATGCTCATTTTTTTAGGGATTTGCTGCTTAAATTATTTGATGTCCTTTACTGAGTGTCAGAAAGAGGCAATCTAAGCTGTACTTTAAAAAGAAAGTAGCCTTTGATTACCTTTATTGAAAACTAATTACCTAAGCTAACGCCCAATTCATTCTTCCGTGATCGATCAGCAAAGATCCTTTTTCGTGGGTGTCAAGAGAGAGGGGATTTGGCCCGGGATTAAACCCCATTTGGCCACCCCCTACTCTCACCTGGGAAGCAAGGGATTAACTGGACTGTGGTCCAGTAATGTGTTTTTACCTTGCTTCATCATCCTAATGTATATTCCCCTGTAAAAATGTATTGTTTCTGTTCCAGTATCTGCACCAACACATACACTGGGATTGATGCGGGAGGCTTAAGGGGTTAATGAGCTGCAGTTTAGGAAAATACAAATATGTTTGGTGTCTTTTCAGAAATATCTGGGCTTCAACAGGCTTGATTGAAGTTGGATGTGAAAAGTACAGAGGGGGTTTGGTGTATGTTAACACATATTGCTGGTAGAGACAGCTAGGCCCATGTCTGGAGCATTGGGTGTGAAATCTAGCACCTGTGACAAATGTTCTCTACACACGAGTCCCTGCTTCAAAGGATTTATTGACCAGGGGTTATGGGGGCCAGGGGTGCGGTTACCCAAGGAGATATCAGAATGAGTGACCTTATTAAATATAAGAATATTATGAGATGTCCTCGGCTGAACGTGCTAAAAGCTACATATGTGTATTCGTGGGACTGATTCGCACATAAGGATTACAGACACATGATGTCAAGCAGGTACTAAGAGACAGATATTAATATCTCTCTTAATTTTAATATTACACGGTAATATTTAGTCTTATTGGGAGCGTCATGCGTGCCGTAATGAATTAATAAGCTCGCGTGCCAGTAAGTACTACTGAACTGAAGTTATGAAGTTATTTAGATAGGAAAAGCAGTTTTTAAACGTCCTTGGGTGGGAGGAGTTTTACTCTAGGGAAAACTGTCAACCTCACCACTGATTTATGAGAGGGGCTGGGTTTATGTAGTGTTTAATGGGAAATAATTGTATAAGAACCAGGCTCAGCCTATGGCTATTGTTTATCGTGTCTTTGTGAGTTTCAAGATTGCTGCATGAACTGCTAATCAAGATTTGCTGATTATTTCATCATTCCAACTTTAAGTAAGTGCATATCTTGTCTGTTATTTGTATATCTCGTGTGTTCACCTTTTTCAAGGAATAAATTATATTTTATCATATCTAAGCCTCGTTCAGTTCAACCCAGTTATATTTTGGTGTGTATTATTAATAGCCTGTCACAAAGTTACCGTCACAGTGGGGTTCACTAAATGGCTGCCTTTCAGTTTCAATCAATCCTTCAGTCAGTGTAACTCAGCAGCTACAATGTAGCCTGATATTACTAAGGTGATATTATATATTGTTACTGTTTGCAGCTCAAAATGCTGGGAATATTGGCAACAAATTATCACAAACAAGAAAGTGTTGCAAATATCTTGCACTGCTGAAGAAGTCTATTAAAACCTGCTATAGAAATCAAAGGATGCTCGGTATATTAAAACTCATTAAAAATGGCATTAAGCGTTGAATAAAAAAAAAATTGTAAGTATTATCTACTGAAATGCTACAGAACTGATTTATTTAAAAACACACATGTACAGTAGGATATTGCATGAACTGCTCCTTTAAAACATATATAGTTGTTGGCGTGGAACGTGACAAGTCTGCTGACTTCATACTGTACACACAGTCATCTGTTTTGAGCAGGGTGATTTAGAGTTCCTGAAATACTTTCCTCAGATTACCAGGCCTCTCAAGCCCTAAACACTGAGCAAAGTGCTCTGTAACCTTCAGGCATCCTCTAAGAGCCTTTCAATGTACTCTGTGTTTAATAAACATGCAACTACCTAATTCACCTATGTATCATGTTCTTAGCATAGAGTTCAGCAAATAGTCAGGTTTCTTGTTCTCAGGGCATTTGAGTCAATTCACATCCTGGTATCCCGGAGACGTTTGCATCATCCTATGTCACAAATGAAATGTGCGTGAAAGTCTTACTGATCTTGAACTTATTCTGAACACTAAAACCTGTACTCTTTTCAGAACAAGCATATAGATAACTAAAGGAAAACTGGGTCTAATTACAAAAGCACTTCTTCATAACATTTTTGAAAAATACATCACTTATTTGGTGATTAATGAAAACATGTATTATTAAAATGAGACTGCAGAAAATGTTGCTAATCTTTTAGCAGAGTGCAATACCTTTCCTCTCATGATTTCACTGCATTAATAACCCAATGATTATATTCCACTAAGTACATTAAAAAAAAATACTTTTAAATGGGATTTAATGGGGGGGGGGGGGGTGGAGGGGTGGAAGTACCAAAAAGAAAACAATTGCTTTTGCTAGCCCCCAATGCCAAAAGATTGGGAACTACTGTCCTACACTTTCAGTTGGACTTATTTATCCTGCTAAATTGATAGTTAGAAAAGCTGAACCATAATTAATTGAGCAGGAAGTCTATGAAAAGATGAGAGAGTTTGATACAAAAAAGAAAAAAGACTTGTTCACGTTACATTCCTTTGCTTGAGGTAACAGACACATGGAGTATCATTTTATTTAAAAAAGGCACTACTGATGGGTTAAGTAAAGTATTATGCACCTTTTTTGAATGGCATATTAGTAAAATAACTCAGGGGGCCATGTATCAAGATAATGCATTTACTAAGGCAAAAATAAATTAAGGACAGGTTAAATTAAAAGTAGCTGATTGACACCTTAAAAAAAAAAAAAATCAATCTAGGTATCTTCAATCATTGTTCTAACTTTTAATATTTCCATGGTAAACAAATGCTTTGGGTGGGTTTTACAATATTTATGTAATATCTTTTTGGTCATAGCACTGTTAATCCTCAAATCTACGTGTGCACTTTTGTTTTTGGTATGTCCCTTCTACAGTAATTCCGATGCCATCATTGGACAAACAGAACCACATAAAAAGCTGTGGTGCTCAAATTGAGCGGACATCAAAAATGCTAAACATTTCTTTTTCACGGAATACAAATAAATGTTTATTTAAGCCCTTCAGTGCCCTAATGATGTATAGTAGAACAAGTGTGGGACACCTGCTTAGCCGGTAGGCAGGAGAGCTTAAGGTGCAATAGGGGTAATAGGACAGAACTATGCTGAGATTCTCTCCACGAGGGAGAGTTGGCAGAGAGGAATCCCCCAAAAACATGCACTCGCTGATCTGTGTGTAGATAGTAGAGTATAGGTGGAATAAGAGGTAGATGGTATCTCAAACGCTGGGAGCGATAATGCTGTACAGAGCATGTCATGAAAAGTGGAACCCCAGGACCCCTTATGCCATTATTTTAGGGGCTGTCCGTGATCGGTGCTCCCGTGGAGCGTGGATGACGTACCACACTGAAGGGGCGGGCCCATCCCCTTCCTTTCCGGCGGCCAGAACCAAAGCGATCGCGTGATCAGTCAGTGCAGGAGAGTCTGTGGCCACTGAGGTAGCAGAACCCTCTGGCAATTAAGGAGTTAAGGATGATGTATGTATGTATGAGTTTATTTATATTGCGCCATCCAGGTACATAGCACTTCCCAGCAGTAATACACGTAATATAACAAAATGGGAATAAGCGCTTCAGACATGAAAGTAATATTAGGAAAGGGAGTTCCTGCCCTGAAGAGCTTACAGTCTAATTGGTAGGTAGGGAGAACTTCCAGAGACAGTAGGAGGGCGTTCTGGTAAGTGCGTCTGCAAGGGGTCAAGGTCAGTGCCTCTGAGATGTATAGTATCAGCCAAAGGAGCTACCCATATGCTTCATTAAAGTGGTGTGTTTTAAGAAAGGTCCTGAAGGTGGAGGGAGAGGTGCCAGTCAGATATTGAGAGGAAGAACATTCCACAGGTGTGGGGCAGTGAGTGAGAAAGGTTTAAGGCGGGAGAAGACATACTTGAGCAGAACGCAAGAGTCGGGGACCTGTTAAAGGAAGCCAATTACACTGATAGGCTGACTACCAAAGTATTTCGATTTTCCCTTTATTTGAATTCAAATTACCAAAGGGAAGTGTGGTCTGTATACCCTACTGTATGTACCTATTGTATGTACTTATTTATTGATTCTTTGGGTTTACAAATACAAGGGAACATTTCTTTTATTGGTTGATATAGGATATGACACTTAATTTTACTACCAGGAATCAGCTGGTCTAAAAAGTAGCACAGAACCTTTCATGTAGCTTTAGTTTACCATCTGGATGATCCATCAGACATGGAAAACATTTTTTTTTAAAGAAATAAAACTTGACAGGCTTTTTTTTTAAAAACTTTAACCTTAGTATAAACTCTATTATTAGTGTGTGTGTTGAGGCTCGCCTTGCCATTGTTTCGTTCAAAGGTTTAAAAAAGTTCTAACCACACAACCTAGGCGATCCCAGCTTCACATTGCAAAGCCTGTATAACCATCCTCACACTGACGAGACCCAAAAGATCAAAACTGCTGTCTGTGTGTAGGGTTACTGGCTGTGCACTTCTTTACCCCAGGCTGTGCTGAAAAGCTGTGTAATGCGGCAGGCATAAGCTTATAGGGGTCCATGTTAAAATGGATTAGAAGCAAAAGATGACACTGTTTGCTCATTTGCATGTCATTACCCAGAATCCCTGGCTGCAGTGGAAGCACTGTATGCAAAGTGATAACGGGGAAAAGCAGGATCGTAGACCTGTCTGGGACATGAGAATGTGCTCACACATGATATTTTTATTTGCTGCAAAAAGAATTTGTGAAAAGTTCCCTTGGAACTTGTCTACGTTCAAGCAAAATTGTCTCAAAATTGTCTAACATCTAGTAAAATTGGGTAATTTGACCAGCTGATCTAAATTCAAACAACATCAAGACCCTGAAATAGATCTTTTTCTTGAAAAAAATTAAAAAAAATAATAATAAAAAAAACATAGTTTCAGTCTAAGGAGGAATGGAGTTTGTCTTTTGCTGGGTGAACGACTTGCGAACATTTAAAACGGCAAAGCTTTCTTCAACAGAAAAAAAAGGGCTAATTTTGCATTGTTTGTGAACTTGCGTACAAAGTTTGCACATCTCTACTCAAGATATGTCAGAAATAGAAAAGTATCTCCAGTTATAGTTTCTTTGACATAAAAAGGCGAATGACATGCCAGTTAAATCTCCTGGGCCTGCTGCATGTCTCTCAATACTGCCTTCCGGCAGTGAAGAAGTTGACCTACAAGATGCATAATTGAATGTACTGTTCCAAAATACACAAAGAGCAAAACTACCATTTCTGCCAACTTTCTCAACAAAGAAAGGCTACAACTTTCTATGAATAGAAACCTCGCATATAATTTGCTACAATTACTAATTAACTTCAACCTTTAATGACGTTAGTGAGACTAGCAATTTCCCCCTCCGCCAGGAATCATCTCCTTTCATCAGCCGTGTTTTTTTTTAGCGAATAAAAACTACTGCAGACAGATGCACGGAAAGGAAAATGTGAGACACTAAATGAAAACATTTGTCAAATAAAATAAAAAAAGAAATGTCATTCCCCTCCCCCCTTCCCAATCCCATCACTGCAAGGCTTCCAGTGGAAGAAGTGTGATGGCAGCAGGGGGTTTCAATACTTCTTCAAATACAAAGATCACCCGTGAGCACATTCGTATGTCTCGGACGGGTCTGCAACCCTGTGCTTCCCCTTTATCTCCTAGCACACAGTGCTACCACTGCAGCTAGGGATTCTGGGCAATGACATGCAAATGAGCTCTCGCAGTGTCACCTTTTGCTTCATGTTCCATTTCAACATGGACCCCTTCTTGACCCCTAAGACGAATACTTATTTACAAACCCACATTTTCAGAAATACGTCTTCAGCCGGGACTCTGCCTTTCCCGTCTTGTACCAATATATCCATATAAGCCATAGTCACAGGCCATGGCCCCCTTGTTTTCATAACATTGGGGTTTCCTGAAATCAGGGACAGTACAACTACTGTTTAAAAAATATTACTTCCAGGGACCAAGACTAAAAATCAGATAATGTAGTTAACCCCTTCTGTGCTAGAGAGATTTTTGCAGTTCAGCCCAGCTTTAAATATGTGTCTATGTTCTACACCAGTAAAGAAGGGTAATGCATGGCAGGACGCCAATGAAAAGGAGTATTCAATACCAACTCCTAGGGCAACATGTATCAAGATGATACAATTTGGAAACATTTTCTGGTGCTAACTTGCACCAGCATCATATCTTTTACAGTGTCCTTATGTCATTCCCTGAACGTCACAAATAGAGATGGGCCAATGTGTCAAGCTCTGTTCCACTAATTATTTGCAACGTTTTAGGCAAAATTTGATTCACAGAGATATAATAATAACTTTATTTCATATAGCACTTTTATTCCAATGGGACCCAAAGTGCTTCACAATTACAGTACAGTGCATGGTACTCAGCACACTACATAGAATTTTTACAGACACAGTCCCTGCTGTGCTTACAATCTATGTTTTTGGTGTTTGAGGCACAGGGAGATAACGTGACCTGTCCAATGTCACAAGGATCTGACACTGGGAATTGAACCAGGTTCCTCTGCTTCAATCTCAGCCAATCGCTCCTGCTCGGGCTGAGATTGAAGACTAAATTTGTCTACTGTATAAGCATCCCTCACTCACAGCACTTAAGGTTCCCTTATGACGTTCACAGAACATCATACTATTTTTGCCTTTTTTCTAGGGAAGTCACGTAATCGAAACAGAAGGGCGCTGGCCGCCACCATATAAATACTGCCAAAGCAATCCCATGGTAGCGATCTGGGAAGTCAGAGGGGACTCAGTGTTGTTACCGATCTTCCGACATCATAAAGGAACTGTATGTATTAAACCTTGTGAGTTTCCTACATCTTTCGCTGATCTCCTATGCATAGAGGTTATTTAAGTGATGCACTGAATACCTCTTCCCTCAGCTGGTTCAAAAACCACGTTTCATTGCACTTACTGACGCAAGCGGAGCTAAGTTGATACCAAGCTCAGCGATACATTGGTGCAAAGGGGTCAACCTGCCATTGACGTTTTCAGTGTTTCAATGTAATGTCCTGTGGATCTAGGTCTTAATAACTATGCCTCTCTTACTCCCCACGTGGGTAATTTCAACATCATTACACAATCTGACAAAGGGTTCATGAAAGTGAACTAAAGACAGCGTAGCTGTATACAATATAAGTTTTTAAAATATTTTTTTGCCACCCTTTATCTATTTATTTTTTGGTTTGTAAACTATTTTTTAAAATATATATATTGTACCTTATTTATAAAATAATCATGGCGTCATTATTAGTCAAATGGATCAATATAAGTAGTTGCTATGCATGTGTTCAGTGGACAGGAGCTAGAGATCTGTTGCATAACAGACTAAACATTTCACTCCGTATAATTAATTATAGGATCGAACATTATGTGGCCGGCACCTTTCAGCACTGAAGGGCTTAGGTAAAACAGTAAATTATATCGCAATTGGTAATACTTTTATTGTGCAATTGAGGTTTTAAGATTAAAGCTTCCAGGACCACATCAGATCCCTTTCCTGCACACTATGCATCCACCACATGCATCCATCACATAGACACAGACATGACTGTGATCCTCCTATACTGCAAGTCCCCTCACCCCAGCTGTAGTGCTTAACATTGAACACAGGGCGCTTTGCATCGATGCCTTCAAAGTTAACTCCTTCTTTACAGGAGAGAGTCAGCGTTGGTGTTTCACATTAGCAGGCAAAGAAATTACTTTGATCACTGTGAGTAAATTAAGTAGCACCCTCATAACAGGTTTTTGTTGCTGATGAGAGCTTCATGTGTTTGCAGTTGATTTTATAATTAATCCTTCACTGCATGAGGGGTCCGCTGCATGTTGCTGATACCTCTGGCAGTGAGGAGTAAAATGAGAATCCCAGTAGCAGGGAGTTTGGATTTGTGAGAAGATCGGTACAGTACCTTCATGGACTACATAGAACCTCAGCTGCTTCCTAGAGTGACAACTCCCAAAGAATTCAGTGTCAGAATATAATTCAGAGATTGCAGAACTGGGCAAAACAAAATTACAGTAATTCAGTATTGTAATAGGTTTTTACCCTTCAGTGTGCGATTAAACCAGCAACACATTGCAGAACAAAGTAGAGCGTTATTTCAACATAGCATCATTTGTAAACACCATCAGTGCTAGAAGAGGCCAGCAACACTTAGGACCTTTTTCTATATTGTCCGAAGCGGCCTTCTGTCCTTTTTTGGCAAAGGTGAATGGAGATTTCCATCAGAAAAATTACCCAAGCAGATGGTTTGGACTACAGTATATAGATTTATCACCTTAGTTTGTTTCGGTTAATTTTACAATCTACTATGCCTTTTTAAAGATAGCCGAAGTGACAAATAGACCAGCCCCCAGTAAATTGCAGAGGAGGGGATACATTTCCCATCTGCATGCCCGTTAAACCCTTTCAGTGCTAGAGGGGACTGCAACACTTTACAATGCCCCAGTGCCACTTACAGGGTTAACACATTGGGTACAGGAAAAGCCAGTACCACATGGTAAAGCAATAAAGGACTATGCACCTTTACTGCCAAAAAGACTCTAGACATTACACAGGAAGAATGGCTCCAAGAAATGCTATAACATACCATCCAACTGTACCTATTTAGACGGTACTGTACCTGTATTATACCTATTAAATTCAGCTGTACTTATTGTATGTATTTCTGCCAGTGATTAAAGCTCAGAATCTTCAGCTGAGAGATTGCTGACTGATCTGCCAATGATAAGCTGGTTTAGGGTAACTGGTCACTTCAATTGCGTGTGTGCGTGTGTATATATATATTATATATATATATATATATATATACACACACACATAAATCCTAAAATACACATATTTGATGTGTACTATGATCTGTGCATATAGTTAATTGCACATGTCACAGTCCATATAAGAAAGTATCCTTTGCTTGGAAATCTCCGGTCTGTACTGACGTAGCAAATAAAGCGTACCCCTATTTTCATATGCCGAATGTTGGAGGGCCTGCCATAAGTCTTTGGGATAAGACGATGCTTAGATTTGCTGCTTTCATGGCCACCATGATCCCTCCCACACTGCACAGTCACAACACAGACACATGATGATTGCTGCTCCTCCTATGCTGCACTGTCCTCAACTCCCCTGGTCCCCTATGCCTTTAGCTGCTCAGTAATGCGTTTCTAGCTGTCCTGGCAGCGAAGGGGTTAAACGGGCTATTTCTCCCCCTTAGGTCCTTATTCAAAATGCCACGAGGACATCTTCACTGTTTCACAGAAGTCGGAAGCTCTGTCCAAATAACCAGGGTTTAAAAGCTACCCTGTCAAGAAGACAGCTTCACCGCATTTTCAACAGGTGCCTGTTCGTACAGCATAAATCCGTGTGATTGACGACTTGGAAAAAAATAAAAATCAGAGAACAAGGAGTTAAAATTGTAGGTAATTCACCCTTAAGGTTTATGTAGGTAATTTGACCACATAAAAATTATAACCTTATGACCAGGATGGAGTAAGCAAGATTGACACCCTTTGCAAATGAATACTAATGCCATTCTTCAAACATGTCACTGCCATTAGTTCCCTTTGATCCTATGTCGAACTAAACCTTTAGACTATTAACTTTTTAAAGGAGCAGTTCCTCCTGCTGGTTTATTTGTTATTTTTTTTAACCCGTTTTTTTTTTTTTTTTTTACAAGATGGGGACCAAGGTACTTCAAGCCAAACGCCACGGGTTACCGGGTTGAACCAACCTCAGAGGAGTCAAAATGGCAAATATTGAGCCAATAGTAAACTGTAACGTCTTTGGTTGTGGCTTCCTATTGGATAGCCATTTAAATCCCATTTAAAAATCTGCAGCTCTGGAGGACCCCCGGGTCCAATTCTGTAAAAATGGCCGTTGGTTAAAGTGGATTGCTCCTTTTAGAGCACACAACTACTTTTTAACCATTCACTGCACTCAAGGAATACATTGATGCCACGTAGGCAAATAGCTAACAGGTGCATACTGTATATGCAACTCTATTATCATGTATTAAAGGCTAAAGCAGTAAAATTCCGGGCATTATTGAAATCCCTGATCTCTGACTGGTAGAATTCTGGGCATTACCCACTCAGTAATATCCGGAATTTTTGGCAACTTGCCAATTCCCCTTTCAGAGATGCAGAGAGAGCGCGCTGTGGAAAAAAATGCCAATTTTAAAACTTAACTGTAAATACCTCTTCTGGTCCAAGCTCCGGCAGCACCTCTGCTCCTCTCCTCAGTCAGCTCGGCAGCATATGCAGTCTCTCCCTCTCTCACAACACCTCTCCTCACACAGCTCAGCTCGGCAGCATATGCAGTCTGTCCCTCTCTCACAACACCTCTCCTCACACAGCTCAGCTCGGCAGCATATGCACTCTCTCCCTCTCTCACAGCACCTCTCCTCACTCAGCTCAGCTCGGCATGATATGCAGTCTCTCCCTCTCTCACAGCACCTCTCCTCACTCAGCTCGGCAGCATATGCAGTCTCTCCCGCTCTCACAGCACCTCTCCTCACTCAGCTTGGCAGCATATGCAGTCTCTCCCTCTGTCACAGCCGCTAGTGCTGTCAGAAGCTGTGTGTCCCAACTGGTAACTTTGTTACGTGCAACAAAGTAATATTTCTCACCACTTCTATAGCTTGTGCCAAGGTAATTTGTATTTGCTTTTTATTTAGTTGTAGTAAATATCACTGTCCCCCCACCATCTCCCCTCCACGTATCTCTCCCCTCCACCTACCTCTCCCCCTCATCCCCCCACTTCCCTTTTTCTCCCCTCACCTCTCTCTCTTCTCCCCCCCCCTCCCCTCTCATTTGCTACTTTACTTTGTTTTCCTACACAGGTGCATCAGCGTAGTTCCGATTTATATATCTATACAAAAGTGTCAATTATTTTATGAAAAAAGCCTACATTTAGCCTATAATAGTAATAATCCCCTCAGAACAGGGCATTACTGGCCAATAATGCTCTGGCTGGGTTAAAGTCCCCTCGGCTTCACCTCGGTCCTTCAACTCTTCCAGCCAGGGCATTATTGGCCAGTAATGCCCTGTTCTGAGGGGATTATTACTTAAATAATGCGCATGCAAGCAGTCCCCTCCCTCATGATACCAAGCATAGGGAGATGCAGGTTTCCCGAGTCAATTCACGATGATTTTCCAGAAGAATGGAAAGTGAAATGAATACCGGGAAGAATATGACCTCCACTGAAGCTTAGGTGTTTTTATTTTTATGCTCATAATCCTTTACATCTGATCAATTTAATTAAACAGGTCTGTTGAACTGCCCCTTTAAATTATTGCAATATTTTGCCTTGATAGTCCTACCATGGAAACTACACTCAATTTTTCCTTTCATCCAATCTTTCACCATGAAATGTTGATGTACTTTCACGACTGTACGAATGCTTGAATCTTTGCTTTTCAAATCCTCAAGTTCTTGAAAATCCAACCATGGTTGTTTTTCTGTTTACATAAACAATATTCGGTCACCTTTTTCTGCATGTTTCATTAAAGAAGATTCTTGATCATTCTTCCCACCATGGGGTATTTCCTTACAAGGGTAGGCTCTTTTTTTTCAATGATCTTTATTGAGTTGGTCCTCAGAATTGTAACCTGTGCAAAATGCCAGCTACCTAAACAATCACTGTAAATTGAAATGTATTGGTGGTACCTGTGCCAGGTGTCATGCCGCATTTGATGTAAAAATTCTTCAACTGGATTTAATAAAGGGCATTACCCTCTGTGAATATAGTTACAGTTACATAGTACAGGCATACCCCGCATTAACGTACGCAATGGGAACGGAGCATGTATGTAAAGCGAAAATGTACTTAAAGTGAAGCACTACCTTTTCACACTTATCGATGGATGTACTGTACTGCAATCGTTATATACGTGCATAACTGGTGTAAATAACGCATGTATAACAGGCTCTATAGTCTCCCCGCATGCGCACAGCTTTAGTACAGGTAGGGGTACAGGTAGGGAGCCGGTATTGCTGTTTAGGACGTGATGACAGGCGCATGCGTGAGCTGCCGTTTGCCTATTGGGCGATATGAACTTACTCACGAGTGTACTTAAAGTGAGTGTCCTTAAACCGGGGTATGCCTGTAGATGAAAAAAGACATACGTCCATCAAGTTCAACCTGTGCTCAATTTAGATGACAGATACTTTATCCTATAATTGTACTTACAGTATATTGATCGTGAGGAAGGCAAAGTATAAAACCTGTAAAAAAAAGAAAAAAGTGTCCTGAGGTGATTTAAACTAATCTAATCACTGTAAGTTTACATGCATTGATACCTATGCCATGTTTGATGCCTAATTTGATGCTAAACTTCTTTTCAAGACAGGCCAAATTCAACTAGGTTTTATAAAAGTGACCTGAAGTGATTTAACTTTTTGAAAACCCATTTATTTATTCACAGTACATTGAAATACACCGAGGACCTGATCCACGTTTGAGGCCTAAATTGACACAAAATCCTTGTCTGCTAAAGGAAAACGAAACTGGATTTTATAAAGGGCAATCTTATTAAACCCTTAAAAAACAGCTACTTTTTCCATTGCAATATGTTGATAGTTGTGAGTATTATGTAAGGGAACCCACGCAGCAGCTATTCCTCCCAGACGTCTATATGAATGTAACTCATATGATGTTAGTGCCTCCTGGGCAAAACCTCCAAAAGTAAAAAAAATAAGATAGCAAAAAAATAAATGCTGATGCTGCTTTAACCCTGGAAACACTACCGCTACTTATTCAAATTGTGAAAAACGGGCACCCTTGCCCAATTTGGCACATGATTTGATGCCTAAACCATTTTGATCTGAGCTTAATGAAAGTAGGGTTTATGTAAGGCAGTGTTTTTCAACCAGGGTTCCTATGAACCATTGGGTTCCCCAGGCATCCCCAAAAGGGTTCCCTGTAATTTTCAGGTAATTTGAAAATGTTACCAAATACAGAATAATTTACAATGCATTAGATCTCAGGATTTGGGTTCCTTAGAATTTCACATAGGGTTCCTTAAACAAAACAAAGGCTGGAAACCACTGATGTAAGGAATCCCCATCCCCTCTGTGAAAATAAGTGTCTCAAAGTCATTTAACCCTTGGGAGTTACATTGTCACAAAAAAAGAAGCTGGAAAAGGAATGAGAAGGTACTGTGGCCATTATTTTGCCTTGACTGGCTACTTCATCATGCAATGATGTGCCTACAATCAGCTCCTCTCATGCAATTTTGTGTACAAACACAGCTCCAGGTTTATGTAATCACAAACATGCCCTCGTCATGCAATGCTGTGGATCCAAACAGGCCCTCGTCATGCAATGCTGTGGATCCAAACAGCCCCTCGTCATGCGATGCTGGGCATCCAAACAGCCCCTCATCATACAATGCTGTGCATACAAACAGCCCCTCGTCATGCAATACTGTGCATACAAACAGCCCCTCGTCATGCAATACTGTGTATACAAACAGCCCCTCGTCATGCGATGCTGGGCATCCAAACAGCCCCTCATCATACAATGCTGTGCATACAAACAGCCCCTCGTCATGCAATACTGTGCATACAAACAGCCCCTCGTCATGCAATACTGTGCATACAAACAGCCCCTCGTCATGCAATACTGTGTATACAAACAGCCCCTCGTCATGCGATGCTGGGCATCCAAACAGCCCCTCATCATACAATGCTGTGCATACAAACAGCCCCTCGTCATGCAATACTGTGCATCCAAACAGCCCCTCGTCATACAATGCTGTGCATACAAACAGCCCCTCGTCATGCAATACTGTGCATACAAACAGCCCCTCGTCATGCAATACTGTGCATACAAACAGCCCCTCGTCATGCAATACTGTGCATACAAACAGCCCCTCGTCATCCAATGCTGGGCATACAAACAGCCCCTCGTCATGCAATGCTGGGCATCCAAACAGCCCCTCGTCATGCAATGTTGGGCATCCAAACAGCCCCTCGTATTGCCTTGACTGCCTTGCCCAGGACATACTTGAAAACGAGAGGTAGCTCTCAATGTATTGCTGCCTGGTAAAACATTTGATATATAATTAAATAATACAAACAGTCCCCCATCATGCGATGCTGTGCATACAAACAGCCCCTCGTCATGTTATGCTGTGCATACAAACAGCCCCTCGTCATGTTATGCTGTGCATACAAACAGCCCCATGTCATGCAATACTGTGCATACACACAGCCCTTCATCATGCAATCAGCCACCACTTAATCATGTACACACACACATCGCCTTTCTCATCACCAATCATGCTGTAAGACATAAGTGTGGGCTGCAGGTTTTCCCGGATCATGCAATCCGTGGCTGAGCCGGATCACAGAGACTGGCAGATAAATCAGGAGAGCCTGTGCATGTGAGCCTGTGCTTGGGGGCGCCGCCTGCTGCTCCAGCTCCTCATCTTCACGCTGCCTCCTCATACTGCTGCACATCCAGCTGCCGCCACTGCTATAAGAGCAGCGTCTCTGGAGTCACTCCCAACTGCACGTCTCCCCTATCTTTTTTTCCACCGGACCTGCCGCCTCCTGACAGGGCTCTCTGTGCATGCAACCCACCCAACCACATCCATCCTGGGATTAGGAGCCGAGCACAGCAGCTCTGCCAACTGGGGATTTTATTTCCAGGGATCCACTAAAGGTGTTAGAAATATAAATGTCTATAAAGAAAAAAAGAAGCAACCTGCAATCCGGGATTACAAAGGCAGGGTGGTGTTTCCCTGCGCCTGGCACCCATGGTCACTCTGTGTATCCTCCTCCCCTCTCCAGCTGGCTCTCTGGGGGGCTGGGTGCTGTGAGGTGCAACGAGATGAGCAGGTCCTGCAGGAGGGTTGTGCTACTGCTGCTGATCTCTACATGCGGGCTCAGCTGGGTTCATGGTGAGTATACACACACATGTATTTTTCTGCTCCCCCCTTTCCCCATACCAAGGCTTCTTTATTACCTCTGACACACACACACACATATATATATTCTTGATTATTTTACTGCGACTGCAGAGATGGGAGAGAATGGCTCTTCCTCATGAATAAAACTAGGAAGGAAGATCTAGCTCCCATATTTATTCATTGAATTACATGGAGCTAAAGAACTGGTAATGTTGCAGCTCTCATCCCAATGAGTGTATAACAAATAAAGGGCGCCCTAGTTTTCCTTCTGAGTTTTCACAGGTTGGTATGTGGTTGCGTTTAGCCATTTTATTGGGTGATGGGATTACATTTCTATATAATTATAGTTTAGGACCTCGGACAGCTTAAGGCTACCCTTATTAGCAATCATTTTTTCTTTGTAATTTTTTAATTGGAAGTACCATTCCAAATTAACCTGTTCATAGCCACCAGGGGGAGGGGGTTCTCAATTAACTAATTGCTTTGCCATTGAAGGTGCTGGATATTAAATACCATTCAGTGACGAGATTTACAAACTTTCTTATTTCTGTGACTTGGATGTACCCATCCAGATGGGACCTTCCTGTTTATGGCATTTTAAAAGGAAAGCCGAAATCCCCCGTAATGAATACAAGTCACCTAGCAAAACAGATTTGTAATCTCTTCAATTAATTTACAAAGCCTTCACCCGGCTCTGCATGGGTTATACAGGGCTACCTGTTTATCTTGGTCCTAGAGTTAAAGGGCAATGAATGGGATGTGAAGTACAAGATCTGGAAGCTTTCAATGGTGTTGGCATTACCTCTGCTTCATTTCCTTGCTGAGCCCTGGAGTCTGTCACCAGCCCAGCACATGTAATAAAAGGCTTTGATTGCAGGGCGGCACTTTTATGTGTCGCTACAGGACTGTGCAGGAGAAGTGCGCTTCTCTTTCTGTCACCACCAGCTTGCACATGCCCTGAAAAACCTGTAAAGAGAAAATATATAAACATCCAGCAGACGTGTTGACAGCCTCTTTGTTTTTGTTGATCCTCCACACCCCCTCTAAGGGTAAAAGTCACTTCTCTTGACCCCTGTCAGTTGAGGGATTTATGAAAAGAATATGGGTCTATTTTGAACTTCCAGAAACTGTCCTACTGATTTGTTAACAATTAACCACTTTAACCTCCCGGCAGGACAAGGGGTTAAGTGGGAACACTTTCAGTGCTGCATAACCTTGGTGCTTTCACTGCAACATAATAGGGTCACAGGTGCAAACTTGTATATCCCAATGGAGCTTGTGCCTCTTCCCTAGAGTTTTTAAACCTTACGTGCAATATTTAATTACAGCTATAAAATATTAAGTGTGTGGGAAGTCACATCTGTAGAAAAAAAAAGAAACATAAATAAAATCCTAGCACAGTGTAAATAGAAAAATGTGGCTAGCAGCAGCCGACATACAGTAGTCAACTTAGAAGGCAACCCTTGTTTATAGGGTACACAATACAACAATGTGTTGCAACCATTTCACTGGGTGAAGGGCTGACATTTTATATTGAATTGTGTTTGTTCTGCTGCTTTATGACCACATGGTGTTGGCATAGATCTGCCAGCATTGCAGGACCGCACGGTGGGAGAGTATACAGATATGATGCATTTAGGTTTACTGTGGATTGTTGCCCATATTTACTAAGCAAGAAGCTTTCTGCCATAAGACCCCATCGCATAAATAAGCTCTACAATGTCTTCTAGGATCAGGTGTCTTATGGCAGAGAACTGCTTGGTAAATATAAACCTAGACTATGACGTTGAATAGCAAGCTCATGGCCCACCCAGCCTGGCCTTTCTCCCATCTGCTGTAACACTTCAGACCCTATTTGATCCTTGACCTTGCATATTTAGGATCGCCTTATGTCTATCCCCATGGCTCTACCTTGCACTCACTCTGTGATGTACTTATTATTTTCTGTTTATTTTGATCTCGCCCCTGCTTGCTGAAAGAGGATGGAGTAGGTGATCCATATCCCACAAACCATCAAATTCTCCCACTCAAGGCTGGTGACGTTGAGATTTATTGGCGCTTCCTCAACGGAGATCAATTGCTAACAAGCGTCTTTAACAGGAAGTATCTTTCTGACTCAGGCTTGAACCTGGTACACTTAAAATCATTATACAGTAGCTTCTGGGATCCATACATTTTAACCTGTCTTAGATTTTTGTTTCTTGTGCACTTTCATGTGTAAAAGAGCATTTTTTTTATTTTTGTTGCTGTACAAATTTTTCCATTTTAATCATCAAGTTATTCTCTGCAAAATGCCCCAATCCTACAGCAGTTCTTTTTAGAGAAATTATGTCTTGTTTCCATCTTGAAAAGATGACTGGCATGAAAATCTGCACCCTTTTTGCTATGGAAACCTTTATATTTATTTCATTCTGACCCTTGTGTGGCCATTGGGCCTGACAGGTTGCTTAGCAGGGCTAGTGACAGGGTTAAGCCTCTAACATAGACATACGCTCTATTCCTATTTGTTGCTCAGGCGTAGTCTCGAACATGTATCTTAAATTGTAAGTAAACTGTTGAAATTGTTAATGTGCTATGTTGATGGCAAATTTCCCCTGATATTTATTACAAAGTAGAACAGCTTCAGGTGGCAAAAAAAACACCAACAGCTGCGGATTCTGAAGGCTCAACCTTGTGCGCAAGTAAAAGCTAATATCACGTTTTGTGGCGACTTTTGCTTGGGAAAGGTCACATTCACTGAAACTTGGTTTAGTTGGACACTCTGCCATCTGGGTTTGCTTACAAACATGGCCTTATCTCAAGGAATTGGCTCCAAGTAATGTATTTTTTTTTTTCCCCCTTACTAAAGATCTGGCAGCCAAAAAGTTTAACTCTGCAGCTACTGCAGTGGCCACCATATATAATTGTGGTTGTCTGCAGAAAGAATAAACTTCTCAAGTGTTTGCTTTAGTGCTTAGTAATTGGATGTGTGGCTCAGTCTGATGTGGGAGGGGACAGAAGCTTGATTAACTTCCCGGCAGACTTGTATCAAATTGGCACACCTCTCTAATACATGCTGTTTGGCAGTGTATTGCCAGATGGTAATACACTCTACTACTGTGCTGTCCTGCTCTTGAACAACACTTCTGCAGGATTAGCACGTGTGACAATGTGGTTGTATACTATATATACAACCCGTAGTGTGGTGTACCTTAAACACCGACTTGACATACGTGCCAGTGACCTGTTTAATCCTTTAGGTGCTCTGACGTTGAGTAGCTACCATTCATGAAGTCTGGCATGCCAGTGGCAAATTGCCCTATTAGCTACATCATGGACAATATTTCTAGGTTGCTAGGGAATATTTCTACAGTACTTTCAAATCTGTAAGGTTGCAGGATGGACTTATGCACTTTGGTGCTGCGTTGGAGTTACAGCTGGGTGGCTGATGCCTTCTTACCCAAATCTGACACCTATACAAATGCAGCAAACTGTTTTGCACCTGCTAACATGATTTAGCATGATTTAATTGTTTGGGTGTCCCAAGATGTAGCCACTACATTATGTGGTTTGGCACTCCAGGGGCCCCGTAACGTGGTGGCTACATGTTATGCCTGGGGAGATTTTTAATGCAGAAAAATGGAAGAGGATAACTGTTTCTGGGTTAAACGATGCTGCAATCACATGATTGTGATTTGCCAGAGGGGCACTCTGGTGCCAGGCCCCTATGGCATCCAAAGGGTTAATGGTGCTATTGAGAACAATGATTGGGCATCTCATGGTTAATGCTTTTTTGTGTTGGGAGGGGGGGGGTGTGTATGTCTGATATATATAAGCATTTTTCAAACACTTTAATAAAGTTGGTTTGTAAACCTGGAGAGCTGAGACTTGGAAGGGGTTTGATTACCTGTGGCTAATGTTCTCACTGTTCAAGGGTTTACACACTCAAAGCCCATCTCCCACCCTTCTCTGAGGCCAGGGTGGGCTAAGGGTATAGTGAACACTTGATTCACAAATACTTCCCCATTCCAAGGTCCCTAAAATGTCTTTATTGTTCAATGAAAAGCACTTTTTGCTGTTGGAATGGATAGATTTGTTTGGGAATGCCAATTAGACAGCAACATTATTTACTGAGGGTTGTTGGCTTGGGTGGTATTGTCTTTTTAACTTTACCAGATAACTGGTGTAGTCATAGGTTAATGTTGAAATTTATTATAATCCATGACCAACATGAGGTTTATGAATTATGTATCCTGCTTTTGGAATGTTGCCCTTTTACAAAGTGTGGCTGGTGTTGCTGCTTTGTGGGGAAAGTGTCCGTTTACAATGTTTCCAATTTATGCGGCTTATAAATTATTAAAATGAATATGTAGTTAAAAGTTTAATGCATCAACTTGTAATGGAGATCAATGGGGTTAAAAAAAATCTTAAATCTTCTATGCCTTAAAGTCTCACTGCCTACTGGCCATGCTATGTAAAACACAGGCAGTGTTTTCACGCTAAACTTTCTATTTACATGGGTAACATGATGCTGTGCATCTGGTTTTAGTCTACACTGTACAGGAACCAGAAGTGATCTGTTGTGGACTTTATTTGCATTAATACTCCTGGCAACCTTGGTTTGCTGTGGAAATTTGTTGTAGTTCTACTTGTCCAGTAGCTGACAGACCGTTATAATACAACCAACTAAAACACACTGGGGATTGCTCTAAAGAGGAAGCAAAACACAATGCTGTTTTGACTATCTGAATCAATGTCCACACCTGTTCTTGCCATCTTCACTTTGAGCTGAATGGCTGAAGATGGTTTGTGTGTGTGACAAGTGCAAGTCAATTTGTGTGCTATCACTAGCTTGAGTGGCTTTTCCTCTCCTGCATTCAGGGAACAAACACTTCCCAGTGTGCAGTGATGAGGAAGTGCACTTTCTGAATAGTTTCAGTGAAGTGCTATTGGTTTGCAACATTTAGACGGTACAGTAAACGGAGCTGCCAAGTCGGGGTTAAAAGTGCAAGGTACAGATTTAATACATGTCTTATGTTGGTCATCCAGCTCTGACTCGCGGTGGTGGCAAATATAGGGAGACGTAAACATGAGTGACACTCATGAAGCAAACCACTAAAACTGCTGAAGCCAAGCTATATTCTGATCGATTAAATATTCAAAGTTTGTGCTTTTATAATAAGAACGAAGAATGAATCTTGGGTTTGAAAGGCAGCAAACTGCAGATGGATTTTAGAGGTTGAAATGGGAAATCTGCCTTAAATATTCTTTCAAGAAGAATGTAACCTCCAGTCTAATCGATATTCTAATTCAAAGTACTGCATGTTCTCAAATTGTGTTAACTAGAGAGCTCATTTTTGTTTACATGCATCTGGAGTTTTAAGTCTCATTTAAATGCCCTTCTGCTGGTTCTTGCACAATATTTTGCAAGAGTAGCACCCCCTTAACTTGTGCCGTGTTTTGTTTACTGTGTACCTTTTACACTTCATTAAAAAAAAATACCTGTCCATTTAAAGAATTAAAAAATGAGCACATGTCTAATAGGGAACTGATTTCAACCCTACAATGAATATTCTGACATGTCGGCTTACGCTTACGCACTACAACTGGTGAGCAAATTTTCTGGCAAGAGGTGCCTTTTATGGGTCACTTTAGACTGGTGAATGGTGCAAAAGGTAGTGTTCAGACTAGTGCACTACAGCAGTGAGGACACAAGGTTTGGAGAGGGTAGTAAAGAACAATGCTGGTTACTTGCTTTTGTTGCCCAAACTTGCGCCATAAGTAACAATATTTGTGACTAGTGTAGCTGTTCAGCATTGAAGAGCACAGCCATGCACCATGCTCAATGTTACGATCATGTTGATTGGATAAGATGCGCTGTGAAAATAGCATAGATGGCAGGAAGGTCAGCATCGGAGTGCATAGTGTAGGCATATCTTCACTTAATTTTCCATTCAAAATAAGAGTTATGCTATAAGTAGTGGCTTTGTTACTCCCGGTTGCTCCCTTGTGCGATATATCACTATTTGCTGAACAAGAAATTGCATAGGCAAACCCCCCTCATCTTTATCTCCCTGCTGAGTATGTCTTTATTTTTAATTCTGTGTTGTCTTTAACTGACCTCCACTCCTCCATTCAGCAACTCTGAATAAGTGATTTTTGTTTACTTTTCAAGAAAAAACCAGCCAAGTCTTTGCTTCCTTAAGCAAATGTAACCATGTTTAAAAGCAAAGTAGACTCATTCTTTGGTTTATCATTCTTATAAATTGTAATTACTGAGGAACTGGGCAAGGGACCTCCTGGTTCAGACACACAAAGATTGTGTAAATGGTGGATTGTTACTTTAAACATTAAGTACATATCTTGCACATATTAGCAATTTTAAAATCTATTGCTTGGAGTTAATTTAACCAAATGTATACCAGGTGGTTACCCAAACCTGTCGTCCGCATTCTTTTTCTAGCCCCGGCTGCTGTCAACATTGGATAGCTATCAGTCTATAAATAACTTTGGATTCAGGGTCTCTTTTATATATTTCTGTAGATGTAGCTGGATTATTTCCTCCTCCATATTTTTTCCCATTTTCTCTCTAAAGATATCTTTATTTATATAGCGCTTCCCAGCAGTAATACACACAACAATCCTATAAATAACAAAATAATACCAATAACAAAGGAAGAAGTGCTTCAGACATAAAATTTCCTTAAGAAAAGGAGTCCCTGTTCTGAAAATCTTACAATCTAGTAGGTAGGAAGAATGTAGACAGGAGCATGGTGTTCTGGTAAGTGCATCTGCAAGGGGCCAAGGTTTATGTATGAGGTGTAAAGTATCAGCCACAGAGCTACTCATACTGTATGCATCGTTAAGCAGGTGTGTAATGTGCAATCCCACATACAGTTGCTGGCAAGTTGAATTACTTTGGGGCCTCTGAATGGGAAAGTGTTTGTCAATTACATGTTCCCTTTACCTCTTTATTGGTTCTCTAAGGACGGTATACTGACGATCTGGGGGAGGGGGGAGAATCTTTTTGTGCAAGCACTTGCTGAACATGGTGACCTCATGTTGGCAGCCAGAGGCAAGCCCTCAAGTCTAACTTTAAAATTACTTATAGGTGTGTCAGATCTGTATAACTGTAATCCATTACCCAGGTGAGACACTTTAAACATGTTGCCAGCATTGCTTTACTTTCCTCTATTTGAGGGAATACATTGTTCTGAAATCATTGGAACAGAAATGACAGTCTTACGACTGATATTTAAATGCAACACTGGCATCTTACAATGGTACTTGTGCTGTAGGCCTTTAGCATTGTCATCCGTTCGGGAACAAGGGTGAACAGTCACAGTATTTGTACTGTGGGACAAGCAGTGAAAAAAGTAACTGTTCAATACTTTGCATGACGTTGCAGCGTGATACCATTTGGGTGATTTGGCAGTCACTGGCAATCCTTATTTGTTCTCGATGTCTTGGGGCTTAGGCCATCTGGCTGGGAATGAAAATATTAAAATATAAAATTGAAGTGGGCAAGACAATTGGTGTAACATGGATTAATGGGAAGACTGGGGTGGGGAGCCAATTGATCCAATTGTTTTTTTACTGTAGTGATCACACACTGCTTGACGCTTGAGAAACCTTATTCTCCCTTTTTTTTTTGTCTTGCTGTACATTCGGTAAATGAGTAGAGATCTGATTCTATGATTGGATGTTTAAGTCTACTAGGGGGAAACTTGACACTGGCTTTGTTCTTACTAGTGTAGCCATGCATAATAATGACTGCATACATCTTCCCTGTTGGCAGTAAGTCCTGGTAAGTACAGGCCTGCCAGCAGTAGTTATGGAGGTTTTCCCTCAAACCTTGGTGTAGTGTCCTATGTATGGAGGGGAGTGGCTGTATGCTCTGAGTCTCTGGATAGTGACATCAGAGATGCGCCCGCCTCCTGAAGTATATAAGACACAACCCTGTCAGTTAGTGTTGTTGCAACGTTGGCAGAGAAGCAGCTGGTAAAATGTATCTTCCTGCATAAGGGATTGCAGGAATACTTTTGTGACCCTAGTGCAGTAACTAGCGGTAGCAGAGTGACCAAGTCTGTCTAAGCCACACTGTCCAGGGACCTGGCGCAGTGGTGATCTCCCTAGGAGAAAGGGAATCCCACTTCAATACGGGAGGGCGTACCTGGCAAAGGGACAGCACGACGAGATGTGTGGCTAGAGCCGGCAGCTGCATGGGGCAGTCTGCTACATCCCAAACTACAATAAAGATGCCATGTTCAAAGATACCTCCACTGTGTGAGTGTGAAGTTACTCAGCAGTGGCAGTCACCACCGAGAAGGAGTTCCTCACCAGGACCATCTCCCTGCGGAAGCATAGATCCTGATGAGGTGGAGGCGCTGCACGTGAAGTAAGTTGGACTCGTACCCACTACCTCAGCTACCTGTCCTGATGATATCCTCTTATAACACCAAGTGGGAAACTCAGGAGTCCTGTTACTTGCAGATGCACCACCACACACGACCTTGTAATGGGGACCGGTTAGACCACACGGGCCAATGTGAGATTGGGTGGGTCAGACAAGGGGGGTCCAGCCGTTACACTAGCATGTCTATGCCAGAACATTAGGCCAAACGAATATCTGCCTATACCCATAGGTTGTTACTATCACTTTGCTGGAAATAGTGAGATGCATTGTTCTCCTCACAAAGGTGGGTATGATATTCTTGTACTGTACAAAATTCCTCCACTCCATGGATCTGGGAAGCTGCTGAAAGCCTTTAATGCTATTCTAGTATTTGAGAAAATGTAGATGCCATTTCTACAGTATTAAATCTTAACAGATACTAGCTTTTCCACCTTCACGTGTAAAGAGATATAGCGGTTTTGACAACTTGTAATATTTTTTTCCCTTTGAGGTATCTATGTTTTGTGCAAATAGAAAGAATTCTCCAGACGATAATGCAGAACTTTCTAAACTAGACGATGGCAATTCTGCTTTTCTTGGTTCGTTTTATTTCATTTGCGTTAAGCCATCTGTATGCATGGAATAAATAAAACCTTTCAAAAGGATGGTGCACTTTCAGTGGCATTGACAGTTTTTTTTTGTTTTTGTTTTTTTTTCATGCTATCCATTTTGTTTAGAGATCACTTAATGTTGGTCCTGCAGACATTTCCTCGTCACTTTATAAGTTTAACACGTACAGCTCAACCCCCTTATAACGCTGTACTTGGAGTCCAAAGGATCACATCATGATATAAGCGGATCGCGTTAGAAATGTACAATTGTATGCATTGTACAATAAAGTATTTAAGAGATCAATAATCGTGTTGTAAAGTATTCATAAATCTGATTCGCATTATAACAGGGTTGAGCTGTACTGTACTTGCAATAAAAAGGCAACTTTGTCCTGTAAATTTTTCTTCAGTGGTTACACTGATTTTAACATTCTCATACTGTAAGAGTAAGTGTTCACTTTCTTCATAAATAGCAGCTTCTCCTCTTAAAGAGACATTCTCTGACTCAAGTGTTTTTTTTTTTTTTTTTAAACTAGTTTCGTTTAACACATTAAAGCAACCACAATTGACCATGTTGGGTTTGTTGGAGAAGCGATTTATTTTCCTAAGCCCTAAACTGGGACTCTGATTTCACATCATACCAGGTAGGGAACCAAATCCGCTCTGTGCGCAGGAAGATTTTAAGCCCTATTTGATTTTGTGCAAGGAGGGTGACGTCATTGTATGCAGCCTAGACCTTGGTGCTACTAGTGGAGGAAACCCTTGTCTGCTGCACTCCATCCCTTATCAAAAGGGGAGGGTGTGAAACTTGATCGGTTACATCTCTCTGCCCTGTTTCAATTTTCAATGCTTAAATAAATACATGCATTCCTAATAAGTTTTGGGGGCTTGATCTGGGGTGCATGGGGAATACTTCCAGTTGCAGAAAAACATTGTTGGAGGGCTTTTCCCCTTCCAAAATGGCTGCAGGCGAGCCGCTTGTCTGAATTGTTTGAAGCGTTCAACTTCTGATCATTCAGTCTCCCAGTAAGTGGCGTTTGGGCAGCTTGCTGTTAACGGCAATTTGAAAAAGGTCCTGCAACATACTCAAATCAAATATTTGATCATTCTTTTGATTAAAAGCAGATCAAAAATACAAATCTAGTTGTCATAAATATTCTCACATCCAGGCAATATACACGTTGGATATTACACATGTAGTGTGCTGTGTTGAGCACTAGGACCAAGTCATTGCCCCATGTTCAATTTTAAACTCTCAAATGGCAGCTTTTTAGGTGAATATTCTGAAATGGGAGGGGTTCCACGTGATGACACGGCAGCATCATTGTTAATGACTTTACATGCTGATTTTGTAAGTCTCTCAGCACTGATTTCTGTCTTGGAGGCAATCCAAGTGGCACTTACAGTATATTAAAACAAATGTTTTATTTTACCTTTTTATTAAACTAATTACTTGTTCTCCTGTGATTGATCTGCAAAGATCCCACTTCCCATGGTTCACTATAAATGGCGGCCTTTCAGTTTCAGTTAATCCTTCAGTCGGTGTGTAATTTAGCAGTAGCTAAGGTAACATTGGCTATTGACAGTTTGCAGCTCAAAATGACAAATATTGGCAACAAATGATTGAGATTTGCAAATATCTTGCTCTGCTGGAGAGATGTGCTAAAAAGTCCAAAGGATACTCACAGGACCATCAACAAATTTCCCAGGACTAGAGTTGTTTAATTTTTTTTTGTTTTTGTTTTTAAACTGGCGGCCCCTCCCCCCCACCATCAGCAGCACTGATGCTCCGTGTATTAAATCATTCAAAATGGCATTGAGTTGAATAATAAAATGCAGTAAGTATTTAATACTACAGAAGTGATGAAGTAGGATAGTGCTTGGATTGCCTCTTTAAGATTGATTTATTTCTCAACACTTCATGTGTAAACCGTGGCACTTGTTACACCTAAAATATGGTTCCCTGAACATTGCACAGCATATACATGATAAAACAATTTTGGGGGGAGGGTGAGTACTACTGCAGAAAAATGGTGTTTTGTAAGTGCTAACCTTTCTCAAATTTAAGAATTCTCCCATATTCTAAGTTCAGGTGAAGATGTCTTTACAAACTATCCAGGATCTGAGCCACCCAAACGTTAGTGCAACCTTCTTACAGTTGCTGCTATAAATAGATTGCTAAACCACAGAGGAATATCCCAGAATTCTCTACTATCTGAGGGAAGCGGCAACTGTTTTTTTTTTTTTTTTTTTTTTTTTTAATATATAAATAAAAATGCACAAATGTAGTTTAGAAAGCTTCTCTCCTGTACAAAACAGACATGAGAGCTTTTGCCTTTATGTTTAATCCCATTAGTGCAAGGGGATTCGTGGCACAGATCACAATCCTGTTTTGGCAAAATTTGGGAGGTGGGGAGAAACAGTCCCAGCTGCTCACTAGCTCTTTATTTATAAATGGATGAGCTCCCTTCCTGGTGCGGTCTTCTGTTGCAAGAGATTTAAACCATTTTCTTTCCCCTGTAAGGGACCTATGCTGGTGCCTTTTTGGAGGGCAAGGTTTCAGGACTCTGAGCTTTAAAATATTAGTTATGGGGAACCCCCTGGATACGTGTGTACACTAGTTCCAAGGACACTGTAAAATAATCTGCATTCAGACACTGTTCTTCCTGCATGTTTGGTTAATGATTTCTTTACAAAACTAAAATAGTCTAGTACATTTTGAGATCCAAAGGCTGTATAACTAAATAACGTGACCATAGATTATAAATGTAGGCTATGTAAAACTGAATTGGGCAAAAAAAAAAAAAAAATCTCCATTAAATAAATGTTTGAAACACAGCATGGCAGTGCAGAAGTTAAACTTCTGACCTATGTTTCTTCTCATAAACAAATGTTCCTGGTGTCGTGATTCTTGCCTGTTGGCAATTAATCAATTGCAAATTTTGATGTAGACGCACACAGTCCACAATTGGTTTAGAAATTCAATGTAGTCTGGCTAAAGGTTCGACTGACAAATTAAAGTAGGTTTTTTTTTCTTTCACATTTTAGCATAGTGTAACCACAGGCTAGAGATGAGAACATGCATGAATTACGAAGTAATCTGAGCCCCACATGTAGGCCATACGCCATATTAATATTTTCAGTGGCTAAGTAAATCCTGGTATGTTTATCAAGATGGATTTTTCCTGTTTGTCTCCTTCAGACATAACTATAATGCTCATGAGTCGCCCACCTCCCATCTCTATACCAGCCTCCAGCATTCCAGTGATAAACACAAACTCTGAACGAGGCCAACATAATTGGCATATTCATATCCTTGTTAGTCAGGTTTTTGCAACTATATATAGATAACTAACAAATTGGATAAATATAGATACATAAATGTGTTATTTACCTCACCTGGTACGGAGTAATGGCACAGTCCAGTATGTAAAACATATTAAGTTGCTAGTTGGATATCTGTTTTCTTGCATTTGCTACTCCTGTCAGCTACATGGGATTGCACATATTTCACATTTGTGTAAATCAAAATTTAGCTTGCTAAAAGCAAAGATCTGATGTATAGATTTAATTCCCCCCTCTCTTTGGCTAATTGATACTTATTGCTTAACCTCTTACCAAGATTAAATCTTAGTGGGTGCTTGATAAATATCATATGGACTAGATTAATGGAATGGGTATTGAGGGAGGTGTTGCAAAGTGGCAGGCCTAGGCTGTGGCAGTATAGGAGGTAATGGAAAAGAACCAGGGAAGAACATGAACCTTAAAAGAAACTATGCTGTTTAAAAATGTATATCTATCATGTTGTGGTGACGCCTGCAGTGGGGTGTTTTTATTTATTTTTACTTAAACTAGCGGGTTCCTTAGTGCTGGTCCATGATCACCCCCACCCCTGACATCCAGGGACCCCCTGGTTACTAGAAAAAATTGCCTTTCAATTTGTTTCCTTCCGAAACTACAAACCAAGCTGCTATGTTCAAACAATCCTGCTTAAAATGTCATTTTAAAAATAATTTTTTACTTCATTTTAAATGTGTTTTCTCAGAACACTAAGGGGGCTATTGTAAATCCACTGCCAATTGAGCCTTCAGGCAAAATTCTTTAATGGAGAATTGCTGCCAAAAACATCTCCATCCGCCGCTTTGGCAGATGCCGAATAAGCCCCCTTGTGTCAATCTCCATAGGCATTTTTGTAATGGTACTCAGATCTGCGTTATTGCAGTTTAATGAATAACCCCCAAAGATTTGGGTCCAATCTAACTCTGCACATCTATTCTTAAATACTCAAGATTGGCCAGCTTTGCAGCATTCTAGGGAGGTACTGGCATGAGCAATGGGCAGAATCTATGAAACAGAGCAATGGAGAAATCTAGTAATTCTTATGACTACCAGACCAAATTGGAAGTGTTTTTTTTTTTTTTTTTTTTAGTTTTTTTTTTTTTAAATCTATCTTGACGGCAGAATGTGAGTATATTGTACTTTGACTTTTTAAATGTTTTTTTTTTTTTTTTTTTTTTTTTTTACTACATTTTAACTTTACGGTTGCGTGCATGCTTTAACTATAAAAACTTTAGCAGTGGCTTCATTTATTGGTGTAATGATGCAGCTGGCTGAGGTGTTTTTTCATAATGCAGCGAAACAATGGTGTGCCCAAACCATTTTCCAAATGGTAAAATGCCTCTGGATAAGATGGGAGGTTTTTTTACTATCAAACTCTCCAACGTATGGTGCATGAAAATGGGTAGACTTTCATTCCCCTCAATGTGGGATAGAGGCGCTTCGAAGAAAATAAACACTCATGGAGACATGTTGACCTATAACTTTTGTAGTCTATTTGTATACTTCTATACATAGATTTTCTCACTACTTCTAATGTAGCACGGTACCCCCTGGCTACTATTCTACCCAATGGGCTAGCAGTAAAGCCTGGTATTTACAGGCTTGCCAGTAGTTGGACGAAAAGCCTCTCTGCCGGGAGAGAGAATCAGCGGGCACTGCGAGCAACAAAGTATGATGGCTGGACTGTGCTAAAAAAATATGCCTTTATTAATCCATGAGCAAAAAATAAGATAAAAAGAAGGAAATAGATCCCCTGAGCGCTCTAACGCGTTTCACCCCTATAGGGCTTTGTCAAAGGGGTGAAACGCGTTAGAGCGCTCAGGGGATCTATTTCCCTCTTATCTTATTTTTTGCTCATGGATTAATAAAGGCATTTTTGTTTAGCACAGTCCAGCCGTCATACTTTTTTTTGCTCGCAGTGCTCACTGATTCTCTCTCTCTCCCGGCAGAGAGGCTTTTCGTCTATTTACACTCAGTTTGGAGCACACCTATCCGGATGGATTAATACATGGAGTAAGTGACTCTTATTCATTTATTTACATTTTCAACCTCCCAGGGGAAATTAGCCATTTATGCAGGGTTCACACTTAGGGGTCCGTTGTCGGTCGAGAGACCAGCTCCGGTCAACCCTTTTCCCCTTGCTTGGCTAATCCCTTTACTAGGGGTCAATTCAGGTTATCGCTCCATTAACTCCTTCCCATCCGGAGCTGTTTACATTAAGTATATGGATTTCATACTCTGCAGCACACTTTTTTATTTTTTATTTTTTATTTTTTTTTTGTGTGGGGGGGCCCTCATCCGCTAATTGTTTCCTTTTGCCAGTAGTTGGTATGGGGTTTTCCCCTTCACCTTTTGGTACTGCACTTGAGTGACAGCAGGAGGTGGTACATCCTGTTGTAGCTGGGACAACGGGTGCCCGCCTTCTGGCTGTACTTAAGGGCAGGACCACCCTAAATTAGAAGGTTGTTCCTTTCCTCTGAGGAAGACGGGTCACACGACTGGGAGCCTGAGATTGGGGCCTACCCATGTGCTCTTCCCTGAGGGGTGGAGTGAGTGTGAACCTATACCTCTGCCTCCGCTAGGGAGGTGGGGAAGAGCTAGGTTTGGTGCCCTTGGCCTGTAGTGACGGTCCAGGGACCATCTCCAGTGAGAGCTGATCTAAGGAGATTATCCAGCAGACTGCTGCTGTGTTACTGCAAAGTGTGTTGTAAAAAACGGTTCCTATTTGCAATATATATCCGCCCTGGTGTGTGATCTAACTGGGGGAGAGTAAAAGTTCTACCGTGGGAAATAATCTCCGTACATCCTTGGAGCCTACGGCAGATGGAGGTGCTGCACTGCTAAGTATTATCTGGGGTATGGACCGCAGAATCCTGTTCCTGTGTCCCAAAGTAATCGCGGATGACTAAGCCGTTTTTGTTACCAGCAGGTATACACCACAACCCTGTAATGGTCCTATCTGCGATTGGTGGGTGCTAAATGGGGACACTGGTGTATTGCATATTTAATGACTGTCCATGTAGCCTTAAACATTGGAATTCCCCTTGTAAAAATTATAGTACCATTTTACATTTATGTTAACATTGGAATTTACCAACTGCATTTTGTTTTACTACTTGGTAAAACCATATTCTTTTTGTATGTGAGGTGTGATAAAGCAATGTAAAAGAGGGTTAAGGCTGAACTCCACAAATAAAATAAGACATTGTATTGTATGTCTTTATTTATATAGCGCCATTAATGTACATAGCGCTTCACAGTAGTAATACATGTGGTAATCAAATAAATAACAGATAATATAAATAACAGATCATGGGAAAAGTGCTTTAGACATAAACATAACATTAAGGAAGAGGAGTCCCTGACCCGAGGAGCTTACAGTCTAATTGGTAGGTAGGGAGAACGTACAGAGACAGGAGGGAGTTCTGGTAAGTGCGTCTGCAGGGGGCCAAGCTTTATGTATCATGTGTTCAGAATATCCACAGTGCTATTCATATGCTTCTTTAAGCAAGTGTGTCTTAAGGTAGGTCTTAAAGGTGGACAGAGAGGGTGCTAGTCGGGTACTGAGGGGAAGGGCATACAGTTTACCGGTGCTGCTGGTTCAAGGAAGTACCTGCCAGGCAAAATCCAATGTACACTCAGGAAAAAAGGGGATCCAGCGCTCCACGGATTTCTAAATAAGTAAATTTATTGTGCCACACAACGTTTCGACCAATAGGTCTTTCTTGAGTCACTTGAGAAAAACCTATTGGTCAACGTTGTGTGGCACAATAAATTTACTTAGAAATCCGTGGAGCGCTGGATCCCTTTTTTCCTAGGTGTGATAAAGCAGCAGTCCATGCTGATCTACTCGTGCACATTTCCAATGCGCCTTTTTTTTGTTTTGTTTTTTAACTACGTCCTGAAGATGAGATGGACCTGAGGGGGGAACTCCAATTTGCCTTTCTCCTCACTAGGCATGTTTAAGAGGATGCCATGGAACGTGCTCTTTCAAGCAGTTTTGGAGCATTTTGTATGTCAAATTACCCATTTAAGGATCTTGCTGTAAAACCTTTAGCAGTCTGGTTTGAACGAACGTCCCAGATGTAGCAAATTGATGACCCAATCTGGAAAGTCTCGATGCTTGCTTCTTGTATTGCTCATAATCCTAAATGAAAGTGACTTAATTTTTGCTGGGTTAACTTGCTGGGATTAATTGTTCCTTGTCATGTGAATAAAATCACATTTGACAGGTTGCTATTTAACTTAACAATAGCCTATTAATCAATGAGGTTCTGAGACCTTTGGAAGGCTGAACTAACTTTTTTTTGGGGGGGGAGGGGCGGGGGAAGAGGGGTAAAGGAGATGGGTTCTGACCAGGATTTTCTGAAGTTGTGGTATGTTTTGAACTAGTCTAGCTGCTTTCTAATTGGCTGACATATTTTGGTGTACTAATACTTGCCTGTCTTATGATTTTAGAGGAGGTTGTTAAATGACCATTAAGACCTGTTGCCCAGCTCAAATAAAATGGAAAATACTGACTGGAGAGTCAACTAGAAGAGATTACCATTGAGAGACCCCATTAAATGTTCCACCTACAGAGCTCTTCAAAAAGGCTTCTTTCCCTCAAGTTCAACAGTGCAACAGGGAATCATTGTTTTAAATACAATTGACAAGTAAACACAAGGGTCTTCTGGTTGAACAATTGGACACCACACTTCGGTTTGTATGCCAGCTGTAGGCGTTCCTAGCAACACGTTTCATTCATGCCTGCTTAGTGTTTGTTTAGGTTCTTGTAGGTTATCCACAATGTAGACCTTGAGAACATAGAGTTAATTTAAAGTTGCTGAAACAAGCAGTCTTTACAGATCAATTTAATAACTGTACAAGAGACGCAATGTTGCAGGGAGTACAGTATATGCATCTATGACCTGCTTCTGTGTGGACAAGGTGTGCTTCATAGCATGGAGGCTGGGGAACGAGATGGAATAAGGATGGGACAAAGCTTTGATGAAATTACAGATGACTGACTACAGTATTTATGGCTTTAAAAAAAACAAATGTATAACTGCTGTGCAATTTTACACCAGTGTCTGCTTCTTGAACAAGAAATCCTTCAATGCTTGAGTATCGGTCTACTTGTACCGTTATGTTAAACTAAATATTGTTCTTGCTTTGAAGTACCATAAACAAAGCAAAAAGTGGGGGAGGAAGGAGAGGCTGTTCCTGTTCAGTGACAATCCATTTTCTGTTTTACTTTGACATTCTAATCAGTGGTTGTACAACTGCAGCATTCAGTGTCAAAAGCAATGACTAGTGATTTCTAAAACAAT